>NC_080686.1:23763186-24066217 GCF_030445035.2 Dasypus novemcinctus
TGAAGCATTCCTATTTTCCTCAAGAGTTTCTCAAATAGCACAGCTTTTCATCTTTGTCAACTCTCAGACACTCCAAAACACTCAACAAAACAGAAAACTGATGGATCCTTTTAAAACGTGATAATATATCTCAGTGTCAAACCCTCTTATTTAATGGAGAGATACTAGTATCTTTCAGGCTAAAGTCTGAGTCAAGAGCAAGGTAAGGCTGCTCCCGTGTCTTGGGCATGGACCTTGCCTTACGTGAGTGGGCCTCAACTGCGTCTTGCTGACTGATGGGCAAAGGGGCCCCCAAGACCATCCTCAGACTTGATGACTTGTAAGAAGGAATCACAGGGCTCAGAAAAGTAGTTATACTCAGTTTAGTAGAGTGTAAGGACAGATAAAAATTAGCAAAGGGGAAAAAAAAAAGACTCATGGGGCAAAGTCCAGAAGAAACCATTGGCGCCACTGGTTTCTTAGTGCATCACACGGATGCACTTAATTCTCCCAGAAAATATTTGTAACGATATAAGCCAGGTACCGCCAGTGGGGAAGTCCATCCAAGCCTTACTGTCCAGGATTTTCACAGGGGGTCAGTCACAAAGTGTTGCTCAACTGACCCCCAAATACTCAGATTCTACTCCTCCCAGGGCTAAAACAGATGTTCACCATAAATTATATTGCAAACTTAAACTATCTGATGAAACTGGTATCATGAGGCCCAAGGCTCCAGGCATACAAAAATAGGCTTTCACCATCTATCACATTGTTAGCGCAAGCTCTCTGATCAAACTGTAGCCATAAGCCTCAGACATTTAAAATAAAAAACACTCTTACCAGGCAGAATATCCCAAGGGCTCAGCATTTAGCTCCCAGGAGCAAGCTGAGAGCCAGTTCTGAGGGAATGCGCCTTTCTAAGGAATATGTATATTTTTAGCAACCCAGGCCTGCTCAGCTTACCCTTTCCTGCACAATTGGAAATCATCACCAGAGGAGCAGGTAGAAGAAAAATAATGGCTTTCTCTTGCCATCACAAATAACCTGTCCTTTTAGTCAAGTCCTGGCCTTCAGGGAATCTGTTAAAGTTGAGGGAAGCAGTTTCTTATACTTAACTCTCCTTAATTTTGGGGAATAAAACTGGGATTTTGGATGAAAAAGAAGGAATAGCCTCTCATCTTCTTCTCTGCCAAGAGGAATAGCACCTTTCTGATTTTTCTGACCTAGCAACATTTTCATAGAACAAGTGAAACTATCTTTCAAATCTCTTAGAAATTTTGGAATGGGCAGACATTTTTTAACTAAAATGAGGACAGTAAGATTTTCTACCCAAGAAAATTAAGGTGGAAAGCTGAAGCATTTACTGAAGGACTCACATTCACAGCATTCTTTGTTTGAATTGTCTAAATGAGATGAATGAAATCTTTCTTTTTAACTCTTCAGATAATATCAATTCTCAACTTCACTGTGGGTTTGTAAGCATACTTTTTAGACTTGTGCGGTCACCCCTCGGGCTGAAGTGTGGTTTGCTGGCCTGGCGGGGGAGCAGCCGCGGCAGGCCAAGCCGCTGCCCCCGTAATAGGGTGGCTGGTCGGACTCACCGCCACCCCTGAAGGAAGCTCGGCATGGGCGCAGAGTGCCCTCGGGTCTCCCCTTCTCGGCAGCCATGCTTCCGCGGCCGCCCCTCCTCCCGGATGGCGCCACACGATGCCTGTGGGGCGGCACCCTTCTTCTTCTTTCTCCCTGCGCAGGCGCAGGGCGGAAAATTCCAGTCTGCCCTTTTCCCCTCCCCCGACAGCAGCAACAGCCAGGAGTGGGCGGAAAAATCCAGTCTGCCCTTTTCCCTCCCCCCGACAGCAGCAACAGCCAGGCGTGGGCGGGAAACTCAAGTCTGCCCTCCACCCCAGCAACAGCAGCCACCAATCCCTAAACCCTGCCCCTTCCCCCAGCAACAGCGACAGCCAATCCCTAACCACCACCCCTTCCCCGTTCAGTACGGCCCACTGACCTTTCGCCGGCAACCAATCAGAACAGGGCGTGGCTTCGACCAATCAGCCTTCCCCAGCCCCTATAAAACTGTTGCCTCTCCCTCAATAAAGTGGACTTGCGTGTTTACCTCGTCTCCGCGGTAGTTCTTCTGCCGTGCGCCCTCCAGTCCTGAGAGCCCCCGACAAGGGCCTGGCCTCCCTTGTCCCCAGTTCGTCGCCTGCTTCTCTGGGCAACCCCTTCGTCGCCGGCTTTGCCGGGTGACCCCGTCAGCCGAACCGTGCAACCCCTGTGAGACCGACCCCTCGTCTGCTGCCGGACCGACCCCTCGTCCCAAGTGGGACTGACCCCTCGTCCCGAGTGGGACCGACCCCTCGTCCCGAGCGGGACCGACCCCTCGTCCTGAGCTGGACCGGCCCCTCGTCTGCAGCCAGACCCCACCTCTACCGACCGAGCAAGCCGCTGCAGACTTGAATTAGTTTGAACTCTGAAAACAAAAAGAAACAAGAAGAAGAAAAAATACTCACCTGCACTTGGAGGAACCAACCAGAAGGTGTAATCTCAACTTTGAATAAAACATCTATATCTGTATCTGTATCTGTATCTGTATCTGTATCTGTATCTGTATCTGTATCTATATCTGTATCTATATCTATATCTGTATCTATATCTGTATCTATATCTATATCTATATCTATATGTATATCTATATCTATATCTTTATCTATATCTATATATCTATATCTATATATACACACACACATATTAGAGTCAAAACTTGGGGGGTGGGCATGCAGTTGGCTTTCTGAAATAATGAAAGATGACTCTAGTAATCTTGGTTAGTACAAAGATCTATTGTATGGTTTACATCTCAAAACCAGGCTTACCCTTGTAATTTGAACATATCTGGACTAGAGAAAAGGAGCTCTAGGCTTGCTGAGTAGGGCCAGGGCATATTCCTGCTAGAAACGGTTATGTTCAGGACATATTGACAGAGTCATGCTGCCTTTTATTTATATGGCACTTCACAGTATCTAATCAGCTTGCACCCTTGTCTTCATTTCATCTGGTCTCACAATACTCCTGTCAAGTAGTTATCATTAATTCCTATTTACAAGTGAGGAAACTGAGGCCCAGAAAGCTTCAATAGCCAGCTTAGATTCCTGTTCTGGGCTGGTGGAAGGGCTTCTGATTTAAATCCAGGTTGCTTTCACCTCAACAGGTTTTGAGAACATTTGAGAACTGCTATTATGATGTTAATTCAAAAATATCCTTTTTTTTTTGGCTTCTCACTGTGAGTTTCAGCAATGCTCTGCTTGGTTGTTTGTGTGTGAAGGCCACCATCACCAACCACATGGGTTATAAAATCTTATTTTCTTGCAAGATGCTGCTTGATTGAAATAAAATTATGTATGTGGAACTTCAAATCATTATTGATGTGGTATTGCAAAATTTTGTTATATTTTGTATGTGAAAGACATTTTTGAAAATAAGGGAAGATGATCATTCTGAGTCAAGCAAATAAATAGCCCTGTGAAAATCCGAATCTTCTGTTCCAAGTTTAACCCATATTTACTAAGGGTTAAGTTCTTACTGCTACAGAAGAGGACAAGGGGGGACACAGCTGATAGTGGGAGACAGGATACATCCTCCAAGAAAGGGTACTTTAGCAAGTGAGGAAGACTCTCCTGGGTTATCTAGGAAATCCCCCTACCACACCCCTGGCAGGCATTCTGTGAATATTTTCTCTTTAGAGAAGAATTACACCCCCAACAGTCCCAAAGCAGATTTGTGGAACAGCAAGCAGGAAACCTCATAGGAACCTGAGATAAATCAGTCCATTCAAGCCAGAATGTCTCTGTTCTTGAAAGATTGCAATTTCTGCAGTTATAAGCAAAGAGCCCCAGAGCTATTTGCAGATCAAACAGCAGTTCTAGTACGGTACTAAGAGACTAGCAGTCACAACATAAGACGTAAGGTGCAGAATGAAATGAGGAAGACGTGGGGCAGCTGGCATCACTGGACTGGGGGCTCTCTCTAGACCACTACAAGTGAGTGTCACCAGCACTACTGTGAAGAGAACATGATTCAAACTCTCCAAGAGAGTAATTTCATGACATTGTGTGCATGCAATATTATGTGCACTTAAGTCTTTGCAATGTGAATGTATATTGTATGTGTTTCATTGCATGATTTAAACCTTATCATCAACATTTTTGTGGGGTCTTTATAAAGTCCCGAGATAAAAGCACCCTTTTGGAATTGTTTTTGGGGAAATATCTGAACTAGGTCAGCTTAACCTACCTTTAAAGTTACTTTTTCCCTGTTACCAGACAGAACAGTCAGCAGCAAACTTTGCAAAGTGACCGGACTAGGACCCATGTTTACTGAGAGCTTTTCAGAGAAGATTGAAAGAGAATAATAGAAAGGGCATTGTAAGTCCATGTTGGGTCGCTAGACCTGAGAGAGGAAGCGAATCATGTGCAAACCTCAAAACTGGCCTAGAGGAAGCTCTGATCGTACAGACGCTTTAAATAGCCAGACCTCAGCTTGAAGCATCATTCAAAGAAAACAGAGCAGCAGATAAAGTTTTCATTTGTTTTTGGCAAGTGTTTTTCACTTGTTTTGGATATCTAAGATGTTAGAAGCTACAACGATGGGTATTGCTACAGTGGAATTAGTTCAAATCAACAAGGGAGAATACTTAGTAATTATAAAAACTATCGATGGAAAAGAGAATATCATCTTAGCCAAAAAGAAATTTCTAAGCACAGTGGTTAAATTAGGCATATGCGAAATCTTTTCTTTTTTGAGGTGGCCAAGGATTGAACATGGAACCTCATATGTGGCAAGCCAGCGCTCAGTTCAATCACTGAGCCACATTGGTTCCCCTGAGAGGGTTTTGGTTTTTTTTTCATTTGTTTGTTTATTGTTTTCTGTTTTTAGGAGGCCTCCCATGTTGGAAGCAGATGTACAACTGCTTCAAGCCACATCCGCTTCCCACATGTGAATTTTGAAATTCAATTTTTAAAATATGCCTAAAGGATAGGCACAATCCCATCTATTTCTCCTACGGATTGCCTTTCTATCATTTTCTGTTTTACCATCTGGGAACTTCCCTATGTCCTTAAATGAGAGGCAAAAAAATGGAAAACTGCTCCATTCCTGTTTTCCTCCTAAACTTCTCTCAGGAACAATAACCATGTTGGAAGCAGTAGAGATGACAACTATAAAAGGGACCTAACATTAGATCATTAGATTGATGAGTGTAAAGGTGAACCTGCTTATGATTAATAAATTTAAGTCTCTGGACCAAATGGGTTGTATCTTAGGAGACTGAGGAAAAAAACCAACTTCATATATTCAGTTGCAGAAACACAGTCTGAAATCTCTGAGGGATCCTGGGGTGTGAATCAGGTGCCAGACAGTGAAGTTGGATTTTCAAAAAGGAAAAATCAAAACTGTGTTCCTTAAGCCAGTGAGCCTAGATAGAGACCAGGCAAGATTCTGGAACACAAGTAATTTAGAAGTTATTTTTAGAAGAGTAGTTTCTGAATGCTTAGCATCGGAGCCATGATCCTAGGAATCAATGCTGGTTTATTAAGAAGTCCACACGAGAATGAACTCCTTTCTCTGTTCTTGGCATCACAAATGAATGTACACGGTGTGCTTAGATTTCAGCAAGATGTTTTGAGTATTTTTCATTTGTGTGGACTGGCTCATAATTTTGCTAGATTGGTCTATACTGCCTAGTTGTCTTAATTGAAATGGGATTAATAAATCAGTAGCACCTTGGAGAGTGCTTGCCAGTGGGACCCTTGGGATTCTTCTGTGGTCCCAGCCTGGGAGATGCTTTTATTTTGACTGGGATTTGGATGTTGGTGACATGCTTGTCAAATCTGCGGGCCATATGTGAAAGAATGGTTAAAATCCTAAATAATAATTTCTGGAGTTTAAAAAAAAGATGGAGGAAGGGGAGGCAAGATGGCGGCTGAGTGAACTTCCCGGTTACTAGCTCCTGGGGGGAATCGGCTGGGAGGCATCGGAGACTCTTTGGGACCGGCTGTTTCGGGATTTTTCCTGGTCCGGAGGTGTCTGGACATCGATTTGGAGGGAAGGTAACAGAGAGGATCCATCTGTGAAATATACACGGAGATCCCAGCTACGTGTGGAGGACTCCCTCCTTGGGTAGGCGGAGCCGAGGCAGCTAGCACCGCTGCGGGCGGCGGGCGGGAGAGCCGAGCCGCGCTGCTTCACGGCGGGGGGCGGTGGGCAGGGAAGCCAAGTCCGGCCGAGCCCGGCTGAGCCGCAGCGGGCGGGGGGGCCGAGCCCAGCCACGCCGCGCGCCGGGCGGCGGGCGGGAAAGCCGAGCTCAGCCGAGCCCAGCCGAGCCGCGGCGGGCGGCGGGCGGGGGACCGGAGCCCAGCTGAGCCCAGCCGAGCCTGGCGGCGGGGTTTCTGTTCTTTGTTGTTTTTTTTTTTAAATTTTTTTTTAATTTTTTATTTTTTGTTGTTGTTGTTGTTCTTGTTGTTCTTTTTTTTTTTTTTTCAATCCTCTCTTTCTTGTCCCCAATATTCTTCTTATACTATTTTACCTTAACAATACAATAGGTCCTACAGGAAATACCTCACATTTGCTGGGTTTCCTCACCCTCCACTGCCTCATTTCTCTGTGAATAGATTTAGCCTATCTACACTATCCCCTTTCCCCTACAACTTGATATCCTCCACCATCTGCTATCTCTCCTATATTCCATCTCCCTTTCTTTGATCCACAAAGTGTCTAACTCTTAATTTCTAATACCTTTGTTTAGTTTTCCATCTGGTATTCGTCCCTGAAACTATTACCTTTCTTTTCTCTTTCCCTCTCTCACGAAAACAATAGCCTCTTAGTACGTACCACATTCCTCCCATATTCAGTCGTCTACCTCATTATAGGTACTTTCCTACTACTATAACTCTACACAATTTACATGATCTAACCTCCATCCTCCCAGAACTCATATTGTTGCTTTGTAAACATATATCACCAATACTACTTCACACTTTTTCCTTCCTTACACAATTGACTTTCCCCAGCACTAATACTTTCCTTTAAAGTGAGCTTAACTAGCAATAAGAAATTGGAATAAGAAGAACAAAGTGACAAAGAGAAGATATAATACTTACGCAAAAACAACAGCTAATTAATCTCCAAGACTAGACAAAGAAGCTAAGGAACTGATTAAACCCGTCAAGAAAAAATGTTGACAAGACAGCAACAAAAATCTACAAACCAAACCAGTAATCAGGAAAACATGGCTGAATCCAATCAACAAACTGAAAATCAGGAAGGGGGGCAGGACTTCGCACAAGCAATGAAAGATCTCAGAACATTTATCACCGACAAATTTGATGAAGTAATGAAAGAGGTTAACAGCGTGAAGACAACACTTGGAGGGGAAATTGCAGACATGCACAAAAAAATAACAGATATGTTGGAAATGAACACCACAATTCAAGAAATCAAAAATACACTTGCAGCAAATATCAGCAGACTAGAAGAGGCAGAGCAGAGAATTAGTGATGTGGAAGACAGTGCATTGGAAATCAAACAGATAGTAGAAGTGGTCAATAAAAAGGTAGAAAAAATCCAGATAGGACTTAGGGACCTGAATGATAACGCAAAACGCTCAAACATACGTATTATAGGCATTCCAGAAGGAGAAGAGAAGGGAAAGGGGTCAGAAGGAGTGTTGCAGGAAATAATGAATGAAAACTTCCCAAATCTACTGAAAGAGACAGATGTACATATCCAAGAAGCACAGCGCACTCCACTGGTCATAAACCCCAACAGGCCCACCCCAAGACATATACTTGTCAAATTATCCAATGCTCAAGACAAAGAAAAAATTCTAAAAGCAGCAAGAGAAAAGAAAACCATCACATACAAGGGAAACTCCATAAGATTAAGTGCTGATTTCTCATCTGAAACGATGGAGGCAAGAAGGCAGTGGTATGATATAGTCAAGGTACTAAAGGAAAAAAATCTCCAACCAAGAATACTCTATCCAGCTAAACTAGCATTCAAAAATGATGGAGAGTTCAAAATATTCACAGATGAACAGAAACTGAAAGAGTATATCAACAAGAAACCTCCCCTTCAAGAAATTCTTAAGGGAATTCTGCAGGAAGAAAGGAAAAAACAGGACAGTCAGAGATGGAGGAGAGTGTAAAAGCAACAAGAAAGACAAAAATAGAAGGGGAAAATAAAATAATACAAACAAAATATAACAAACACAAATCCAACCAAAATATGGCTACCATAAATAACTCTCTAAACGTAATAACACTGAATGTCAACGGATTAAACTCACCTATCAAAAGATTCAGACTGGGACACTGGATAAGGAAATACGACCCATCTATATGCTGCCTACAAGAGACACATCTTAGACCCAGAGACTCATGGAGGTTGAAAGTGAATGGCTGGAAAACAATCATACAAGCAAACAACAACCAAAAAAAGGCAGGAGTAGCTATATTAATATCAGACAAAATAGACTTTAAATGCGAAACAATTGTGAGAGACAAAGAAGGATACTATATTTTAGTGAAAGGGACAATTTGTCAAGAAGATCGAACAATCATAAATATTTATGCTCCTAACAAGGGCGCCTCTAAATATGTGAGGCAAACGCTGGAAAAACTAAGTGAAAGAATAGATGCATCTACAATTATAGTGGGGGATTTTAATACACCACTATCAACTCTGGACAGAACATCTCAAAAGAGAATCACTAAAGAAACAAAACATTTGAACAGTATATTAGAAGAGCTGGATCTAATAGACATATATAGATCATTACACCCAAACACAGCAGGATATACATTTTTCTCAAGCGCACATGGAACATTCTCCAAGATTGACCATATGCTAGGCCACAAAGAAAGGCTTAATGAATTCAGAAAGATCAAAATCATACAAAACAATATCTCTGACCACAGTGGAGTCAAGCTGGAAATTTGCAAGGGACAGAGACCCAGACTTCACACGACAATTTGGAAATTAAACAGCACACTCTTAGAAAAACAGTGGGTCAAAGAGGAAATCTCAAAAGAAATCAATGACTACCTTGAAACAAATGATAATGATAACACAACATACCAAAATTTATGGGATGCAGCAAAAGCGGTACTGAGAGGGAAATTTATAGCCATAAATTCATATATCAAAAAAGAAGAAAGAGCAGAAATTGAAGAATTAACTGCACATTTGAAGGAATTAGAAAAACAACAACAAAGTAACCCAACAGGAAGAAGAAGGAAGGAAATAACAAAGATAAGAGCAGAACTAAATGAAATAGAAAATAAGAAAGCACTTGAAAAAATAAACAAGACCAAGAGCTGGTTTTTTGAGAAGATCAACAAAATTGACAAACCTTTAGTGAGACTAACAAAGAAAAAAAGAGAAAAGATGCAAATACACAAAATAAGAAATGAGAAAGGTGATATCACCACTGACCCCACAGAAATAAAGACTATCATAAGAGGATACTTTGAAAAACTATATTCCAACAAAAATGACAATTTAGAGGAAATGGACAAATTCCTAGAAACTCATAAGCAGCCCATACTGACGAAAGAAGAAATTGATGATCTTAACAAACCAATCACAAGCAAAGAGATAGAATCAGTCATTAAAAATCTCCCAACTAAGAAGAGCCCAGGGCCAGACGGCTTCACAGGTGAATTCTACAAAACATTCCGGAAAGAACTAACACCAATCCTGTTGAAACTATTCCAAAAAATCGAAACAGAAGGAACACTGCCTAATTCCTTCTATGATGCCAACATTATCCTAGTACCAAAGCCAAACAAAGACACCACAAGAAAGGAAAATTACAGACCAATTTCTCTAATGAACCTAGACGCAAAAATACTTAACAAAATACTTGCTAATC
Organism: Dasypus novemcinctus; assembly: GCF_030445035.2. Taxonomy (NCBI): domain Eukaryota; kingdom Metazoa; phylum Chordata; class Mammalia; order Cingulata; family Dasypodidae; genus Dasypus; species Dasypus novemcinctus. The sequence goes on from NC_080686.1 coordinate 23,773,094, forward strand.
GTATTCAACAACACATTAAACGAATTATACACCATGACCAAGTGGGATTTATCCCAGGTATGCAAGGATGGTTCAACATAAGAAAATCAATCAATGTAATACACCATATAAACAGATTGAGAGAAAAAAACCACATGATTATATCTATAGATGCAGAAAAGGCATTTGACAAAATACAGCACCCCTTCCTGATAAAAACACTCCAAAAGATCGGAATACAAGGAAACTTTTTGAACATGATAAAGAGTATATATGAAAAACCTAAAGCCAACATTGTTTACAATGGCGAAGTCCTGAAATCCTTCCCTCTAAAATCAGGAACAAGACAAGGATGCCCATTGTCTCCGCTCCTATTTAACATTGTCTTGGAAGTACTGGCTCGAGCACTGAGACAAGAACCAGATATAAAAGGCATTCAAATTGGAAGGGAAGAAGTCAAAATTTCATTATTTGCAGATGACATGATCCTATATATAGAAAACCCTGGGAGATCTTCAACAAAGCTCCTAGAACTCATAAATGAGTTTAGCAAAGTCGCAGGTTATAAGATCAATGCGCAAAAATCAGTAGCATTTCTATACACCAATAATGAGCAAGATCAGGAGGAAATCAAGAAACAAATACCATTCACAATAGTAAATAAAAAAATCAAATACTTAGGAATAAATTTAACTAAAGAGGTAAAAAACTTATACATCGAGAACTATACAAGATTGTTCAAGGAAATCAAAGAAGACCTAAATAAATGGAAGAATATTCCCTGTTCATGGATAGGAAGACTGAATATTATTAAGATGTCTATCCTACCAAAACTGATCTACACATTCAATGCAATCCCAATAAAAATCAACACAGCCTTCTTTAAGGAACTAGAAAAACTAACTATGAAATTTATTTGGAATAAAAAGAGGCCCCGAATAGCCAAAGACATATTGAAAAAGAAAAACGAAATAGGAGGAATCACACTTCCTGACTTCAAAACATACTACAAAGCTACAGTAGTGAAAACAGCATGGTACTGGCATAAGGAGAGACACACAGACCAATGGAATCGAATTGAAAGTTCAGATATAGAACCTCATGTATATAGCCATATAATATTCGATAAAGCCACCAAACCCTCTCAACTGGGAGAGAATGGCCTATTCAACAAATGGTGCCTGGAGAACTGGATAGCCATATGTAGAAGAATGAAAGAGGATTACCATCTCACACCTTATACAAAGATCAACTCTAGATGGATCAAAGACCTAAATATAAGAGCCAAGACCATAAAGACCTTAGAAAGCAGTGTAGGGAAACATCTACAGGACCTTGTAATAGGAAATGGCTTCATGAATATCACACCAAAAGCACGAGCAGCAAAAGAACAAATAGATAAATGGGACTACCTCAAAATTAAAGCCTTCTGCACCTCAAAGGAGTTTGTCAAGAAAGTAAAAAGGGAACCCACACAATGGGAGAAAATATTTGGCAACCATATATCTGATAAGAGACTTAAAACTTGCATATATAAAGAACTCATATATCTCGAAAACAAAAAGATAAACAACCCATTTAAAAAATGGGAAAAAGATTTAAACAGACACTTCTCCAAAGAAGAAATACAAATGGCTAAAAAGCACATGAAAAAATGCTCCAAATCCCTAGCTATCAGGGAAATGCAAATCAAAACTACAATGAGATACCATCTTACTCCCATAAGATTGGCAGCCATGAAAAAAACAGTAGAATACAAATGCTGGAGAGGATGTGAAGAAAGGGGAACACTCATCCATTGCTGGTGGGAATGCAGAAGGATCCAACCATTCTGGAGGACAGTTTGGCAGTTTCTCAAAAAATTATCCATAGATTTGCCATATGACCCAGCAATACCACTGCTGGGTATATACCCATCAGATCTGAAAACAAGGACACAAACCGATATATGTACACCAATGTTCATAGCAGCATTGTTCACCATCGCCAAAAGTTGGAATCAATCCAAAAGTCCATCAACAGATGAGTGGATCAATAAAATGTGGTATATACACACAATGGAATACTACTCAGCTGTAAGAACCAATACACTACAATCGCACGTGATAACATGGATGAACCTTGAGAATCTTATGTTAAGTGAAGCAACCCAGGCATTGAAGGACAAATACTATATGACCTCAATGATATGAAATAAGTTAACTGCCTCAGAGAGCTAGAGTCTGGAAAAGTGGCTTACTGGAAATCGGGGGGTGGAGGAAGGATGTGAGTTAATGTCTGTAGGGGTGGAATCTGTGATGAACTGGGGGTAAGTATGAGCACAAAGAAGGGACAAAATGGGGGCAAGGGGTTACCTTCGGGTGGGGTTTTCTGGGTTTGAGGGGGGCTGGGGATGGGAAGAGGGGTAATATGGTCCGAGAAATAGGTGGGAGGGAGGGGCAACATACAAACATGGGAGAGTGCCAGAAGTTCGTTGAGAACTAAATGTTGAGTAAAACGTATCAAAGTATAAATAGGAGGGTCACCTGGTTAGGACGCTCAGGGGGTATGGTCTGATGCGGGACGGACTCCGGAGGGAATAACTGAAGGCTCATTTTGCCAAGGTGGGTTCTACCATTGGGTGGGGTGGACCCATATCCTGGGGAAGACTAATGCCGTCAAATAGAGAGAACTGTATCTCTCATGAGAAAGGACGGCTCCCAGGGCATTAGATTGGCAGGCGTTGTGGGCCCTAAGGGGAGGGGAAAATGGACGTGCAATGGATAGAACAAAGGTAAATAAGGGGGCAAAAGAGGAGTTATGTGAGAGTACACGAGGATGAATATAAAACAGCTAATATTACACCAAAAACATATAGGGGACGACAGACTAATAATGAAAACCATAAGACAAAACATAGGATAACTAAAAAATTTAGAAAACTGTACAACCTAAAGTATGGACCACATAGTAAGCACAAATGTTACCTTGTTTGAAAACTATAGTTTCGGAATCTGTACATCAGTTTCAGGAAATATGATATGAATAAGTTAAAAGATTATTGCTGTGGAAGGGAAAAGGTTTTATGGTGGATCTGGGGAAATACTGTATATTGTATATATGAATTTTGGTGATCTAAGACTCTTCTGAAGCTGACATTATGTTGGGATTCACTTTACGGGAAGTTTTGGATCACAGAGTGGTTCAACAATGGCAGCGGAGGAATACTGATATGGGATGTTATTGACAGGATATATATGGTTGACAGGGAGTTATACAGGGCATATGCCCAGGGTATATGGTAATGTCTATATATACTCATAGTGGAAACAATTAAAAACAACAGCTGGGGGGGTACTGGGCTCCTGGCCAGGGGGTCACTGTTGTGGGCCCTGGGAGAGCAGCGGCAATCCTCCAGGTGCAACGGCAAGAACCAGGAAGGAAGGAGGGCCCAACAGTGGGCCCTTGATACTAATGGCTACACTTTTGAGCCTATGCACCTGCAATAAGAACAAGGCCTAGAGTAGCATTGTGCCTGGGGGTTTCCTCCTGACAGCCTTCATGTTACTCAAATGTGGCCACTCTCACAGCCAAACTCAGCGTGTAGATGTGATGCATTCCCCCCAGCGTGGGACACGACACCCGGGGATGAGCCTCCCTGGCACCGAGGGATCACTACCACATACCAGCTGAAGAAGCAACTAGAAAATGACCTTGAATTAAAGATTCAATGCGTAACAGCAGAATATACCTGTCTACATATAATAACATGACTTCGGGAAGCGGTTTGACCTAATGTAAGGGGGAAATGGAAAGGAGAAATGAGATTATAAGGCTGTGAGTCTCTAAAAAAGAGTCTGGAGGTTGTCAGAAGGAATACCCCTATGTACAACTGAACAGAGTCTAAGAGACAGATAAGGTAGATACAACCCCAGGTATTGGTTCTTTTGAGGGATAAAGAGACCCACGGGTTCTATGGTCATGGCAGAAGGGGTTCACTGCCATGACAGATGGCCCTTCTTTGGAGCTGGTGTTTCTGCGTGATGGAAATGGACTCAGAGGGGATCTCTTTTCACAAGACTTGCATGCTACTTTATTGGAATTGTAGTTGGTGCTGAGTTTAAGATATATGTAGGGGATTTGAATCTCTGGACTGATAATATGACACTCAGGCCCAGAGCCTCAACAGACTTCAGCTCCTACACTTTGACTTATTGGACTTACTCCACTCAGCTAACATGGAGTTGAAGAAGGTCAACCACCACAACATGGAGCCTAGAGTGTCTACAACTAGAAGCGGGAAGAGTGCATCCAGTACCCATGTGGAATCTAAGCCCTCACTTGACATAGGTGTGCAATGGACACAACCAATCCAATGTCCACAGAGGAAATGTGAAATGGGTGTGGGAACGGTAGCCATGGGGGCTGCTGGGTGTGGGGAACGGGAGGAAGAGATGAGATGTGGAGGCGTTTTCGGGACGAGGAGTTGTCCTGGATAGTGCTTCACGGACAATTACGGGACACTGTAGATCCCCCCAGGGCCCACTGGATGGAACGTGAGAGAGTCTGGGCTATGATGTGGACCATTGACTATGGGGTGCAGTGATGCTCAGAGATGAACTTACCAGGTGCAATGGATGTATCACGATGATGGGAGAGAGTGTTGCTGTGGGGGGAGTGGGGGGGTGGGGGCGGTGGGGTTGAATGGGACCTCATATATATTTTTTAATGTAATTAAAAAATAATAAATAAATATTTAAAAAAAAAAAGATGAAGAGGGTGGCAAGAAGGTCTCAACAGAAAAAAGTAGAGCCAGGTCCTACTCCCGCCTGCCCTCCCCCGTTCCACAACCAGAGAATTTCAGGATGGTAGTGACGGTGTTCCACAATAGTGCGCCGAGCGGGTGTGATGGACTCACCATTTTTATTTGGCCGAGAGCTTAATAATGGAAGAACCGGTGAGATATGATTTTGTTGTTGCTGTTGTTCTGAAGCACAGAAGTCCAGTTAGTAGAAGTGTGGCGTCTGGAACAAGGGCGCTAGGTAGTGGAGCCATCTTTCTGGTGTCAGACTCAACCTGGAGTGCTGCACCCAGTTTTAAAATCTGTATTTTAAGAGGGACATTGATATGCAGGAGGAATGTAGACGCCAACCAAGAGGAAAGAAGACGGATATGTGCCCGGGCCCCTGAGGGTGTGCGCGCACACGTGCCAGGCTATCTGGTTTCAAAGATGGAGAGAGGATTGGTCTCAGGCTGTGTGCTTCCAGGCACGTTCACGCACAGCTCAAATGTGACTTCCGGAATCCTCAGAGGGGGAACTGTTTGCACCCTCTCTGAGAGCAGCTGCCTTCCCAGGCATACCTCTATTCTCATTACCTGCCTAATTTCCTCTATAATGTGTAGCAGTAGCTGGGTTGTTGTTCTTTGTTTTCTTATTGTTTCCCCACTAGAATATAAATTTTCATGAGGCAAGAACTTTGTCTTTCTTAATGCCATATTCTAGGTGCCCAATCAATAATAGCTGTGAGAAAGAAAGGAAGAAAGAGAAAAAGAGGGAAATAGAGAAAAGGAGAGAGAGATAGGGAGAAAAAGAAAGAAAGAAAAGAAAAGAAAGAAAAAGGAAGAAAAGAAAAGAAAGAAAAAGGAAGAAAGAAAGAAAGAAAGAAAGAAAGAAAGAAAGAAAGAAAGAAAGAAAGAAAGAAAGAAAGAAAGAAAGAAAGAAAGAAAGAAAGAAAGAAAGAAAGAGATGTATGAATGAATTCCAATTGGCAAATGGAGAAGTAGTGAGTAGAAGTCATGGGAAGACTAATTTTAATTCAACATGAGGTGGAATGTTCTAACAATTGTAGATGCCTCAAGTTTGAACCATTTTTTTTTTTCTGGAAAGAGTATCCTGTCACTGAATGTAGTCAAAGAGAATATTGTAACCTAGGACTAGAATAAATTTTTTAATGACCTCTATAATTTATTCTGACCTTGAGATAAAACTAAAAATACACTTTGTACTAAGTATTAAATATGTATTTTTTTCTCTTTAAAAATGCAGCATTCTTTAACCTCAGCCAGGTCTTATCAGCGTACACCATGTGGATTTCCAGGCTCTGGCTATTAAGGAAGCTGCGGAGCTGGTGGTGAGGGGGGAGAGGTCAGGTGTGACCCTGCCCAGAATCTGTGACGGTCACTCTGCTAAAAACCCTATTTCTGAGTAGACTTGGGAAAGTCACTTTTAACTTTTTCCCTTCAGCTTTCTCACTTGGGGAAAGTAAATCAGAGTACCTGCCTCACAGACACGTTGTGAGAACTAACCAAATATTTAAAAAGTCTTCCTGGGGAGCAGGTGTTGCTCAGTGGTTGAGTGTCTGCTTCACATATACGAGGTCCCAGGTTCAATTCCCAGTACCTCCTTTAAAAACAAAAACAAAAAAGTCTTCCCGTAGTCCCCAGATAAAAGGTGCCACATACCTCTCTTGTTCTCCCTAAAGGCCATTCCTGTTAGATGTTCCCTCCACAGAGCCTGCCAGTGTGGGTCGGATGGCCAGTGAGTGACTCACCTGTAAGCCAGGAAAGATTTTGTCCCTGAGATCAGAGCCCGGGACAAACGTTTCTGTGTTTCGCACATCCAGGGCTCACCCTTCTGGGGCTCAAGAGTGCTTCATTTCTGGTCCTGAAAGAAGAAGACACAGAGTTTGCCAAAGGAAACCTGCACAGTCAGGGTCCTGGGTGCTGATACTTCTTGGGGGCTGGACAAAGGTTTGCTGGCTCTTGGTGGCTTAAGCATTCTTTCCCGCCTTCCTCTGAGCTTGGTCTTCTGAGACTAGGGGCGATCTGCCTTTGTTCCATGCTATACCCCACTATTCTGAGTCACAAGGGAGGAGGATCAAAGCCTGGCTTTGATGCCACACCTGCTGCCCACCCCTCCCCACCCCCACTGCACACTCCCATCCAGCAGGAGCTTCCTCCAGCTCTTCAGCCATGAAGCTGTGTGTAGGAGCACCCAGGCGTTCCCTGGCCGTGTGGGCATCGGTTGTGTCTGTCTGGGCAACATGTACTCTTTGGAACATCACAACTACCCTCTCCCTGTGGTCCTACCCAATGATGCAACCACAGTGTACTGTTGCCTTCTTTCCCCTCTCTCTATCCTCCCTGCTATAAGGAGGTGACTCAAACCCAGCCCCTGGGAATCATTCTAGACACTGAGAGTGATGAGTTCCTCTTTTTTCAAATTTTTTATTTTTTATGGGGGTGACTTAGCAGGAAGGATGAGAATCTGAGGCTGGTGAAATCCATCTTTCCTGGCCACAAGCAAATAGGAGAGAAGGCAGCCAATTCACACAGGACAGTGAAACCAGATATGGAGCAACAGAGCTCTGGGGTGACGTCACGGGAACCCTGGTCTGCACCGGCCCTCCCTTCTGAGCAGAGAGAGCCAGTGCATTCCCAGACTCTGTAGGAGCAAATTAGGTTCCATCTCCTGCCATGAAAAGAATCTAGACTAATGAATGCACTGGCTGCCAGAGGTGACACAAACTCTTGTGCTTACTTGCAGACCACAGAAGTCAGGGAAGGTTTCCAGAAATAGAGGTGAAGAGAAAGGTTAAATCCTAAGAGCTGGATTTGTAAAATATTAGTTTAGCAGCTTGGGTAGGTACTGAAGTCAGGGGGCACTGTTTGGAGGATATGGGAGTAAACCAGACAATGGAAAAGGGTCAGGATGATGAAATAAACATTTATTGAACATTTACTGCCTCTAGGTCCTGGCATATATATATATTTTATATATATATATATATATATATAAAATATATAAAATTTCTCCTCCCCCCCTCCCCCACCATATTCACTGTCTGCGCTCTGTGTCCATTCACTGTGTGTTCTTCTGTGTCTGCCTGTCTTCTCTTTAAGCAGTACTGGGAACTGATCCTGAGACCTTGCGGAGTGAGAGAAAGGTGCTCAATCTCTTGGGCCACCTCAGCTCCCTGGTCTGCTGCGTCTCTTATTATCTCTCCTCTGCGTCTCTTTTTGTTGCGTCATCTTGCTGCCGGCTCTCCGCTCGGGCCAGCTCATCACTCAGGCCAGCTCACCTTCACCAGGAGACTCTGGGAATCGAACCATGGACCTCCCATATAGTAGACAGGAGCCCAATCGCTGGAGCCGCATCCGCTTCCTGGCTTTATATTCTTAAGTCTGTTATCTTTTGGTCCTCCCACCAACCCTAGGGAGTAAATAGTCTCCCCATTTTACTGATGAGAAAAGGAAGGCTTGGGGCAGTTGAGTTTACTCTTTCAGGACAGCACAGCTAGAAAGAGGCAGAGCTCTTTCTGGGCTCTAAATCTGCCTTGTTTCAAAGTTGCAGCTCCTTCTGGTCCCCACCCAGGCTTCTTAGAGCAAGAGATTGGGACCTGAAGGAGGGCTGTGCATTCCTGGGAAATGCCAGGGCGAGGCAAGGAGGTGGGCAGGCACGGAGAGGAGCACGCGGGGCCGGGGCCTGCCTTCACCCCGCCGTCAGCGGAGAAACCACAGGCCCCGCCGCAAGGCAGCAGAGGTGCTTATCTGAGGTCACAGAATTGCAAATCGGGGAGCACGGATTCGGGTAGCAACCCAAATCATGTCCCGTCTTGGCGCTTCCAGGCAAGGGTTTTGAAAGAAACAGAAGTTTACAAAGATGTCTGTGGTTGGTGGATATTCAGGCGCTCCAAATGTCCTTCTGGTCAGACGTTTGCCGAGTTCTTGATGTTGTGATTTGTTTCTGGCATCGGGAGATGCTCCGGGGGTTTTGAGGGACGTTGTTGCTTGAGGCTTTGTGTACTTGGGCGGTTTGTGATAACTGGTTGAGATTTTCCTAAACACAACCTCCAGAATGAGCTGCCGACTCCATTTTAAATCTCTTAGCCATAGAACTCTCTTTGGTTTTCTTTCTTTTTATAAGGAGGAGAGCGAAGGGAGGAGCCCAATTTGGATACGAGGAGTTTGAGGTGCCCAGCTTTTTTTTTGTTAAAGGAGGCACTGGGGATTGAACCCAGGACCTCAGAAATGGGAAGGCAGCGCTCAACCACTTGAGCTACATCCGCTCCCCTCCAGCCCTTTACTGTGACTCAGATCCGGACGCTGATATCACGATGCTTTTCGAACCTGTGGGTGACCTGAAGGAGGACAGTTAACATCTTAAATATTGATGTCTGGATGCAAAAAGAGAGTGTGCAGCAGCTGGGGTGAGACGGCGAGGACCCCAGGACCCAGTCCTGCCACCCCCTCCCTTCACGATCACGAAAGGACGGCCCTGCGCCGGGCGGGCCTGGAAAAGTCCCTGCAGACGTCACTTCCGGGTCACGGGTCTTCTCGCGCCCTCAGCGTGAGCTGCGCGAGGGCAACACCCTCTCCGCGCTGGTCGCCACGTCTTCGTCCCGAGAGCCCTGGTTTATTAAAGCTGAAGGATGCGTGAGGGAGCTTTAGGTGGAGGGCTGGCATTTCAGACAACTGTCCCAGCCTCCTCTGTCGCCTCCGCCCGGTGGGCACGCGCGAGAGGATGAGATGCCACAGCGTCTCTTTCCCTTTCTTTCCTCTTCTGTTTCTTCTCCTCCTGGTGGCTGGTGTGGGGTTAAGGTTAACTATAGGTATCTGAAAACGGGGAGGATCAAATCTAAAATTAATGAGTAACAACGCCCGAGGTCATTTTCTCGATTGCACGGTGCGTGTGAGTTTTCAAAACAGACAGTAACAAATCCAGCGGGCAAACCACCCCAGAAAAGCACTTGAAGCGCACAGATTGTGTTGGAAATGCCCGTTCCGAGACTCACATACGGACTTCCCATGCCAAACCAGGGGGCTGCAGTTAACATAGGAAACCTCCATGTTGCGGGAAAGCAGGGGGAGGCTGTGCCAACCGACTGCCTCCCGAGACTTTTAAAAAATGTTTACAAGTCGGATGAAAGACGAGGCTCTCGCAGATGGTGGCGGCAGGCAAGGGAGCTCTCCAGGGTCAGACGGTGTGAAGAGACTCTGCAGTGCTGTTTTGTTTGGTTTTCAGCAGCTGGCAAAGTGGGTGTGAGAGTAAAATCCTCCCATCCTAAGAAACAAAGCAAGCTGGTGAGCAGATGTGGGCCGCCGAGGGGAAGCGGGGAAGTGAGACCAAGACGCAGCCCACCCTCCAGCCTCAAAGTCAGGTGGAAGGACAGGGGGAGGTGGCCAGGGTCCTCAAGGATGGTGAAGGAGGGGGGCTGTGGGAAGGCTCCGCAATTCACCTGTCATTTAAACGTCCTGCCGTAATATGGTGGTGCAAGTGTTTCTCCTGCGTGCCAGGCAGTCGTCAGAACCCGGGGAAAGCCCGTCCCCTGGCATGAGCTTCCTGGAGGCATGTTTGCGCAAAATCGCACCAACAGAGTTGAACGGAGGTTAGATGCGGAAATACAACTGGTCTTGCCAAGGTGCGTTAGCAGCCATTTTTAGCTAGATCCCTGTGTTTTCAAAAGTGCATATCCAGGGAGCTATAAATCAGGCGTGGTTTTCTTCCCCTTTACAAAGAAAAGAAAGCCAAAAAGGAAACCCAAAGCAGCAATTACATCGTTCCCGGCCTTTCTTGCTTCTTTTCTACAGTTCGGTCTTTCTTCCCCTTCGGTGTTTTTTATTGTTGACAATATTAACATGAAACCTGGGATGCTTTTTTCCCCCTGTGAAGCATGCCATTTACGTTTGAGAACGGCAGAAATTGATTTTTGTCTGTTTTGAATGAAGCTAAGATTGAAGTGGCTCTGTTCAACAACAAAACCAAATTCAATGGAGCCAATGTCCTTTCTCTGCAAAACATTCCAGTAACTATTGTTACTCCTAAAGATGAGGGCGCTATGTCATTTTCTTTGGGAGGTGGGTGGGAAGGAGGGGTAGTTTCGTTTTACCTTGTGGTTTGCTTTGGCATCAAAACAAAACAAAACAACAAAAACCCAAGCCACCTGGAGGAGTGTGCCATGGAGGCTAGAACGCATCATGGTTAGGAGGGCACGTTGATGTTCAAGTTCAGGATGAATTTAGCTCTGTGGCCTTGGGTAAGCCATTTGTTTGACCTCACTGAGATTCTGCCTCTTTATCTATAAGATAACAATAATAATACCTGTCCCATAGGGTTATTGTAATAATTCACAGGGATGCTGTATGTAATGCTTTTAGCATAGGCATGGTATAGAGTCAATGCTTGGCAAATCTTACTACTTTTTATTTCCTTGAAAACTCAGCTGTGGGAGAGGCGAAAGGGATGTGAAAAACCAAGAAAGCTTCTGCTGTCCAGTCCAGCTGATGCTAGTTAGCCTCTTATTCATAAAGATGCTCAGGGGGTCCCTGCGTGTATATGGGAGGGGGTGGGAGTGAAGGGAAGTGACAAGGGGGGAGGGGGAGGGAGTAAGGGCTGGGGGAGGGGCACATTGCAAAGTTGTCCAGAATGTAAAGGACAAAGTCACCGCTCCTGGAGCTCTGGGCTGAGCTGGACCACACAGCTGTTGTCAGACACAGAAAATGCAGGGTTTGGGGGTTTTTTGTTTGTTTTTGAGGTGCCGGAACTGGGGATTGAATCCAGGACCTTGTATATGAAGCTGGCACTCAATCACTGAGACACATTGGCTGCCCTGAATTGGTTTTTTCATTTGTTTGCTTGTTGGTTTTTTTGTTTGTTTTTAGGAAGCACAGGGGACTGGGCCCTCCCTTATGGGAAGCAGATGCTCAAAGGCTTGACCCACATCTGCTCCCAGATTAAAAACAAACAAACAAACAAACAAGCAAATAAGCCAACACAAAGCCCTGGGCTGTTTATACGGGGGCTAAGTGTCTACTGGGTTATAAAGGTGTTGGGTGTTAGATACTCAGCCAGGCTTCCAGCGTCTTGTACCTGGAAGGAAGCGCTCAGAACTTGTATATTGTCAAGGTCATTTACCAGTAGTCACAAGGACTGTTTCCCCACCACAGGATTTTCTGCAGTGTTTGACCAAAAACCACAAGAAAATAACCCCACGCACCCGACAGAGCCTTCTTCTTTGCACATCTGCCAAAAAGATGGCACTACAACTTAGTTCTCCGACATGTCCTTGTAAAGTTAACACCAGGAATCCAAGCTTTTCCAGCTGAAATCTTCTCATTCTTTAAGCTAAAACTAAAATTGTCTATCTGAGGATGATGATTCAATGATTCTGTAAACATGAACTTTGTGCCGCTTGGAACAGTTTTTTTAACTTTACAATAAAAATTGCAGGAAAGCACTCAAAAGTCAATGCACTTTAAATGAGGGTGTGTGTGTTTGTGTGTGTGTGTGTGTGTGTTTGAATTCCTTTTCTGGATATAACCAAGCCCTCATTATATGTATTTACAAGGTCTCTATCCTATGACTTTGATAAATGATAATAATAATTGGAAAGAAGACTTTCAAAGAGCCATGACTGCTATGGATTTTTTAACGCCATTCTTAAAATGTCAGCTTAACTGTGATAAAAACCACAGTAGAATGTATGATGGGGAAAAAGGAAAGTGAAAATTAGTCAGACTATTTCCTCCTTAATTCTGATTTAGGGAAGCAATAAAATCCTAAATATATCTGTTCAGTGCCAACACTGATTAGCTTTCCAAGCAATTTACCAGAAATGGGAGCCCACAACTCTGTGTGACAGATCAGAGGGCTTTCTATGCTGCAGAGCTCCAAGCACCCTGGAAAACGCTTCTTTGACTGGGGGAGTTCAACCATCAACTACGCCTCCATTCTTCTTAAGTGTCCATAGCCTTGTGACTTGCGTTCCCTTAGATTTTCTTTTTTTTCTTTTTACCAGAAAGCTTAAAAAATTGTTGTGGAAATTAGGCTATGCTCCTTCATTTGAACAGCTTCCCATCACTGACACCTGGTGGGAGGGAGTTGTTTTTCTGTTTTTGTTTTTTGCATGAAACACACCAAGATAATGCTAGGTCCACACATATACAAACAAATGATTTTTAACAAGGCCTCCCAATGTAATTTAATGAGGATAGGAAAAATCTTCTCAACTTGTTGTGCTGGAATAACTAGATATCCATATGGAAGAATAAAGAACCTTGATGTATCTCACACCATACACAAAAATTAATGCAAGACCTTAGTGATTAATTCACAGACTTTAGTGAACATACTAAAATGATAAAGCCACTAGAACAAAACATTTCATAAATTGAGGTAGGTAAAGCTTTCTTAGAGAGGACCCCAAACCCATAACTATTAATAAATTAGACCCCGTCAAATTTAAAAACCTCTGTGTCTTAAAAACACTGTCAAGAAAATTGCTAGGCAATCCACAACCTGGGAAAAGTAATTCACAGCACATATATATGAGACATGTGTCCAGTATAGAAAGAACTCTTGCAACTCAAATAAAAATTGGGCCAACACTTCACAAAAGACAACATACAAATGGTCCATAGGCACATGAAAGAGAGTGCAACTTCATTCAGGAAATACAAATTAAAACCACAATGAGCTACCGCCACACTCCCACTAGGATAGCTAGAATCAAAGAGGGTAAGGCACAATCAGAACTCTCCTCTGTGCTAGTGGGAGTGTAAAATGGTATTCTCTTTTGGGCAGTTACTTAAACGTTAAACATACATCTACCTTATGACCTCGGTATTTATCAAGAGCAATGAAGGCACAGGTCCACATGAAACCTTGTGTGACAATGTTTAGGGAGGCCGTCTAGATAATACCCCAAACTGGAAGGGACCCAATGCCTCCTCAGTGGAATGTAGGACATTCATACAATGAAATATTACTCAGCAATAAAAAGTTGAAAGCTGTTGATACTCAAGACAACATGTAGATGAATCTCAAAAGCATTATGCTGAATGAAAGAAGCCAGAACCCTGTCAGCCCTCCAAAAAATACACGTAGTTTATGATTCCACTGGCATCAAATTCTAAATGAGGCAAGGCTATCTTATGGTGATGAAAATCAGATCAGGGGTTACTGTTAGGGGGTTGGAAATGAACGGGGGAGGGGTGTGAGACTTTCTGAGGTAATGGGAATGTTCTGTGCATTGATATGCATTTGTTAAGACTGCCAGGACAATGCACTTAAGTGCTGTGTGTAAATGACATCTCAATTTGAGAAGATTAAAATAAAAGGCACAAGTAAGTTAATGCTTAAAGTGTACAAAGTTTCTAGTTGGGATGATGGAAAAGTTTTTGTAATCCATGATGATGGTGGTAGCACAACATTGTGAATGTAATTAAGAGCACTGAATTATATATTGAATGAAGTTAAAAGGGGGAAATTTTAGGTTGTACTTATGTTACTAGAATTAAAAAGACCCAATGGACTGTACAAGACAAATGAGGAATCCTAGCGTAAACCATGGACTGTAGTTAATAATGCAATTATAATAATATGCTTTCATCAGTTCGAACAAATATACCACACTAATGCAAAGTGTTAATAATGAGAGAGAAGGTATATGGGGTGAAAAGGCCATAAGCAAAATAATGCTGCTGATCTTAGATAGCAAGAGAGGGACAGAAAGGGCACATGATGAAGGGGCTCTTGTAGGCCTAAGCAAAAGGAAGAGTGAAAATATGAGCCTGGGATGAAGGCACAGGGATGAGACAAAGGGTAGCAGAAGTAGAAGACAAAAAAAAAAAGATTTCAGTTGCCTATTTGCAATGGATTCTGGAAAACTGAAAGATGACGATAGGAATAGTAAAGAAATATTTTGCAACAGCTATAGTAAAATTGATCAGCTATAGTAAAATTGGTTTATTTGAGCTCATTGGCTGGACTTAAAACTGGAATTGTTGGGCAGAGCCACATGCCCAGAAGATACATGTTCTTGTAGAAAGGTCTCCTTCCTTACTATTACCTACCTGACTTCCTTAAACCCATATTCCCTGTATTAACCAGCTACTCCTGGGGCAGGCATGGAAAAGGCCAAGTTGCAAAGGCATATGTAAAGACATAATGCAGGTAAAGGACCCTGTGGCAGATCGAATTCTGTACCCCACAGAAGACAAGTTCAAGTCTTAGCGCTCATTCCCTTGGTTGTGAACCATTTGCAAATAATATCTTCCAAGATCCTATGAGTTGTTGCCAAATTTCATGAGGGGGACCTTAATCTCACATGGCTGAAGTCCTTATGAACAAGGAGAGAGAAGTCAGAAAACATTAGGAGCCGGTAGTTAGAGAAACCCACCGGAAAAGAGAGCACGGTCTCCCCAGCATCTTGATTTTGGTTTCCAGCCTTCAAAACCATGAGACCACAAATCCTTGTCATGTGGTATTTGCTCTAACAGCCCTGGCAGACTGAGACAGATGCTGAAGAGGATTGAACCAGAGGAAAAACGTTTGCAAAGACTGCTCGGTATGTGGGAGATTTGCTTTTCTCCTGTCGGTGAATTGCTTTCAGACAGCCGCCTTTTGTCTCCATTAACCAAATTGGATGTGAACCTGAGGAAAGCACTTTTATTTCTTCAGTCTCCTGAGCTATCTAGACTTTCCTCCTGGTTGGGAGGGGTGGCGTGCTCCTTTCCATGTGCCACATCATTTATCAGCTGCCGAGAAAACGAAATGCCCTCAGTGGAGGCATGGACCTACATCAATTAAAGAAAGTCAAGCCTTTGTACTTTTAATTTATTGCCTGGAGAAGAGAGAAGGGTGGGTGTGAGCCCTCTGGGACTTTGGTCTTGTTTGCAACAGAAAGAAAAGTGATGTGTGCCTTGAACAAAGCCCAAAGGGTGGAGGGGCCAGGACATATCAAGCCCTTGTCTACACCCCGGCAATGAATTCATTCAGTGGTTAGAATCAGCTCGGTTTTCCTGTGCATTCTCTGGCCATTTGTGGGAGGAACTCAGAATTATTTAGAGCTCTTTTCCACCTGGAGGTAGGTTTCTGGCTGAGGTCCTGCATGACTGGAACTTGCTCTGTGTGGACATTCTTTTCAGCTGTAACTGGGCTGAGGGGAAGGGGAGTTCTGTTTCCTTTCTGATCTGTAGGAGGAGCTGGGGGCCTCAGGCAGGAGGAGAGCACAGATTGGGCAGGTGGTGGCCTTTAGAGGAAGCTGGAAGGGCGGTGTTCGGAAGCCTTCGGGGATTTAACCGGGTAATAGTTGTTAATGCTTTGGGATGCATATCGAGGGCATTAATTAATTGGCAGCATCTCCATAATCTGTATCCATGTTAAGTCAATACACCGTTTTGAAAACGGTGACTTAAAGTCAGTATCTGTGGCCACTGAATAGTGTTTCTTTTTTTGGCCTCTCTTTTACCCATTTTCAGTCCTTACTATAAAAAGGAAGCTATATTTAGTCAACAAAACAAAACCACTCTAGTAACCGAGGGTTAAGAATTACAAATAATTATGATGACTGAATCATTATATTATAAAATAGCAAAAGGTTAATAACTGAAATTACTGAAACTAGCTAGAGAGGCCTCGTCCCAGTTTATGGTTACTCTAGACTTAACGTTGCCCTAGTGTGCTTACCTTTGAGATGGAAATTCTAGACTGAATTCACCCTTGTTCCTGGATTAGGCTCAACCTTGTGTATGCTTGCTGTTGGGATGGTACCCACTCCATCCTCCCCTGTTTGATATCCGTATGGAAAACTATGTGAACAACCTCTACTCTGTACTTTCCTACTCCAGAACCTTGATCTCTGACAGTGATTGTAACTTTGTAACTCCCCCTGGTTTGGGGTTCACCCCCTGCTTGCTCAACCCCTTAATGTTTATTAGTGAAGGAACCTGTTTCCAGCTTCTCCCCAATTATTCATTAGCGCTCCAATGTTATAAAATATTAGAATTTCTGCACATCAGGGAGGCAGTTTTGAGCCATGAGGCCACTGTGCTCCTTTAATTGTGCAACCAAATAAACTCTCTCTTTGAAGCCCCAGTGTCTCAGTTATTGGCTTTAAAGACACATCAGGAGAAAGAACCTCCTTTTGCTTGCTATCACCCCAAAACATAAGCAGTTCTACCAGGGCCTTCCTGGTGCCAGTCAGGCTGGACAGCCCAGGAGAGCCTGTGACCTGGTCCCCAGGAAAAAAACTAAATGGAGAAGGGGTGATGGTGAGGTTTACTCACATTGCTACCCTCGGGCCTCTGGCTATCCCCAAGTACCTTTTCCAAGGATTGTGTTTCTAAATAAGCCCCTAAGTTCCCTTACCTGTTTCCTTTCCCCTCATATGAAATAATGGAAGCCAAGAGTGCCTACAACTGTAAGCAGGAGAACTGCATCCATCATCCATGTGGAATCTAAGCCCCCTCTCGATAAAAAGGGGGAGTGGACATCACCATCCCAGGGTTCACAGGATGGAGGAATAGAGCATGGATTAGAGTGGACTTACTGATATTCTACTATGGAACTATTGTGACTAGTAATGGAAGAAATTGTAGCATTGATGTGGAGAAAGTGGCCACAGTAGCTGCTGAGGGTAGGGGGAGGGAAGAAGAGATATGATGTAAGGCATTTTCAGGACTAGGAGTTGTCCTGGGTGGTACTGCAGGGACAGATGCTAGACATTGTATGTCCTGCCATGGCCCACTGGGTGGACTGGGGGAGAGTGTAAACTACAATGTAAACCACTATCCATGTGGTGCAGCAGTGCTCCAAAATGTATTCACCAAATGCAATGAACATCCCACAATGATGAAAGGGGTTGTTTATGTGGGAGCAGTGGGGTGAGGGGGGTGGGAAGTATAGGGGGACCTCTTATATTTTTTGAATGCAACATTTAAAAAAAGAGAGAGAGAGAAAAAAAAGAATTAATTAAACTTTGTAGTGGGCATTTGCTTTTCAGCAGGATTTGTTTAACCCAGCAGACTATCAGATAATGGAATAAAGGTTCCATGAGGGCAAGAACTTTTTCTGTTTCGCTAATGTATCCCCAACACTTGGAACATTGTCAAGAACACAATTATCACTCAATAAATTTGTTGGCTACACGAATCCTGATATGAATGATTTAATTTGGTCCTTTAATCACCACACTGATAGAGGTTCTTGCTGTCATTTTATAGAAGAAATTGAGGCTTAGATGGCCTAAGGATGTATTTTTTGCCTGCTAGCTAGGAAGGAACATTCCGCAGAGGGACTGCTCTTTCTTCTTTCCTAAATTGAAAATGCCTTCTGTCTTAGTTTGCTATAGGACTGCCAATTCAAAGTACCAGAAATGAGTTGGCTCTTATAATGGGAATTTTATTTAGGGTAAAATCTTACAGTTCCAAGGTTGTGAAATGTCCAAATCAAAGCATCAACAAAGATGCTTTCTCACCAAATTCAGCTGCTGGTGATCCTGGGGTCCTGCCATGTGGCAAAGGAAGACGACCACTGATCTCTGCCACGGTCCCTGCCTTCCCCAGAATCTACCTTGACCTGGAGCTCAGCTGTGGACAAACAGACCTGGGGCTTGTCTCTCCAGCCTTGAGCTGCTTGACGGGCCCAGGCTTTTGCGGGCATCATGCTATGTTTAAGTTCTGGCTGCTAGAGATTCTCGAGTTCTTTTTCATATGGTAGGATCAAAGATGGCGGAGATGTCTTTTCCGGTATGTCTCTCTGTATGTCTCTGTTTATCTAAGACCCAGCAAGAGGGCAGAGACTCAATCAGGGTCACACCTCACTGACATAGTCCAATCAAAACGGTTTTATTTTTTTTTATTTTTTAATTTTTTTGAAGATTTATTTATTTATTTAATTCCCCCCCTCCCCCGGTTGTCTGTTCTCTGTGTCTATTTGCTGCGTCTTGTTTCTTTGTCCGCTTCTGTTGTCGTCAGCGGCACGGGAAGCATGGGCAGTGCCATTCCTGGGCAGGCTGCACTTTCTTTCGCGCTGGGCAGCTCTCCTTACGGGGCGCACTCCTTGCGTGTGGGGCTCCCTACGCGGGGGACACCCCTGCGTGGCAGGGCACTCCTTGCGCGCATCAGCACTGCGCATGGCCAGCTCCACACGGGTCAAGGAGGCCCGGGGCTTGAACCGGGGACCTCCCATGTGGTAGACGGACGCCCTAACCACTAGGCCAAGTCCGTTTCCCTCAAAACCGTTTTACACACATGGGAATGGATTAGTTAAAAAACAGGATGTTTTTCTTTTAGGGATTCATAAAAGAACCTCAAACTGTCACACTTCTAATATGTGGGATTAGGAAATAGCTCCCATGGAATTCAAAATACCAGTACATCTTCCAACAATAACAAGAGCCACTGCTTACTGAGTACATGTTACAAGCCAGCCTCTGTGTATTAATTTTGATCATCACAAGCTTATGCCATAGAGGGTATTGTTATTATACTTTTAATTGCTTTATTGAGGTATAATTGACACAGCAAGTGCACAATTTGTAAGTTTTGACATATGTAGACACTTACAAAACCTTCACCACATTCAAGATCACAAACATGCCTGTCAAAAAGGAGCTATTATTTGCACCATTTTACAGATAAGACAATGGAGGTTTAGAAACTTTCAGCCATTGTTTCAGTGTTGCACAGAAGCTATGTGGGAACCAGGATTAGCAGCCAAGTCTGCAGGATTCAGAACCACCTCTCTTCCATCATAGCAGCCCGTTTCTCCCTCTCTCCCACCCCCCATCTCTCGCAATGCTATAGATCACCCACTGTGTGTTGACCTCTAGATTTCAAGGTTCAACACTGTCATCCTAAACCAATAACGATGATGACCAACAACCTGACAATTGTAACTGACAGTTGTATGACAAGTCACTCTACCAAGCTCTTTGCACATTGCCATGTTTAAGCAGTGTGTCCATTAAGTGTTTTGCAATCAGGCTGTTCTGGGTTTGAAACCTGGCTCCCCACTTACTGAGTAACTCTGGATGGTCCAAGCAGTCCTCTCTGAAAATTGGCATCCTTGTTGGCAAAGGTAGAGTAATAAAATAGCAATCTCAGAGTTGGCATGAGAATTCACATGGCAACATCCGCTTAGCACAATACTTGATGATAGCCAGGGTAATTGTGTTTTCATAAGCATCATAGAAAATTTGTAAAATGGTAGATTTCTCAATATTTTTCATGATAATTTTTCTCTTTCAAGAATACAGTCATCTCTACATAGACAAATAAATATACACACAAGATCACATCTTTTTGCCATTTCATTTGCCATTGAGCAGCACATGTATCCTCACAATCTGCCACCCAGCTTAACACTTCGTGGGATAACAGAAATCCAATACTGTTGAAAAGAAGCAGAGAAAATTGTTAATGGTCAGCAGCTTTCCTAATATTCCTCTTTATAAGTTTATTTTGAGTAAAAGCCTCCTGAGCAAAAGAGATGATTCTCTTAAATATCAGTAGCTTACAAAAACAAGGAAAAAGAAGCTTGTCCATCTAGCCACCCAGGGGTCAGACCGAGGGTGAACGTCACAGCCTCCTATTAGCTCCCATTTCATTGGTTTTAAATACCGTGGCTCTATTTCAGCATATACGCATAATCATCATTGTGCAGATCAGCAGGAAATTTGAAAAACATTTTCCAGGTCTTGTGGTCAATACAAGAATCAAGTTAATGAATTATTATTGAAATAAATAGTGAATTTGAGTCTTGAAGAGATCAGTGGGTCAAGATTGGAGGGAAATTAATCGGTAGAAAAAGTGTGCTGGAGGAGGGCCAATTTAAATGGATTTTCTTTTTTGGCATATGAGAACTAACCTCAGCCGGGGTTATTCATCTCTTTTTGATGTAATTGAAAGCTCATTTGGAAACCTTCGTCTTAAAGCAAGCTGTGAGCAGTGGTCAGAATGTAAATAGCCTGCCTGGGAAATCTGGCCATGTACTTTCTGTTCAGTAAGGTGGGTTATCCTACAAAGCACCTCTTTGTTTACCCCATCTCCTCCTAGGACTTTACTGACACCCTACCACATGGAAACACAAAGCTGAAATACGTCAGCAGGTGTTTGTGCTTTCGTCTTCTCTTCTTTTGGAAATAAGCATGATAGGGAGCAGGCACTGTACTAGACTATGAATGCTCAAAGGATAAGAACCACAGTCCTTATCCTTCAAGAGCTAAAACTAGGCAGGACGACTAAATATATCCACTTAAAAAAAGCAAGATAAATAATAGTATGTGGCTAAAAGTAAGCACCACGTGGATGGTACAGATAATACATAATTATAAAGGAGAAATTGCTTTGAGCTAGAGCCAGGTTGGTGTGGAGTGGAAGCTAAGTAAAGCTTTATGCAAGAGAGAGATTTTGAACTGGACCTAGGGTTGGATTTTTTTAGTAGGAATATGGAGCATGGGAAAAAGGAATACTTAGAGAACAAGAAACCCAATTCACGTTCCAAGTCTTGCTAGTCATGTTTCCCTCCCCAATTCCCTGCCAAGTCCACCATAAGTCCTCCCAATTCACAGTTGTCTTGGACTTGAATTATTTGATTCCATCCTTCACTCCAATGCACCAATCCATGATTAGATTTCATCGATTGCTTTGCATATGTTGTCCGTATTAGCTGTATCTTGCAGGTTAAATAAAGGTTAAATGAAGAGGGAAGTATTAAGAATGACTCAGATTTTTGGCTTGAGCATTAGGAGAATGGTATTCTTATTCACCAAGGTAGGAAACATTGTAATAGGTCCTTATTTGGGGAAAAGATCATGAGTTTAGCTGTTGAACAAATTGTGTATGAAGTTGGTAGAGTTGATGGGGGCTTTTAATTTGAGGGCTTTATTATAGAAGGTAACTATTTTCTATTTGTAAAGAGCAAATTTCACAAAATATACAATGAGCATTGTATTAGTCAGCCAAAGGAGTGCTGATACAAAATACCAGAAATTGGTTGGTTTTTATAAAGGGTATTTATTTGGGGTAGGAGCTTACAGATACCAGGCCACAAAACATAAGTTACTTCCCTCACCAAAGGTTATTTTCACATGTTGGAGCAAGATGGCTGCCGACTGCTGAGAGGGTTCAGGCTTCCTGGGTTCCTCCCTTCAGGGTCTTGCTTTTCTTTCCTCTGTGTGCTTACTTCCTGGGGCTCCAGCTTAAGTCTTCAGCATCAAATGTCAACATCAAAAACCCTCTACCTCTGTCCTTTGCCATGCCTTTTATCTGTGAGTCCCGACCCATCAAAGGGCACAAGAGGTGTACATAATTACTTAATCAAGTAAACGTATGAATCCAATATAATCTAATATGTCCAGAGGAAAAGATCAGTTTACAAACATAATCTAATATTTCTTTTTGGAATTCATCACTAATATCAAACTGCTACAAGCATATATTATTCCAAAGTAGAAAAGTCATAAAATAATAATAATGATCAAAAGTAATATCCCAGCTTTCACCATAGTCACTTTCTTGAGAACTTGCTACATGCAAGAGTTTTAGAAATTAGTAATACTCATTATGAGATTATTTTATTTTGATCCAATGAATTGATAAAAATGTGAACAGCAGAGCATCGTGGGTCATGCCCATCTGTTGCAACGAACAATCTGGAGCATGTAGAATGGCACAGACACAATCAATATTTATTCCTTGCTCATATAAAGACCAAAACAGTGGTCCTCATTAGTGAACCGTTTCCTGCTAAGGAGGTTCAGGGACCTAGCACCTTCCATCTGTGGCTCCAGCATCTCCAGTCTTCTAAAGCTGCTATATTTGTCTGCATCAAGCAGATGGAAGAATAAGAAGCAGGGAGAATTTTCCATGGGCTGTTCCTTTGTGCCAGTTCTGGAAGTGGCACAAATCACTTTGCCCGAATTCCATTGGCTAGAACTGAGTCATGTGAGTACACCTAACTGCAATGGAGGCTGGGAAATATATTGTAGCTTCAATTCCCAGAAGAGCAGAAACGGCTAGATGGCAAGCTGGGAAAACCACCTCAAGGTTCAAGGGGATGCCATTTAGTGTTTCCCTTCTAGAATGGCATCTGATTGGCATCTTTTCCATTTGTTCTTCAGTTAATATTTGACTGACATTTCTCTAGCCCCACACCCCGTGAAAGTACAGGTGGCTTTGATGAAATCCAGAGAGATTAGATTTAAGGCATTCCCTTGCAATATTAATTTAGTAACCCTATACTGAAGAAAATTAGGTGAGAATGAAATGACCCATCATTTTTTTATTTTTCTGTGTATAAAAATCACTATATTAAAATTTTATTTTAGAAATTGGTGGAGATCAAAGTGGTACTTTTTTTGGTCCCTTTAATTTGAATATCAGAACTATATTTACAAGAATTTTTAAAATCTGTAATCCACACAAACCTTGTCTGCAGCTAGAATAAATAATATGTCTCCCAAATATAGGTGCTGCTAATTTTCAAATATATGGAGATATTGTCGAGATAAGGACTTAAAGGATTGCTGAGTTTATAGTAACTTTTTTTTTACCCATAGTGTAATTTATTAATAAATAGGTTTTAGAGGTATAGCTACTATCAAGGCAATCCTGACTTCTGCTTCCAGACCAGATGGAGTTAACAGCGGCCAGATTTGCATTCCTATGGGAAACAACCGGTAACTGGACAAGATGTTTGAAACAACAGTTTGTAAGATACGGAACATCAGATAATGAAAGACTTGGGATCCCTGAGATGTGGAAAACAAGCCAGGTGAGACATACGACTGCCCAGCTTACTGCCTTGAGTTTCCAGGTGGGGAGTGGGGGAAGCCCGGACTGAGCCAAGAGAATTAAGGGAGAATATGGCCGTTGGTATTTTCAGGGCAGGAAAGCACTGGAAGGGAGAGCACTGTGCAGAGAGGTAACTTCAGACATCTGTAGAAGATGCCCTCTCAAGTACTCAGCTGAGTTCTGACCAGCTCATACATATGAGAAGACAACCCGAAGCTGGCTACACAACCACCTGAAAGGGTTAGAAGTAACTGTCCCATGCTCACTCATGAAGCAAGACTTCATGCTCCCACCAGCCAGACTGGAAAACCTGGAGAGTGGTGGGATATTAGGTAGAGTAGGCAGGGGTAGACACACACATGCCACACATATATAACATTTCCAGTCCTTTTCCTCTACACGTACTATTTAAATAAGATTAGAATTATACTATGCATAGATTTCCATCCTCTTTTTGCTGGATTATCACACAACAATTATGCTTAAATGCCATTTAAGAATGTATTCTTAAGGGCTACATGGGTATCATATCTTATGTATGTAATCTAATATTTTTTCACCATTCCCTATTTTTAAATCATTAGGCAGCTTGTAATTTTACACATTGTGCTGAATATTTCTGTAAATAAATTTCCTGCATATTTCTGATCATTTTCTTGCAATAAATTGCTAGAAACTTTACGTATTTTAATAAAGCACGTGCGCGCTTAAAAAAATTTTTTATACTTATGTCCAATTGCCTTCCATGTAGATTTTTTGAGAGGCTGTTTTCTGTAACTACTAAGAATGTGGGTTCTGGAGTCTGAGGTCCTGGATTTGACTCGGGCTCAAACATTGATTGGCAGTGTAATCTTAAGCCAGCTGTAATAGCTTTCCAGGGCCCCATTCCTTTATTTGTAAAATGGGAATAATAATACAAATACTTAGCTTCTAGAAATATTGTG
This sequence comes from Dasypus novemcinctus, assembly GCF_030445035.2. Taxonomy (NCBI): domain Eukaryota; kingdom Metazoa; phylum Chordata; class Mammalia; order Cingulata; family Dasypodidae; genus Dasypus; species Dasypus novemcinctus. Next base: position 23,797,573 of record NC_080686.1, read on the forward strand.
ACAATCCCATGGGTTTATGACTATGAAAGCCCTTTGCCAGCCTTAAAGGCTACACAAATGTTAGTTGTTGCTACTGCTGCTACATTTTGGGGCCACTTAAAATATGACTGCCATAACCCTGTCCTGCGGACAGCCTTGGAGATAAAAATGGTGTAAATAAAACCGTTCCTCGGGGCTAACAGGAACAGGAGAGGAGGCTTTCGTGCTCCCACTAGAAATCTCTGAAGTGGGAATTTATGTGCCCCTGACATCTCGCACCAACACTGAATGGCCTATGGGGAAAAGGGTCACAGAGAAGCTCACAGCCAGGCTGACTCATTTCCATAAGTGTGCTTGGAATTGCAGAAGAGAAACCAGTAAGGGCAAAAGGGACAAAGGCACTGTCTGCAGCTGGCGTTTACCTTCCGTGAGATGAAAATGTTCAGCTGAATGAATGGACGTCATAGCTCCTGAGATGTGTCTGGACACATAATGAAATGAAAATGTAATGCAAATGTGAATGCCCCTCGAGAGATGATGCAATCTCCTTTCCTTCTCGGCGTGTCTGAAGAACTGAGAACACTGAGGAGGGAAGGCAAGTGAGAACATGCCTCTGAAGACGGCTTGGGGCTTGCAAAGTGGAAAGGCTGAGAGATGGAAGAGAATGACTGCCCAGTTGCCCTCTCAGAATCAGAACCAAGTCAATGGCGTTGCACACAGCTCTCTTCATTGCACCACCCTGCGGGCCTTTGCCAGGCGGGGAATGTACCCTGGAACGCTGGAGATTGGGAACAATATCTATTTGAGGAATAGAGAAAGAAAGAGAGGAGAGCGAAGACAGGAAAGAGGGAAGGAAGGAAGGGAGGGAGGAAGGTAGGAAGGGGATTTAATTGAAGATAGGTGCAATAGATGCCATAAAATAGACTTGAGATCCTGACAATTGGGCTTTTAAAAAACATAAAAGCCCAAACATGCTTCATCTAGCTCTGTAAATTCAGAAGCCTTTAACTGAAGTGTGAGGAAGAATTTTGGACAGAAAAGAAGAGTTATACTGGGAAATATTGTAGTATCTTCTCTGGAAACTTTAAAGCAGGTCCTAATGCTATAGAATGCTGACATGTGGATGTGTCTGATTATAGGGGAGGAAACTATTTTAGGTTTACTCAGATCCTGCCATGCTGAGGCACACAACTGGACTTATTTTCTTATATAACTGGCAATAAGAAATGGAAGCCTAAAATATAAAAGTGAGGATAATTATAGAGTGATGAGTATTTCCAAATATGTTCCAAGAAATTGAAATGATTTTTTTCCCACAGAAAACTGATTGAAAAAGAGTTTCATCCATTGATTCATTTATCAGTACTTTAATTCTGAGGTGACATATGAACTGGGTCATAAAAGATATAAATTAATTGTGTAGGAAGACATAAGCAAGCAAAATGATGGCTCAGTTAAGCATGCCAGGGGATCCCATGTTCACCCCAGCTCAGAGCTACAAAAAAATCTTTTCTCAACAACTTCATTTCATTGCTGTCTTTACTTACCATGTAGCCTTGTGCCTCAGATCTTCTGCTCACCCAACATTTTCTCTTGCCCCAATATATTCTCACCTTCTTGCATCAAAAAGCCTTCAATTTTAATCTTTTTGTTTCATAATAAAAGGAGAAAGGTCACTAATATATGCCAGGAATTGTGATTTATATGGTACATAATTTATCTCATTTAATCTTTGAAACAAAGTTATAGAACAACTGAAGCTCAGACAAGTCCAATAGTTTGCTTGAGGGCACAAGAGAAGGAAAAGCCAGGATTTTGAATGTTGCTCTTGTCCCTTTCTTTACACTTCTCTGGCTATAATCTATTTCCAGTAATGGCAGACTAGGTTACTTGGACCAGCCCTCTCACTGAAAACAACTAATATTAGTGGATATATATATATATATGTCTTCATAAAAGTATTGAAGGGCTGAAAAAGTACTGGGTCAACATAGAACAAAAACAGCAACCCAGAATGAGCAGCATGGATGTCACTTTTGTCAGGAAATGATTTGCTGAGACTGACAAATTTGAACTTTTGTTTTGCTGGCTTTGTGAGGTACAGGGGACAGGAAGTAAAACTTAGACCTCTGCAAGGTAAGGAGTCTAACAGAAAACCCCTCCCCAATAAGCTGAAACCTCAAAGGACTCTCCTCTTAGGATGAAGCACTGGAAGTGACTGACACTCTCAAGGCATTGAAGGCCAGTTTTGAACCCCCAGGGTTTCTCTTGGAGTGGTGGGTCTTGAATTTCAATTAATGTGCTTCTTATACTGTTATGTACCCCCAGGAATCAGGTAGAAGCAAACACAAATGCTCTTTGGAGAAAGTGTCTCCATTCTAGATCACAAACTACACCTACCAACAATTTTTTTAAGGCAAAATTACCACAAAGATAGCCAGGCATACAAGAAAATTAGACCACGTAGGGAGAATAAGCAGAAACAATAGACAACAGAAACAGACCTTAAAGACTTTGGTTATTAAAATTGTCAGGCAGATCATAAAACAACTAGACTTACTCTAAAAGAGAAACCAACAGATTTAAAAGATAAATAGAACTCCCAGAAATAAAAACTAAAATTGCTAAGATTAAAAGTTCAGTTGAGAGAGTACAGCAAGATGGCGGCAGAGTAAGGAGCTCCTAGAGGCAGCTCCTGCTACAGGGCAGCTGGCAAATACCCAGAGCTCTCTGGAGCTAGCTGAAGCACCTGTTTGGGGGCTCCAGGAGGCCAGAAGAGCATCCTGCAACATCCTTGGAGAGTGGAAGGAGGAGACAGCCCATCTGCAGAGAATACTCGTAAGTAGAGCACTCCACACCTCGGAGGCCAGTGCCCATCCTCCACTGGAGGCACAAGCCACCTCAGGAGCTGTTCCATGGCTGAAATTGAAAGCTCCACTTCCCCAAAACGGGAGAGGAAGAGATGGTTGGGCACCAGTTTCAGCTCTGATGAGGAAATTCAGTGGTCTACAGTATGATCCTGAGCACAGGTAAGATTTGAGCCTGTCAAAGTCAGAAAGAGGCCGGGAGCTGCCATCTTAACCCCGCGCCTGGCATGAGGGGAAGCGGGGCGGACTGAGGATCCCAGTGCTGGTGGGGACTGGCTTCTTCCCATCCAGATCACATTGCAGGTCTAGCCTAAGACTCAGTGCCACCTCCGACAGGGAGGAAGCTGCAGGGACCTGCACCAGCCTCTCTGGGAAATTGCCAGCCAAGCTGTGGAGGCCAGTGATTGTCCTACTCTGGTGGTGCAAGCCACCCCAGGAGCTGTTCTGTGACCAGAATTGGAAACTACATTTCCCAGAAACAGGGGAGGAGGAGATGGTTGGCTGCCAATTTCAGCTACTGATTGGTAGACTCAGATGGCTAAGGAATAACCCTAAGAACAGCTGGGGTGTGAATTTGTCCAAGTCAGAAAAAGGCCAGTGGCTGCCATTTTGGCTCCACCCGCAGCCTGAGGGGAAGCCGGCCGACCAAATACCACAGTGATGGTAGGAACTGGTTTCTTCCATTCAGGTCAGCCTGCAGCCCTAGCCTAGGTTTCAGTCCCACTTCTGGCAGGGAGGAGGCTGGCTAGCTAATAAGCACCAGTCTATTCAGGTAACTAAAGATACCTTTGGCTGGCACAAACTGAATAATTAAAAGTCTACTGGGGCAACTGCGGTCATCTTGGATCCACACTGCATAGATTGCTGCCCACACCTGCAGCTCCATCCATGCCTCAAGCAGGGGAGAAAGGAGCGTGAAGCTTCATCAGTCTCTCTGGGCAACTACAGTCCAGGCCTGCATGACTTGGATTATTCCACACAACTGTGACTCTATCCCCATCTCTGGGAAAGGAGAAAGTTGGGAGAAGCTTCATCAGTCCCTGGGGCAAAGAGGGCAGCTTGAGCCTCCACAGTTTATAGCACCAATGACATCCTTGGCTCCTACTGCACAACCAGCAAGGGAGAAAGGGCAGGAAGCCCTAAATAAAGAGAAAAACTCCACCCAGAATAAATACTCTAGTAAGCCGGATACCAAGACACCAACCAAAAATTACAATCCACACCAAGAAACTGGAAGCTATGGCCCAGTTAAGGAACAAGATGAGGCTCCAGATGACATAAAGGAGTTGAGACAACTAATGATATATGTTCAAACAAATTTCCTTAATAAATTCAATGAGTTGGCTAAAAAGATTAAGGCTATTAAGAAGACACTGGATGAGCACAAAGAAGAATTTGAAAGCATGCACAGAAAAATAGCAGATCTTATGGGAATGAAAGGTGCAGTAAATAAAATTAAAAAAACATTGGAATCATATAATAGCAGATTTAAGAGGCAGAAGAAATGATTGGTGAGCTTGAAAAAATGGCCTTTGAAAGTGAACATACAAAAGAACAGATGAAGAAAAGGATGGAAAAAATTGAACAAGGTCTCAGGGAACTAAACAATAGCAAGAGATGTGCAAACATACGTGTCATTGGTGTCCCAGAAGGAGAAGAGAAGGGAACAGGTGCAGAAGGAATATTTAAAGAAATAATGTTAAAAAATTTCCCAACGCTACTGAAGGACATAGATATCCATGACCAAGAAGCACAACATATTCCCATCTGAAAAAATCTGAATAGACCAACTCTGACACATGTACTAATCAGAATGTCAAATGCCAAAGACAAAGAGAGAATTCTGAGAACAGCAAGAGAAAAGCAATGCATAACATGTAAGGGATACCCAATATGATTAAGTGCAGCTTTCTCACCAGAAACCATACAAGCGAGAAGACAGTGGTCTGATACATTTAAGATACTATGAGAGAAAAACTTCCAGCCAAGAATTTTATATCCAGCAAAACTGTCTTTCAAAAATGAGGGCAAGATTAGAATATTCACAGATAAAGAGAAACTGAGAGAATTTCTAACCAAGAGACCAGATTTTCAGGAAATACTAAAGGGTGTGCTAGAGCCTGAAAAGAAAAGACAGGAGAGAGAGGCCTGGAATAGAGTCTAGAAATGAAGATTACTATCAATAAAAGTAACAAAAAGTATCAAAAGAGGGGTGAAAATAAAGTATGACCGATAAAACTCAAGTAGTCAGGAATAAACTTTATCAATGATGTAAAGCACTTGTATTAAGAAAACTGCAACCCAATGTCAAAATGAATTAAAAAAGTCCTAAATAACTGGAAGACTCATGGATTGGAAGACTAAAAAGCATTAAGATGTCAATTCTACTCAAATTGATATACAGATTCAATGCAACCCTTACGAAAATTTCACCAGCATTAAAAATCAAAAACAAAAACAAAAACACAATTAGCAAATTTATTTGGAAGGCTAAGGGGTTCTGAATAGCCAGAAACATCATAAAAGGAAAAGCCAGCCCTCATCTCCAGACTTTAAATCATACTACCAAGCTATAGTGGTATAAACAGCATGGTACTGGCATAAATACAGATACATAGCCCAATGGAACCAAACTGATGGCTCAGAAACAGACCCTGACATGTATGGTCAAGTGATTTTTGACTAGCCTGTTAAACCACACAGCTCGGGCAGAACAGTCCACAGCAAAACAGTGATGAAAGAACTGGATATCTATAGCCAAAAGAAGGCAAGAGGACTCCCATCTCACACCTTATCCAAATATTAACCAAAATGGATTAAAAAACCTAAAAATAGAAGCAAGAACCATATATCTTCAAGATTTGGTGGTAGGTGGTTGATTCTTAAAGGAGATAAGAGATGGATTGAAATGGACTACTGATGTTTAATGTATGTAGAAGTTTTAATTAGCTTTACTGTAGAAGTGTGGAAATTTATAGAATGGATGGTAAAAATAGTAATAGCTAGTTTATTAATAGGGATGCGGCTGAAAATGGTAGCCTATTCTGCCAATTGACAGAATGCTAAAGAATAATCTAGGAACTGAATAGCACAGTAAACCAAGAGGTTGATGAGAATTGTGGTTGATAGGACAGATGGAAGAGTGTCCTTTGTGAGCTGGAGCAAATGTTTATCACTACTGCAAGGAGTTGGGAATGCATGGGAAAAATACAATTGGAATGACCTATGGACTGTGGTTAGCAGTAATAATATAATATTCTTGCATCTATGCCGAAGATGTACTGTGTTGATAATGGGGGCTGTATGGAAAATGTGAGCCAAGTGTATGCTATGGACATGGTAACAATCAGGTGATATTATCTTATCTATAACAAATGTTCCACCACAGTGTGGTGAGGTGATAGAGGGGTGTTGCTTGGGAATTCTGCACATGCGCATGATTGCTTTATAAGTTTAAAACTTCTGTCATAAAAAAACTATATTAAAAAAAATAAGATGTGTTGGGGGAAAAACACACCAAATGTAAGGTAAGGACTATAATTAGTAGTAAGATTTTGACAATACTTTCATAATTTGTAACAAATATCTCACAACAATGCAAGGTGTTGGTTGAGGGTTGATGTATGGGACCCCATATGATGTTAGCATGTTTGCTTTGTAAGTTCCCAACTTTTACTATACACTTAATTGTTTACATATATGTTCATATATAAATGATATAAAGATAATAATAATAGGGAGATCTGGGGAAAATACTTTGGTTAGTAGTAATATTTTGACAAAGCTCTTTAATCATTAGTTAAAAAGGTTTAACAACAATGTAAGTTGTTGGTGGTAAGGTGAGTTATGAGAGTCCTGTATGATGTTATATATGTTTGTTTTGTAAGTTCACAACTATTACCATACACTTATTGTGTATGTATGTTTGTGTGTGGGTGATATATTTCAATAAATTAATAAAAAAAATAAAGTTCAGTTGAATGTTTAACAGTAGTTAGGTATAGCTGAAGAGAGCATTAGTAAACTGGAAGGTAAATTGGAAGAAATTTTTCTGCACGTGTCATGGAAAATAAAGTGAGAGAAAAATGCATTAAAAAGATGGACAATATGGAGGATAGAATAGGGAGACCTAATTTATATTTAACAGAGTGCGACGGTTTGCTCAGTCGGTAGAGGTGGGGTCTGGCTGCGGATGAGGGGTCGGTCCAGCTCAGGACGAGGGGTCGGTCCCGCTTGGGACGAGGGATCGGTCCCGCTTGGGACGAGGGGTCGGTCCCACTTGGGACGAGGGGCCGGTCCAGCTCGGGACGAGGGGTCGGTCCCGCTCGGGACGAGGGGTCGGTCCCGCTCGGGACGAGGGGTCGGTCCCACTTGGGACGAGGGGTCGGTCCGGCAGCAGACGAGGGGTCGGTCTCACAGGGGTTGCACGGTTCGGCTGACGGGGTCACCCAGCAAAGCCGGCGACGAAGGGGTTGCCCAGAGAAGCAGGCGACGAACTGGGGACAAGGGAGGCCAGGCCCTTGTCGGGGGCTCTCAGGACTGGAGGGTGCACGGCAGAAGAACTACCGCGGAGACAAGGTAAACACGCAAGTCCACTTTATTGAGGGAGAGGCAACAGTTTTATAGGGGCTGGGGAAGGCTGATTGGTCGAAGCCACGCCCTGTTCTGATTGGTTGCCGGCGAAAGGTCAGTGGGCAGTACTGGACGGGGGAGGGGTGGTGGTTAGGGATTGGTGGCTGCTGTTGCTGGGATGGAGGGCAGACTTGAGCTTCTCGCCCACGCCTGGCTGTTGCTGCTGTCGGGGGGAGAGAAAAGGGCAGACTGGATTTTTCCACCCACGCCTGGCTGTTGCTGCTGTCGGGGGAGGGGAAAAGGGCAGACTGGAATTTTCTGCCCTGCGCCTGCGCAGGGAGAAAGAAGAAGAAGGGTGCCGCCCCACAGGCATCGTGTGGTGCCATCCGGGAGGAGGGGCGGCCGCGGAAGCATGGCTGCCGAGAAGGGGAGACCCGAGGGCACTCTGCGCCCATGCCGAGCTCCCTTCAGGGGTGGCGGTGAGTCCGACCAGCCACCCTATTATGGGGGCAGTGGTTTGGCCTGCCGTGGCTGCTCCCCCGCCAGGCCAGCAAACCACGCTTCAGCCCGAGGGGTGACCGCACAGGAGTTCTCTAGAATTTAGAATTCTTTAGAATTTCTATAGATTTTTAAAAAAAATTTTTAGGAAGAAAAGAGAGAAAATGTGGTAGAGATAATATTTGAAAATTAGTGGCTGAAAATACTTAAAACTGATGAAGGTAATAAACTTCACATGCAGAACACCAGAGAATACCAAGCAGGGTAAATAAAAATACACATCTAGGCATAACATAGGAAAAACTCAGAAAGGTAGGGACAAAGAAGAAATCTTAACAGCCTCAAAGAAATGATAGTAAACTTTTCATCAGCAATAAAATTCAGAAGACAAGAATGTATCTCCAGTGTGCTAAAAGAAAATAACTACCAATTAGAATTCCCTGAAAAAGTAAAAATAACTTTCAAGAATGAGGATTAAAAAAGTCATTTTCAGACAAAGGGGGAGATATTTTTTTTTAAGATTTATTTTTATTTATTTTTCTTCCCTTCCCCCCCTCCCAGTTGTCTTCTCTCTGTGTCCATTTGCTGTGTGTTCTTCTTTGACCGCTTCTATCCTTATCAGTGGCACCGGGAATCTGTTTCTTTTTGTTGTGTCATCTTGTTATGTCAGCTCTCTGTGCGTACAGCACCATTCTTGGGCAGGCTGCACTTTCTTTCGCACTGGCGGCTTTCTTTACGGGATGCACTTCCTGTGCGTGGGGCTCCCCTATGCAGGAGACACCCCTGCGTGGCACGGCACTCCTTGCGTGCATCAGCACTGCGCATGGGCCAGCTCCACACCAGTCAAGGAGGCCTGGGGTTTGGACTGTGGACCTCCCATGTGGTAGGCAGATGCCCCATCCACTGGGCCAAGTCCGCTTCCCGCAAAGGGAGAGATTTTGACATCCATAGACTCTCACTAAAAAATTCTTAAGGATGTATTTTAAGCAGAAGAAAAATAAGCCCAAATAAAAGGTCTGAAAGGCAAAAAGAAATAAAAAGATTAGAAATGATAAATATTTGGGCACATTTACATGAACTTGTCTGTACTAAACAATAGTAATAATGGTTTTTTTCTTTTATAAACTTTTTTTTAGATTTATTTTTTCTTCCCCCCTCCCCCACCCCACTGTTTTTGCTGTCTGTGTCCATTTGCTATGTGATCTTCTCTATCTATTTAATGTCTTTTTGTCTTCTCGTCTTTCTCCTCTCGGATTCACCAGGATTCAATCCTAGAGATCTCTGATGTGGAAAGAGGTTCCCTGTTAATTGCGCCACCTCCGTTCCTAGTCTGTGATGCGCTTCAGCTGGACTCTCCCCTTCATCTCTCTTTTGTTGCATCATCATCTTGCTGCGTGACTCACTTGCACTGGCACTGGCTCACCGTGTGGGCACTTGGCTTACTGTGCAGGCACTTGGCTCACCACATGGGCACTGGCTCACCATGTGGGCACTCATGCAGGCACTCAGCTCACCATGCTGGCACTCGTGGGCCCTTGACTCACTGTGTGGGCACTTGGCTTGCCACACAGGCACTCGCCTGAGCACTGGCTCACCGCTGCACTGACACCCACACGGGCACTGCTGGCTGCGCAGGCACACTTTCTCTTCTTCTTTTTCACCAGGAGGCCCCAGGGATCTAACCTGGGTCCTCCCATGTGGTAGGTGGAGGCCTTATCACTTGAGCACCTCTACTTCCCAGTAATAATGTTTTGACAGGTCAAAAAGAAGTTAGAAATAAAATACACACCAGTAGCATATAAATTGGAAAGTAAGTAAATGAAACTAATGTATTCCAAGTCCTTGTATTGTCTCGGAAGAGATTAAAGGTATTAACTGTTTTTAGAATTTGAAAAAGTATGCATTTTTAATGCTTAAATTACTAAATAAATAGAAACAGAGTATATTAGTTCCAAACAAGGAGAGGGAAGTGAAATTGAGTGAGAATGTGTACTCCATCCAAATGAAGAAAAGGAAGAAGAAGAAAAAGGGTGTAGAACAAGCACAACAAATGCAAAGCATAAAATAAAATAGTAGATTTACGCCCAATATACCAGGAGTCCCCACTAAATGGAAAAATCTAAATGCTCCAGGTAAAACACAGAGATTGTCAAGCTCATAAGAAACACTTAAAAAACAACCCCAGGTACTATACAACAGATATCAGCAAATTTCGAGTATTGAAACCAAATCAAGGATACTCTTGACCATACCATAATTAAGTTAGAAATCAATAACAAAATGAAAACCAGAAAAATTTTATGTTAATTATCTCAGGTTGAGCTGCCAGGTGGCGAAGTGGTTAATTGGGACAATGAGTTAAACTGAAAATAATAATCAAGGCGTTTTTTACCACTTACTGCAACAGTGCAGGCAAGAGGTCAAAAAGAAGGGTGCTGGCTCCTAGAGTTCCACACCCTGTTTCATGTTTCAGGGGAGGGGCAGATGATATGCAGGCAGACTGGGTGCCTGTCACCCTGCAGAGGAACCCAAACGAAAGACTCCTGCCTTTTGGGGGACCTGGGAACCAGAGGCAGGGAGAAGGGGAAGGAAAGACTAAGGGTGGAAAGTTACTGAGTCAGTGTGGAGAAGAACACCTCGGCCAAGGGGCCTGGTCAGGTCTTGGCAGAGGCACTGGGAAATGCCTCAGCTGAATATGTGAGGCCTCTGAAGAGAAGGGCTGTGGGTGGGAATGCAGAGGTGTGTATTAGCCTGGCTCAGATATGGATTATTCTCACTATAATTCATTTCAAAATAGTCCCCCCTGAAATGAAGTATAGTGAGAATAATCCATATCCTCACATTTGGGTTGCAGATAAAGCAGAACTTACATGCAAATGTATAGCTTTAAAAGCACACAACAGAAAAGAAGCCTGAAATTGAATATAAGTGTTTGAAAAAGAAGAGCAAAATAAATTCCGCACAGTCCGCTTTGGTGCTACTTTCTGTGCACAGCTGCTGTTTCTGCCCCCCAGGATGCCCCCCTGCCCTGCCTGAGTCATGCACCTTTACCTGCCTTTCCCCCATGGACCTTTGGAAAGCAGCCGTCCATACCCGGGGCTCGGGCTTGATTGTGCCAGGAGCCGGCGTTCATCATGCGGCTTTTGGGACCCTCGGTAGAAGGGATTTTAGAAGACCAGTCTTTGGATTAAGGGTGAAAGAGAAAAGAGGGACATCATTTCTGGGTGTGGGCCACGCCCACCACAATGCCTTCCTTACACATAACCAAAACCTTGTGGCTACTTAACCATGGGGCATCCAGACGCCCTTCAGAAGTCAGACTTTCCAAAGGACCAGTGACCCTGTGCCCCAGCCCTATCCTTGTTTTTCCTACTCCATAGCTATGTCTCAATCCTGCCACACAAGGCCTTTCAGATTAGTCAGGAGGGAAGATTTAAACAAAAAGAAGAGCAGCCACCTGAAGAAGACATCCAAGCCTACCAGCAAAAATGTGGCATTGGTCAAGACTGTGTGCCCTAGAAAATGAAAACGATTAATTCGAGAAAGAGATGTTAAGGGAAAAACCATGCCCTAATCACCCATGCCAGTCAGGAGTCTTCTGACCAGAGCAGGAGCAGCATGGATGGATTTGGAGAGGACTGAGGTTCTTTTTCAAACCTGGAGTCCTTAACTTGCAGTGGGTTTACAATGGGTCTCCAAATCACCTCTTACAGCAAGCAACTCTCCCAATCCCCAGTGGTCATAGCCAAAACCAAGGAAGTTCCACCTTCAAAGAGTTTACAAAAGCAACATGAGTGTGATTATAAGGTCCTCACTGATGTGAAAGTAAAGACCACAGAAAAGGAATCACACCCAATGCAAGACCCCCTAATTCCTCTTGACAGAGAGAATTTAATTGGTGTATAAAATGCACCTTTAGTTAAAGGTGAGGACCAAGAGACAACTAAGGACTATTCCCTGGACAGACAGTGAATGATACCAGCGATTCTGATGTATGTGCTCCTTTGCCCCAAAGAGAAGCAATCAAAGTTACCTCTGAAAGTACCTCCAGACTTCAGTTGGAAGATTTGGGTTCATGAGTAGAATCTCTTAAGCCATCTGATTCTTACCTAGATCCTATCAAAAGTGAACATGATTACTGTCCCACCTCCAACTTTAATAAGATTATATCTGAATTGGATCATAGAAACTGTTTGTCTCTTGGTGGATTTATACATCCTACCTCTTTTTTTTAGGAAAAAGGTTTATTTTATTTATTTATTTATTCCCCCCCATTGTTTGTGCTAGCAGTGTCTGTTGTGTGCTTGCCTTCCTTTTAAGATGCACTGAGAAATGAATCTGGGACCTCCCATGTGGGAGAGAGTCACCTAATCTCTTAAGCCACTTCCATTCTCTGCTTTATTGCGTCTCTCATTATGTTTTCCTCCTTGTGTCTCTGTTGCATCATCTTATTGTGTCAGCTCACCATGCCAGCCTATTGTATCAGTTCACTGTCTTGCTAGTCTTCTTTGGGAGGCACCAGGAACTGAAACTGGGTAAGGGGGGTGCTCAATCACTTGAATCATATCTGCTTTCCCTATCCTATTTTTTTTTTTTTTAAAGATTTATTTTTATTTATTTAATTCCCCTCCCCTCCCCCGGTTGTCTGTTTTCTGTGTCTTTTTGCTGCGTCTTGTTTCTTTGTCCGCTTCTGTTGTCGTCAGCGGCACGGGAAGTGTGGGCGGCGCAATTCCTCGGCAGGCTGCTCCCTCCTTCGCGCTGGGCGGCTCTCCTTACGGGGCGCACTCCTTGCGCGCGGGGCTCCCCTACGCGGGGGACACCCCTGCGTGGCAGGGCACTCCCTGCGGGCATCAGCACTGCGCACAGGCCAGCTCCACATGGGTCAAGGAGGCCCGGGGCTTGAACCGCGGGCCTCCCATGTGGTAGACAGACGTCCTAACCACTGGGTCAAAGTCCGTTTCCCTCCCTATCCTCTTTTTAATAAAACTCCTCTTGGCTGGCTCAGAACAATAAGAAACCCTTGGTGCTAACTCATATCATCGTGAGGCCCTCAAAGCTACCCCATTTCAACAGGAAATTCCTGGTGCCACCCCTGTCCTAAGGGAGGTCTTCAGGGCTATCCCACAGCAATGAGGAGTTCCTGGTGCTATTCATTTTATGGAGAGACCCTGGGTGAGATTCCAGACCCACCAGAGATTCCTAGTATCGTCCAGTCCAATGAGAGGTCTTTGGTGCTATCCTATAGCAAGAAACTGTTGGTATGGGTGGTGGTGCTGCCCCGGACCTGCCTATCTGCCTTCCTGCTCCTCCAAACCCAGTTGCCACCTATAATGCTCCCCCAGAATGGCTTGTCTCACATGGACTTGAGGCATATTTTGCCTTTGGGCTCAGGTCACACTCCTCAATCATCATCAAACTCAGAACCTCCAGCAATGACTACAAGCAATGAGGAAAAGGAGAAGCAGGCTCTCTAAGCTTTTGCCAGTAAACACTCAGGGTTTCATATCAGCCCCTGAGAGAGGCCTGGACCAGGCTTCGCTGGGTGCTGCCCAGCTTGCCCAGGCCAGCCAGAAGGAGGACGTTCCCAGGTCAGCTCGACAAGCACGTTGATCTTGCCAACCCCAGTGGGGTCTTTGTCAATGTCACTGGCCACTACCTCCCCTTCTTCCTACACAACTTTGCTACTTACTTTGGAAAAAAAGAAATGAAACCGATGTGAGGTCTGCGAGCCTTGCCAGCAGAAGACCAATTGTGGCGAATGTACTTGCTGTAAGAATGAAAAGAACAGCCATCATATCTGCAAGAAGAGGAAATGTGAGGAGCTGTGAAAGAAACCACCCTTCATTGCATCTTTAGAGGCTATAAAGGAAAACAAGAGGCCCCAGAGAAAAGAAGCCCAAAGTTTTAAAGAAGGCAAGAAAAGACTAGAACAAGTATAGGACCCAGAAGAGTCACATTTTAAAGACAAGTATCGGAATGATTATGTATAGAAAGAAGAGGAGGGTTCTCTATATTCCTTTATTCTAAGATCATATTTACAAGCAGAGTTGAAAAACTTCCCAGAACAAACCATCATGGAAGATCTATGTTTCTTCTTTCTTTTAAATTCATTCGTGTGCTTATTCATTTAGTTCTTCTTAAAACAAACATCCAACTTGAAAGTTTTCAAACATAAAACAAGTCGAGAGAGTAAGGTAATAATGATCAATTTTTTGCATGTGAAACATAAAGTTGTAGGCATCATTCTTAAGTTTGAATCTCCAAACAGTAAGATAATTCTACACAACCACATCATTTTTACAATTTCTTAATATCATCTAAAATTCAAACTTTATAATGATTTTTCTCAGTGGTCCCCAAAGTAAAAACAGACATTTTGAGCCTAGAGGATGACCTGTTTTTGGTGGACTACAATGTAGTACAGGAAGACTGGATTGCAATAAGTAAGTTCAGTTTTATCTGGAAGGTACTGGAGGATGGATAAGAAACGCTAGTTTCAACAGGTCACCTTTAGTGTTTGCTGGACAGATTGGGTGGGGGAGGGTTGAGTGACCAAATAGCATTCTGTGTTGAAGTTGCTACTTGAGAAAAGGCAAGGCTGCTGGAAACAGCCAGGTAGAAGCCTTTGGCAAGACTGGGAACGAGCTGGTGTGGGGATAGAGTGGTGGCAAGAGACATTCTGTGAAATTTGGCCAGGGCCGGTAATTGGAGGGCTTGCTTGCTGGCCTGAAAGATGTGAATTCTTCTCTAGAGGTTAGTGGTACCCAGGTTCCTTTAAGCTGCCCTTTAAATCTTTTATAGGGTTTTCTGGTTTGTTTTGTTTCTGTTTTTTCTCACTTTTTTTTTTAACACAAAGAAAATTTCAATTACACAAAGAGCGTAGTATAATAAATGCTCATGTACTCACAATCCAGATTCAACACTTACCAATTCTTCTTCTTTTTCAATTAGAGAAGTTGTAGGCTTGCAGAAAAATAACGCAGCAAACGGAGTTCCCATATGCCACCCTATTATTAACACTTTGCATTAATGTGGTACACTAATGAACATTGAAAGAACAGTGTACAATGAAAGAACATTTTATAACATTTCATAATTGTGCTATTAACTATAGTTCATCATTTACAATAAGTTCACTGTGTTGCACAGTTATTTTTTTAAATTTCCCTTTTTAACCACATTCAAATATATAATTCAGTGCTGTTAATTATGTTCACAATGTTGTGCTACTATCACTACAACCCAGTACCAAAACTTTACAATCAACCCAAAAAGAAACTCTACGCAATTTAAGCATTCACTCCCCCGTTCCCTACCCCCACATCACCCCCTAGTAACCTAAGCTGACTCCATGAATTTGCTTATTCTAATTATTTCCTATCAGTGAGATCATATAATATTTGTTCTTTTGTTTCTGGCTTATTTGGCTCAATTTGATATCTTCAGGGTTTGTTCATGTTGTCACATGTATCAGAACTGTCATTCCTTTTTACAGCTGAATAGTACTCCATTGAATGTACTTCCCACATTTTGTTTGCCCAACCATTGGTTGGGTAGTTGGCTTACTTTCATATTCTGTAACTGTGAATAATCCTGCTGTGAGCATTGTGGAACATCTGTTCCAGGGCCCCCCTGCTTTCAAATCTTTGGGGTATATACCTAGAAGTGGGATTACCAGTTCTTTATAGGATTTTTACCCCTAGACCCAAGGAAACACTGCAGGGACAGGTTTTGAATCTGTGGTTTTCTAGAACCCTGTTAGGTGATGCTGATGTTAAGCCAAATATGGGAACATAGCCTAAGGCAATGAGATTTGCATTTTAGAAGGAATCTCTTAGCATTGCATTGTCTAATACTTGAAATTTAGGTAGTGCTACCAAAGAACTGGTTTTGTGATTTTATTTCATTTTAATAAATTTAAAATTTAGCATTGAAACAATGTAAAATATTTTTGTGTTAAATACAACTTCATGGTGTTGGTACCATTACATTTTGCTTTAACCATTGAAAATTTAACATCCAAACTGTGGTATGTTGTAAGTCACAAATACACATTGAATTTCAAAGACTTCATAGGAAAAAAAAAGTAAAATATCTTATTGGTCATTTTTATATTGATTACATGCTGAAATGATAATACTTTGGGTTTGCAGACTTCACTAAATATTATTAAAATTTAAAAAATAGAAGAGCAAAATGAACTCATGTAAGTAAAATGAACAAAATAATGATATTGAACACAAATGAAATCTAACACAAACAAATTAGGCAGGATCAGCAAATTCCAACAGTTTCCTTTTCTAAAAAGACTAGTAACACCGAAAAACCTTTTCTTGTTTATTTATTATATGTGTGAAGTTAAAACTTTTTCATACAATCTTATTTACAGAGATTGTCCTATGTGGTTTTTATTGACCTTGGAAATTTTTCATAACTGCCTTGGGTTTCAGTTTCTTTCTTCACTAAATGAGCAGGCTGAAAAAGATAATTCCAAATATTTGAAATAGGGTAGTTATTACTACTTTAGAAAGGGAACATTCTGTAAGAATTAAGAGCACAGACTTTAGAGTCATGAATTCATTCGTTCATTCAGCAAATATTTATTGAGCAACTGCCATGCGCCAGTACTGTGTTAGGCCTTGGGAAGGCAAACAACAAGGTCCTTGTCATCACAGAGTTTCTCTTCTATTAAGGGGATATAGGAACTGAACAGGTGAACAAATATATAAACAAGTAGGAATTGTGATACGTGGTATGTGAGTAATAGGATGTCGTGAAACTCATGGAAAAAATGTTCAAAAGCTTCTCAGAACTGGGCTTAACTCATAATAAACTTTGCATAAATGGTGGCCAAGATTCTTATTATGAACGATAAAAATCACATAAAGATTCCATACCAGCCTATAGGATGGTTGTTCTCTAGTCAGGACTCATTTCTTTTTTTTTTTTTTGCAAAAGGTGGAAACCCTACTGGAACTGGCTCATGTACTTTAGAAGCCCAGAGTTGGCTTAAACACAGTTTGATGTGGGACCCTGAGGAAATCGTTAGGTTTGCTTGTTTTTAAATGTTTCCCCTAGCCCACTGCTAGAGAGTAAGCCCCAAGAGCGCAGGCCCTAAGCGCAGCTCAGCTGTGTGTGTAGGTTGGGGGGTGGGGTAAGGGGAAGGGAAAGGATGGTGGAGGAATGAATATATATGTTGACTGCTCTACCTAGGTCACTGTGCCTGAAGCACACCCCCTGTACGTTCTCCACTTTGTAAAAGCACCACCCTACGATTTAGCTGGGCACTTGTCCATCTAGCTAGAAAGCATGTTTCTCCAACACCTTTGCCGCTAGGGATGGCCAATTCTTTGCTCATGCAACACGGTTAGATCTGCTTCATCCATGCAGTCAGCTCTCTGGTGGCCTTTCTCAACCAGGGTTCCAGGAAGGAAGGAGACTCTAAAGCCCTCACGCATCCGTTGTACATAATGTATTCACTTCTCTCCTTCACATCTATAATGGTGCTAATTATGTACGGTGCTTGGGAAAATTGAGAGAGGCAAGGATGTGGCAATGAGGGGAGAACAAGCTGGGCCCCTGGATGTGTGGAGCCGAGTTGCCTGTCTGTCTGGAATTTCCGGCCAATGCTGGACCATAATGCTCTTCATCACCTAAATACAGTGTGCTTGGATTTTGTTGACCGTGGCTTAGCTGATAAATGTCCAAGTCTAACTGGGTGTGAAATGGTGATGAGCCACACTGGGGCTCACAAATAAAACTGGGGTACTCTCTTTGGCAGGCAAAATAATATTTGTTACAAGCACTCACTTAGCAGTAGAGCTTTAAACATTAGATGTCTATTTAAAAAGTCTATAATTGGAATAATTGTCATCATTTTTGTCCTGTCAGGATTAAAAGAGTGTTCCTATAACTAGCAAAACTATTATATAGGGATGACCATGGTTGAATTTGTAAGTCTAAAGTCATGTTTATTACTAGAAGGAGAGCTAAAAAATGTAACATGGAACTGTACAACATAGTGAAACCTCATGTAAAATGCGAATGTGGGTGATATTGCATATATAAGACTGTTTTCACAAAATAAATACAAATAAACTAGAGAGACAGAAACAGAATAGCAACTGTGTGTGGCAGGGGAAGTACAGAGAGATTGAGAAGTGATGAGACTTTTTTTGTTTGCTTGTTCATTTCTTTATTGCTTATTGTTATTATTGGAACAATGAAAATGCATGATGAATGTACAATTATTGAAGTGATGAATGTAAAACTTTGTGATTATACTGAATACTATTGATTGTACACTTTGGATGGATTTATGCTTTATTAATATGTATCAATAAAAATAATTTGTTAAAACAAAACAAAACAGAAAAAGAGCACTTTAGACTCTTTTACTTGACTATGAATTTTTTTTAAATATAACTTTTTTTTTAAGTCAATGAAGTTGACAATATGATTGTTTTATTAGTCAGGGATCTCTAGGGAAATGGAACTGACAGGAGATATCTATAAATAGTATGAGATTTTTAAAAAATTGTCTTTCGCAACTGTGAGGATCCATGAGTACAAATTCTGTAGGGCAGGCTGCAAGCTAGAAACCCCTATGAATGTCCTTTCTGGGGAGCAGATGTAGCTCAAACCATTGAGTGCCCACCTTCCACGGGGAGGTCCCGGGTTCACTTTCAGACGCCTCCTGAAAAAAAACAAAATTAAACAACAAGCAAAACAAAAAACTAACAAACCAATGAACCAACTCAGGGAACCCACTGTGGCTTAGTGGTCAAGTACCGCTGGCTTCCCACATACAGTGTCCTGGTTTCAATCTCCCGCCTCCAGTACCTAAAAAAAAAAGTCCTCTATGAGTTCCCCAGGAAACCCTTGCTGTCTGAAGTAGAGAAGGGAATTCTCTCTCTGAATGCTGAAATCAATTCTTTCTTTTAAGGCCTTTAACTGATTAGGTGAGAGGTCACTCATGGTTGAAAGCAAGCTCCTCAGTTGACTGTAATGTAATCAGCCATCTATGCAATCAACTCACTTATAACTGAAGTCCATAAAATGTCCTTGCATTACAATGAGCTCAGTGCTTGCTTGACTAAACAACTGGACACCATTACCTGGCCAAGTCGACCCATGAGCCAAACCATCACAGTTGTGTATGTGTCAGAGTAAGTCATGAGAATATATATGACTTTCATTTTATTTGTTTCTCCCCTTTGGTGGCAGTGTGAATGTATAAACATGAAATGATATGTACATAAAATATATACCTACGTTATTACACTTTTTTTTTCAATTTCCTTTTTCTGTAGTTTGAGAAAAATGTGGAAACCCACCCAATGTGGTTTTCTAGTTTCTTTTATTTTCTTCTCCCCAAACACTACTGAAAATTGTTGTATCTTTACTAGCTCTACTTGGAGAATACTGTGTTTTTTCAGTTGTCTTCTTGCTCCACTTCAGTTACCTGAAGCTCATTTTTTCTCTCTCCTCCTCTGAATTTCCCATGCTGGTGGCTCAGCACCTGGGGTGGTAGGTAGTTTGTAATTCTTGCTGGCTTTTATAAAAGAGGAGGTGACTCCCTGGAACTTTACCAGAGACTGGGCTGCCTTTAGTCCCAAGTATATGGTAGAGTTTGGCAACCTCGCACAAGCAGCCGTGGGACCTCACCTGTGTGAACAAACATGGCCAGCGACGAACACTTGGAAACAGCTGAGCCGAAAGGGGAAGGAAAGAATTTCATTGAAGTGACTACTCTGAGGGAGAGACCAGATTATAATCCTAAACACAGTGCATCAACGAGCGTTTGTGCCCAAGTCTGTGGGTTGAATTATATTTTATGTTCCCCCTCCTTTTCATTGCATGAACAATATGTTCACTCCAGAAAATTTAGAAATTCAGCTAAGCAAAAAGAAAAAAAACATCATGGAAAATCCTACTACCCAGAGATTGCCACTGTTCTAAATTTTGTTTTTATATTCTTTCAGAATTATGCAAATATACACATATGATTGCATAAAAATAATCCTAATCATGTGGTACTGTCTTGTAGCCTGCTCTCTAAACCCTTTTGTAAATAATA
Source organism: Dasypus novemcinctus (assembly GCF_030445035.2). Lineage (NCBI taxonomy): Eukaryota > Metazoa > Chordata > Mammalia > Cingulata > Dasypodidae > Dasypus > Dasypus novemcinctus. The sequence goes on from NC_080686.1 coordinate 23,817,568, forward strand.
TAACCTAATATAGCCTAATATAGCCCAGAGGACTATCTTTTTTCACAGAGTTGCATTTAAAGATGAACAGTCCATTAACCCAAAGTATCATTCCATTCTGTACTTGTGTTTTATGATGGATGTTAAGGAATAGTCTAATACATCACTCGCAGTTATATTTTTGAAAGCCCCTTTCTCTTTTCCTCCGGCACTTTTTGTTTGTTTTCTTTATACTCAGAGCTGCTCCAGACTTCTTTTATGCCAAACTTCCCAAATTCCCCTCCATTCTGAGTGACTTTTGTCCACCTCCCTTCCCACCTTTTACGTAGCAAGTTGCTTTCTCTGGCTATGACCTCTCTGAACTGGTCTACCTGGTTCATTTACCGCTCGACAGAGTCTATATCATGCCAAATAAAGACCTTTTTGGGAAGCCAAGAGCACTCTACTGAGGACCAAAGAAGGAAGTAGCTGCAGAGAAGAATGACATTTTCTTGGGAAGAATTTGGTTGGGTGGTAAAGGAGGAAAACATAAATGCTTCGAAGTTAATATTTTTACTGCAACATTACTATATTGCAAACATTTCCATGAGCAAAAAGCCAAATCCACACTATTTTTAATGACTGAAAATAGTTCATCAGTCCATGCATATATGAGGTGTCTATATATTTACTCAATTTTCTATTTTTGAATATTTAATTGGTTTTCAATTTTTAAAATTAGTGTAAAATCTCTGCCATTAAGATCCTTGCATATGTTTTAAAAAATTTATTTTTCAAATTATTTACTAAGAACAAGTTTATAAAGCAATGTTTCTAGATGCAAAAGTATACACATGAATGAATATTTCATCTCATTACCCTTCAGAAAGGTTATACTGATTTAGCCTTTCATTGATGATGTACGAGATACTATTTAGCCCACAATTATGCCAATACCAGTTATCATCTTTTCTTTAGCTTTGCCAATCCAATAGACAAAAACAATATCTTGTTATTATTTCATCGATTTAATTACTAGTGAATTTGGACTTTTTTGGGTTTTCCCGTTATTGACCATTGTAGTCTGGTTTTCAGAATTATATATTGATTTCCTCTTGGAGCTGAATTGTAATTTAGTATTTGTAGCACACAATAAGGTTTTGGAGGTGGAAAATGTTTTGTAAGGATATTATTAGCTGCAACCAATCATGGTGAAATTGAAATTCCCAAATTACCATCTTTTCCTTGATTTTCTTTTAAATCATTTGTTCTTATAACTCCCAAAGGAGAAAATATATATATTTCAGAAGAATGAAAGAAATCCATCTAATAATTTTTATTTTTGATCAACCAAATCTTCTCCCTTATGGTTTAGAATGCAACCTTATTTCCCTGACCATCTAAAGATCTGGACCTCTTGTCGTGAAGGAATAGGGTAATTCTGATGGGCTGAATAATAATGGGTAAACCTGAAAGATGGGACACTGGGAAGACTTGGCTGCCTCAAGGCCAGCAGCGCAGACCACAGGGCAGGCCCTGTGCAACGTCAAGTAAGGAAACGAGGTGTACGAGAGGGTAAACACCTCCCCAAAAGTCCCAGCGCAAACACAATGCCAGTACTCAAATCCAGATTCCACCGCAACTCCAGGGCCACTTGATAAAAACAAAACAAATTAAAGAGCAATGAGGAGAAAGCAAGGATTACTGTATCTTTTGCAGGACAGCTGTGGCTGATAGCTGTGACAGGACAGGTTCAAACCTTTGTTTCTGTTATAAACAAAAGGCCAATTTTATCAGAATGAGAAAAGTTACAAATGTATGATCAATGCTATTTAAGTCCAAGGAGATGAATTTTTTTTTAAGAGGATTTTGTGCTTGTTACTACATAATGCCTCATACTCTTCTTTCTGACAATCCACATTCCAGTCGTCCTCAAAAGCAGGTGGCAGCTAACTCCTCTCCTCCACCAAGAAACCTCCCAGGAAGGCCAAGTTTGTACTAAACTGTTTCAGCCCCTCTCAATTTAACAGGGATTGTGTTACCTCTTCTCTTGCTTTCTGAGCATCCCTGGATGTTATTCTTATTCACCCCTTATAACAGGTTATTAGCTTCCGGAGATGAGAAGTTTAATCCTCAGCACAAACCAAGGCATGTGGTAGGGTTTATTGTAAAGGAAAATTGAGTGAACCAATGATTGCTCAAAACAGCTCTAAAGAAAGACTCAACTAATACCTACTGAGCAACTGCTTTGTGCCAGGTGCTTCTATATAAGATAACTCATTTAATGCTTTCAATCATCACACCAGGTAGGAGATACTGCCCTATTTTTCGGGTGTGACAACTGAGGCCAAGAAGGGTGAAATGATCTCTCAAGATTCCACTGCTGGTGAAGCTGGGTTTTCCAACTTAAAACCTGGTTGTGTTTTCTTAGTGCTCCACTCCTTCAGGTTGGTTAGAGAACAGCCCGATGGTGGGTGGAAGAGCTTTGGACAGAGAAGAACTAGCATGGCTGACAAGCAAACTGAGGGAACATGGAGAAAAGAAAATGGTGATGAACTTGGCATCCTTTCTAACCAAATCCCATGGTGCCTGTGTTCTTGGGAAAGGACTGATTTTGCAAAAAATGTTGAACACATACAGAGAGGTCACCTTTCCTTGGAAGCCAAAACGAGTTGGTTTTTAGGGGGGAAAATTGGACTTAACTTATGATTGTCATCTGCTGGAGAAATATCCCAGTGGACTTTTCAGGAGCTATCAACACAAACTGCTACACTATTTAAAATTGGTAAGTACTTAATGCACCTACCGCTCTTCTATCTGTTTTGAGAATTTACTGTTTCTGAAGGAAAATGAGTATAATGAAGCTCCTTAACCATTCTGGAGTTAACATTAAGTGCATTATTGCTTCATTAAAAAAGCAAAGAATCAATTTCATCTAGCCAAATGAATGTATAGTAGCATATATTGTTGTGTATAGCTCCCTTTCTATTAAAGCAACCGTGACCACTGTGGATAGGAATCCAGCTTCATTCAGCTTTTATCAGGCAAAGTCGCCCCACTAACAAGTCACCTTCAATATTTAGCGTATTTCCTTTGCTTTCTTCAAGAGCTTTTTGCCATTAAACATACCCAAACCAAACCAAACCAAAATTAAATGGAAACAGTAAATGGATGTCTAATGTAGAAACTACAGTTTGAGGCTGCATCTGTTCCATAATCTGTTGTATAGGCCATTGAAAATAGCTGAACTTTTCATAAGGAATAGCTGCTTGCAAAAGACATTTTGGGGGTGGAGAGAATTGTTCTGTGGGTTGAAAGAACTGGAAAATCTGCCATGCTTCAGAAATTCATGCTCACCTCACAAGGGAATTATGCTGGCCTAATGAGGACAGTATTTTTTAATAATAAAGATGTCTTTGGCTTATTTTTTTTTGTTTATGCTTTTTGAACTCAGTGATTTCTACTTCTATTAATCTGCTTATTTACTTAGAAGTACTTTTACTGTTTGTGTGTGTGTCATTATTTGACTAATTCTGTCTTGCTCATCAGTCTCCCAGCTCAAAAGGGTATGGACTGTGAGCATAAAAAGTTCCAAGCATATAGTAGGTGCTCCATAAATATCTGTCGAGTATCTGAATAGCTGAGTAATGAAAGAATTCCCAGGTGAGCATTTTTCTAATTCATTTCCATTCCATGTACCGGATCCTGGATTTAACACCACGGGGTACTGTTAAAAAGCCTGGCCCACAGGTGGTCTTACTCAGACTGGCTATCTTTGTGAAAACCCTAACCCGTAGCATCAGGAGTTAGGCCAGTTTGGGGGAGTCACATCCCCACTACAGTCACTGATCCCATGACCATCTCTTGAGGACTGACAATGTGCAAAGAAATCTGCAGTAGATTTTGGGCAGGAGACGGGCTGTGCACGATGGATACGACGGTTGAACACATGGTTCTTTCTGCCCGGAGTGCTCAGAACTCTCTACCCCCCAGCAATGAGCACTGCGCAGCATTCAGGGCTTAAGTCAAGTCTCCGGCACAGAGAATCCTTCCCTGACTCCCTAAAGTAGATGGGTCTTACTATCATGTTCTTTCTCAGGGCCTGAACTGCTTTGTAACCCTGCTTTTCTTCCTTCTGGATTGGAAGGTCAGCGAGGGCAAGCCTGCGCAGGCTCCGGGCACCTGCTTCTCCAGGACCTCGCCCAGTGCCTGGCCTGCACCTGCCAGCCAGCGACACCTGATGAATTAACGAAAGAGGACACAGAGCTTCTCTGGTCTGAGTGAACTTCCATTCTGAAAGAAAGAGGACAAAATGGCTTAAGCATTGTAAATATTAGTACAGACACATGGCTGCAGAAGCAGAGAGAAGGAAGAAATTAATTCTGACCGCAGAGGGGAGGGAATTAAAAGACCATGAGGTGCAGCGGTGCTCAGAGATGTATTCACCAAGTGCAATGAACGTCTCATGATGATGGAGGAGGTTGTTGTTATGGGAGGAGTGGGGTGAGGGGGGTGGGGGGTATATAGGGACCTCATATTTTTTTATGTAACATTAAAATAAATAAATAAATAAATAAATAAATAAATAAATGAATAAAAGAAATCTCACAGAAACCTGGAAGAAACAAAAAGAAAGACATCATAGCGTAGCTGTTTCTGAGCTGCGCTATGCGTGAGTTAAAGGGCAGTGCTGATGGGCTTTGGGAGGTTCTGGCTGGTGGGGGCAGGGGGGAGAAGAAAGGAAAGGAGGGTGCTGAGGGGAAACTTTGAAAGAAGAGCAGTGAGGAGCAATGTCCTATATTTAGTGAGTCTTAGATAGATGAATTTCGTTGTAATACATGGATGGGGAAATGTCGGGATTTAGGAAAAGCTAGAAGAAATTCATTCACTGGATCTCTGTCTTTTTCATTTATCTATTTCTCCATCTATCTATCTATCTATCTATCTATCTATCTATCTATCTATCTATCTATCTATCTATCTATCTATCTATCGAGCTAATCACCTATCTATGTATCCACAATGCCTACATGTGCCAGGTAAACTCTGGCTCCAGTTCTTCAGTACTAGAATGATTGATTGGGATGAAACCAGGATTTGGCCTGGAACATTTATTAAAGGAGCTGTAGGCTTCTAAGTAAGCTGGGGTACAGCTAAGACTAGCTCCTGCCACCAGGATCCAGTCACCAGGCAGAGCAACACAGTTGTCAATGAGAGCATGATAGTTTTATAATTTAACTTTTTAAACATTTTATTTTTTTTTAAATTTATTGAAGTATATCACTCATACATAAACATATATAAACAATAAGTGTATAGTAGTAGTTGTGAACTTACAAAACAAACGTATATAACATCATACAGGACTCTTATAACTCACCTTACCATCGATACCTTGCATTGTTGTGAAACATTTTTAACTAATGATTAAAGAACATTGTCAAAATATTACTCCTAACCAAAGTATTTTACCCCTAACCCATCCTATTATTATTATCTTTATAGCATTTATGTATGCTTATACATAAACAATAAGTATATAGTAAAAGTTGTGAACTTACAAAGCAAACATGCATAACATCATGCAGGGGTCCCATCCATTAGCCCTCCATCAATATCTTGCGTTGTCATGAGACTTCTGTTACAAATTATGAAAGAACATTGTCAAAATCTTGCTACTAACTATGGTCCTTATCTTACATTTGGTATATTTTTCACCTAACCCACCCTATTATTTTTTTTAATATATTTTTTTATGACTGAAGTTGTAAACTTATAAACAATCATGCACATGTGCAGAATTCCCAAACAACACCTCTCTATCAACACACCACACTGTGGTGGAACATTTGCTACAGATAAGATGATATCATCTGATTGTTACCATGCTCATACTGTATATTTGGCTCACATTTTTCATACTGCCTCATTATTAACACAGTACATCTTTGGCATAGATGCAGGAACATAACATTGTTATTGCTAACCACAGTCCATAGGTCACTCCAGCTGTATTTTTCCCATGCTTCTCCACATTCCCAACACCCTGCTGTAGTGATGTACATTTGCTCTAGCTCATAAAGGACACTCTTGCTTCTGTACCGACAGCTACAATTCTCATTCACCTCTTGGTTTACTGTGCTATTCAGTTCCTAGATTATTCTCTAGCATTCTGTCAAATGGCATTTACATACCTAGACTATCCTTTTCAGCCATATCCCCTTTTATAAACTAGCTATTACTCACCATTTGTTACCATACACTATATATATTTCCACACCTTTACAGTAAAGCTTATCTCCTTAAGAATCCACCACCTACCACCAGGTCTTGAAGATATTTTCCTACAATTTCTTCTAGAAGTTTTATGGTTCTTTGTTTTCTTTTTATGCTTTTGATCCATTTTGAGTTAATTTTTGGATAAGGTGTGAGATGGGGTCCTCTTTCCTTCTTTTGGCTGTGGATATCCAATTCTTTCAGCACCATTTGTTGAATGGACTGTTCTGTCTGAGCTGTGTGGGTTTGACAGGCTAGTCAAAAATCACTTGATCATACATGTGAGGGTCTATTTCTGAACCATCCATTTGGTTCCATTAATCTATGTGTCTGTCTTTATGCTAGTATCATGCTGTTTTTACCACTATAGCTAGGTAATAGGATTTAAAATCTGGAGAGGAGGGTTCACTTTTCCTTTTTATATATTTTTGACTATTCAAGACCCCTCACCCTTCCAAATAAATTTGATAATCTTGATTTCAGTTAAAAAAATACTAGTAGAATTTTTATCAGGATTGCATTGCATCTGTATATCAATTTGAGTAGAATTGAAATCTTAATGATATTTAGTCTTCTAATCAATGAGTATGGAATGTTCTTCCAATTTTTTAGGTCTATTTTGATTTCTCTTGACATTGAGTTGCATTTTTTCTGAATACAAATGCTTTATATCATTAGTTAAGTTTATACCTATTTGAGTTTTATCTGTCATTTTATTTGTACCACTCTTTTGACACTTTTAGTTTTTTAATATAATCTTCATTTCTAGACTCTCTTCCAGGCCTCTCTCTCCCGTCTTTTCTTTTCAGGCTCTAGCATACCCCTTTGTGTTTCCTGAAATCTGGTCTCTCGCTTAGAAATTCTCTCAGTTTCTGTTTATCTGTTAATATTCTAATTTCGCCCTCATTTTTGAAAGACAATCTTGCTGGATATAAGAATCTTGGCTGGAGGGTTTTTTCTTGTATTATCTTAAATACATCATACCACTGTCTTCTTGCCTACAGAGTTTCTGATAAGAAATCAACATTTAATCTTATTGGGTATCCCTTGCATGTAATGTATTGCTTTTCTCTTGCTGTTCTCAGAATCCTTTCTTTGTCTTTGGCATTTGACATTTTGATTAGTATGTGTCTTAGAGTTGGTCCATTCAGATTTTTTTGGATGGGAGTACTTAGTGCTTCTTGAATGTGGATATTTATGTCCTTCCATAAGTTTGGGAAATTTTCTACCATTGTTTCTTCAAATATTACTTCTGTCCCTTTTTCCTTCTCTTCTCCTTCTGGGACTCCAGAACAGAACAGAACAGAAACATGACACACATGTTTGCCTGTCTTTTGCTGTCATGTAGTTCCCTGAGACCTTGTTCAATTTTTTTCCATTATTTTCTTCAACTTTTTTTTGTATGTTCACATTCAGAGGCCACTTCTTCAAGCTCACCAATCCTTTCTTCTGCCTCCTCAAATTTGCTATTACATGATTTCAAAGTTTTTTATTGTACCTTTCATTCCCATAAGATCTGCTATTTTTCTACGTATTCTTTCAAGTTCTTCTTTGCACTCATCCAATGTCTTCTTAATATCCTTAATCTCTTTAGCCATCTCATTGAATTTATTAAGAAAATTTGTTTGAAATCTATGATTAGTTGTCTCAACTCCTTTATGTCATCTGGAGGCTCATCTTGTTCCTTTAACTCAGCCATAGCTTCCTGTTTCTTGGTGTGGATTGTAATCTTTTGTTGATATCTTAGCATCTGGCTTACTAGAGTATTTATTCTGGGTGCAGTTTTTCTCTTTAGTTTAGGGCTTCTTGTCCTTTCTCCCTTGATGGTTGTGCAGTAGGAGCAAAGGATGTAATTGGTGCTATAAACTGTGGAGGCTCAAGCTGCCCTCTTTGCCTCAGGGACTGATGAAGCTTCTCCCAACTTTCTCCTTTGTCAGGGTTAGGGACAGAGTCACGGCTGTGTGGAATAAGCCAAGTCATGAGGCATAGACTATAGTTGCCCAGAGAGACTGATGAAGCTTCACCCCCCTTTCTCCCCTGCCTGGGGCAAGGATGGAGCTGCAAGTTTGGGCAGCAATCTATGCAGTGTGGGTCCAAGACAACTGTAGTTGCCCTGGTAGAACTTCTGGTTTTTCAGTCTGTGCCAGTCAAAGGTACCTGAAGTCACCTGGATAAGCTGGTGCAGGGCCCACCAGCCTCCTCCCTGCCAGAAGTGGGACTGAAGCCTCTGGTTAGGGTTGCAGGTTGATCTGGGTGAAAGAAATCGGTTCCTACCATCACTGTGATTTTCAGTCCTAGCTTCCCTTCAGGCTGGGGGAGGAGTAAAAATGGAGGCCACCAGGTTCTTTCCAACTTGGACAGATTCGCACCCCAGCTGTTCCTAGGCTTATACCTTAACTAGCCGAGTCAATTTATCAGTAGCTTAAATCGGTGGCCAACTGTCTCCTCCTCCCCTGTTTTTGGGAAATGGAGCTTCTGATTCCAGCCACACAATAGCTCCTTGGGTGGCTTGTGCTGCTAGAGTAGGATAATCGCCAGCCTCCACGGCTTGGCCAGTAATTTCCCGAATAGGCTGGCACAGGTCTCCGTAGCTTCCTGCCTGCTGGAGGTGGCATTGGGGCCTAGGCTAGAGCTGCAATTGACCTGGATGGGAAGAAGCCAGTCCCCACCAGCACTACGAATTTCAGTCTGCCCCGCTTCCCCTTGTGCAGGTGCAGAGTTAAGATGGTGGCTACCAGCCTCTTTCTGGCCTGGACAGGTTCAAACTTTAACTGTTCTCAGGATTATACTTTAGCCATCTGAATTTACTCCTCAGTAACTGAAGTTAGTGCCCAACCATCTCTTTGTTCCCCATTTTTGAGAAGTGGAGCTTTCAATTCCAGCCACCGAACAGCTGCCGAGGTGGCTTGTGTGTCCAGTGGAGGATGAGCACTGGCCTCTGGGCATGGAGTGTTCTACTTACGAATCTTCTTTGCAGATGGGCAGTCTCCTCCTTCCACTCCTTCAAGGATGTTGCAGGATGCTCTTCTAGTTTCCTGGAGCCCTCAAAGAGGTGCTTCAGCTGGCTCCAGAGAGCTCTGGGTGTTTATTAACTGCCCTGCAGCAGGAGCTGACTCTAGGAGCTCCTTACTCTGCTGCAATCTTTCTGGCTATCCTTTATAATTTAATTTTTAATGTTTAAAAAATTAAGTTTAACTTCAGGGAAATTTAAACAGAGAGAGAATGACCCATTTACCCATGAACCAAGTGCCCGAACTCCTTGACACTCCATCACTCTGTGCCATGTGTCCATATGCTCAATTTTTATGTTCTTGTAATCAATGTGTGTGAGGTTTGATCATCCCCAGATAGAACAAAACATTATATCGTGATTTCACAGAAAAAGTCTTTTTGTTTTCTGTGGATGCATAATATCCATCAAACTGATATGCCACAATCAACTTGGCCTTGGATGTCTGTACTGAGTGGTGCATTGGTGTGGGCCTGTGCTCTGCCCCAGGCAGGGACTGGGCTCACCCCCTTGCCTGGATGCCCCCAGTCTGAGGAACAGGAAAGCAAGGATTTAATAGCTACTAGAAGTTAGGAGCTGTTTGCTTATTCATCCCCTCTTATAATATCTGTTTGAGCAACTTCTGGAAGTCATAAGACCCACACTGCCCATCAGCTTAGGCTCCATCCCAAGAGCAGCTGACCTTTTGGGTAGATGAGACCAGCTCTAGTGTCTTGAAGAAATGTAGCAAGGTGGTATAGGGCATTCAATCTCCAGTTTGAGGTGCATCACAATTGCCAGGGGAGATGGTTAAAAGTACAGATTACCAGACCCCAAGAGTGATGGCACCAGGCCAGGCATCTGCATTTTATGAGGCCCTGGGTAATTCTGATGCATACTTTGGTTTGAACACTACTGACAAAGATGGAAGAACCTGAACTCAAAGCCTGCCTCTGTCACTGGCTAGGTGTGTGGCTTCCTGTAGTTGACCTAAGGACTCTCAGCCTCGAATTCTCATCTGCATATTGAGTTTGAGGGATGAGGAAGTGACCATGCAGTGCTTGGCTTACAAATTGACACCATTTTCAGCCGCCAAGAGCTTCTGCTGTAAAAGGTTTGTTGCGTTTCTCCACCATGATTCTCAGTTCTGTTTGTTCTGGAAATGGAGAAATCATGGAAATGGACACATGGAAATGGAGAAATCAATCGGTGCTGTTGGATTCCTAGGCAGAGTGCATCAACCTGGCCTTGAATTACCAGATTTCTGCCACTGGAGGTGCTTACAAGCGTTCTGATTAATTGCTCAGGGGGCTATGCTAGCTGGGAGTGGACACAACCCAGCTCCTACAGGTGAATGAAAGCAAGGAGAGCGTTGTGGCTTAGCTACCTCAGATCCATCCCCATAGTCTTTCACCTGTGTCTCTTGGTCTTTCAATGGAAGCTAAAATGGGAAGTCAGAAAATAAAATGCCTTCAAATATTTTATTGCACACAGATAGATGAAGAAATTTTTTGCTGCAATCCATCACTAGTACATTTATTAGGGTGGATATTTATTGCTTTCACAAAATGATGGTTTTTTTGCAGAACACAAATGCTGATTTAATTTCAACTGTATGGCAGAATTCCTTAAATACCTTATCTTTCATATGCTATGGAGCAAGGTATTCAGATCATTAATTTAGAAGAAAGGGATCTGACTGACATAATATGAGATAAATCAGAAAAACATTACATTCCTACTCTTTCCTGGTGAGACCTGCAGTAGCTTAAAAAATTGGTTTAAAGAAATTACAAAGCAGAGGTGAATTTTACATTTTAGTCACTCAGATATTTTGTAGTATTCAACCATAAGAATCAACAAATTGCAAAATTATTAGAATATACCCACTGGATAAGAAAAATAGTTTAGTGGATTGACTGTACTCCATTTTTCTAACAGGACTGGAGGAGTTTCCTCATAAACCCTCTCAGTTTCCTAAGAGAGAGATATGAGTTGTCCTTTAATAGGGTGGAAGAGGCTGAAACTCCTGAAAGATTATGCAGCTGATAGGGCAATGCAAGAATTTATGTCAGCTCTTTTAAATTTGGGGCTTGTTTTAATAAATGTCTCCACTGTGAAAGTAGCACTATCTCTTGTCCAAGCACTGACCGTATTTACAGGCCAAGGAACCTAAGGGAGGTGCACCTTGAATGAGGCATAGATGTGTGCCATTCGATGTCAGCAGGTTCAAGGTCCAGCCAGGGTCAGGGATGGTCTTCGAGCCCGGCACCCAGCTGTGGGGCTAAGCTTGGTCAGAGCTGCTGTCTTGGCTGCTTAGCCAGGTTGCATCAGGCTTGGAAAGTTTTATCCCATCTTCATAGAAAATGCTTCATGAGCACACTTCTATCAGACTTTGAAAAGCTGAAAAAGGAAATCAACTCAACTACATGTTTCATGTTCTTTTGTTGTGGGAATAGTCAGATAACACAAAATGCCCCATTTTAAACATTTTTAACTTTAGTGGTATCAATTACATTCACGATGTTGTGCTACCACCATGCCCACCCATTATCAACACCTTTCCATGTCTCGAGACAGAAACACTATACCTACTAAACATTAACCCCTATTCCCCACCCCTGTAAACTGTAATCTACTTTCTGTCTCTATGAATTTGCTTATTCTAGATCTTTCATATAAGAGGTATCATACAATATTTGTCATTCTGTGTCTGACTTATTTCACTCCACCTGATGTCTTCAAGTTTCATCCATGTCAAATGTACGAGAACTTCATTCCTCTTTTACAGCGAAATAATATTCCTTTTGATGGATATTCCACATTTTGTTTATCAATTCATTGGCTGATGGACACTTGGGTTGTTTCTACCTTTTGGCCATTGTGACCTGTTTAGTGTGTTTGATGTCATTCTTTAGATGAGACAGCTAATGAAAGTCTTTAATCAGGGAATGACATAGATATTCATTTTTTGTAGAACAGTGATGATAGTGTGGATTTGGGCAGGCAAGACCATAGGCAGGGAGACCTGTTTAAAAATAATTTTGTTGTCCAGGTCAGAGAAGACAGTTATTAAATTTAAGACAAAGGCAGCAGAGAACAAAGAAGGGTTCCATTTGACCTTGTGTGGCCTGAACTTGAGTGTCAAGAAAGAATGAAGAGTTTCAGAGATGGCCCTGATGGTTTTAGTTTTGAATGACTGAGTAATGTTAACTGAGCTTCTGAAAAGAGGAGGAAAAGTAAATTTTGAAGAAAAGATGATTGGTTTAATACTGGACATGATTTATTTGACACTAGCCCATGAAGCATTCAGATAAAGAAAGCCAGAGACAATTGAGTAAGTAACTCTGAAGGCCCAAGTGGTAGATCTAATTCTAAAATGACCCCTCAATGATCCATGCCATCAGATAATCCCTCCTTTTGAGTGTGGGAAGACCCTGCAGCTTGCTTTCAGCTAACAGAATGTTGCAATAGAGATGGGCTATCACTGCAATGATTAGGTTATGCTACATGGCAAAGGTGAAGGGATTTTTACAGTTATAACAACTATCTCTCAGGTGATTTTGAGTTCACTGGAAGAGAGGCATTGTGAATGGGCCTAGTCTTAATCAGTTGTGTCCTTTGAAAGAGTGTTCAGGCCTTCCCTGAAAGAAGAGGTTCAACATGCGACATTCGTCTGCTCGCCTTCGTGAAGAGAGCCTCCATGTTGTGACAGGTCTGTGAGAAAGCCACATGGTAGGGACCTGCTGGGGCCCTGAGGAGATGAGAATGGCCCCTGGCTTACAGCCATCAAGAAGAAGGGGACCTCAGTGTTACAACTGCAAGGGAGGGTTTAAATTCTGCTGAAGATCACGTGAGCTTGAAAGAGGACCCTGAGTGCCAAAAAGGAATGCAGTCTGGTTGACATCTCAATTACAGCCTTATGAGACCTGAACCTGCACTCCTAGCCACGGAGACCCTGAGATAATAAAAGTATACTATTTTAAGCTGCTAAATTTGTAGTAATTTTTTGGCAGAAAATTAGGGCTGGATGTATAAATTGGGGAGAACATAACATTGAAACATAAATGCCCACCCAGGGACAGCGTGTAGGTCCTATGGGGAAGGAGAAGAGGATTAGCTACTGAACAAAAGGATCCTGAAGAAGCCATGAGAAAAGAATGGAGGAAGTAAAGTTGGGAGAGATTAAGGGATTGAGGATTTTAAGAAATATCAAGTGATCACACAGTTTAAATGCAGCGGTGAGACCCAAGAAGGTGAGATTTGAAACATGGCTAAGGTGCAGATCGTGGAGAGCTTCCGAGTGTTTCCGTGGCATGTGAATGGTGGTGAGAGATGTGGGGCCCTCCTGTGCAGTGGGCTGAGGCAGGACGACTTTGCAAAGCATGCAGTAAAAAGATGGGCAGACCCTAGGCGACAGAGAATGGAGAGAAGGTCTTCTTTTTCTTTTTTTCCTTCTTCTCCCTTTTCCTTTGCTTTTCCAGAATTGGACAGATTTGCTGGTGGAAGAAAAAGATCCACCAGAAAGGGAGCATTTGAATATCTCTTTTCATGAATTCTTTCAAAATTTGCAGCTTATTAAGTGGTGGGCATTGGGCTACAATTGCTCATAAGATCTGCTTCTTGCCTTGGGGGGGACACTCACATCCCAATTCCCAGAAACTGAAAATGTTCACTTCCATGGTAGAAGAGACTTTACAGTTGTGATTCAAGATCTTGAGATAGGGAGATAATTCTGGATTATCTGGGTAGGTCCAATATTATCGCAAAGGCTCTTCTAAGAGGGAGGCAAGAGGGTGAAGGTAGAGAAAGGAGGAATGATGAAGGAAGCAGAAGGAAGCTGAGCCAGAGACTTGAGGCTCTGCTGTTGGATTGGAAGAAGGAGAAAGGGGCCACAAGCCAAGGAATGCACCCTAGAAACTGGAAAAGACAAGAAACAGAACATTAAGGTGACAGATGAGGGAAAAGGAATAAAGTCTTAGGAAAGACAGAAGAGGATGAGCCAAGCTGGGAGGCAGCAAGCCTGTTGTCGGCAGGAGAGCCTCCTGCTGATGGAGGAAGTGGGGACAGGTAGGAGAGAGAAGCCTAGCATTGCAGGGGAGTTGCAGGTCGTGCCTTCTGGTCTACTTTCTCCATGACCCAGGTCATTCCCTGGTAGTGCTGGGGGCCAGGGTGAGGGAGAGGAAAAGCTCTGAAACATCTGCCTCAGAGAATAGTCAAGTATCTGACCAAGTCCAAAAATTAGGCTAATGGCTTCTTTCAGCTCATCCTAAACCTATATTTGGTCCAACTAACCCTTCCTCCTTCCCTGGTATCATTTAACATTTGAGATGAGGCTGCATTTTCCCTCATCCTTAGTGCCTCTGGACTATTTGCCTTGCTTGGTTGGCAAGACCAATTGAAAGGGAGCTCTGTCCTTGCCTATGGCTTCTATGATCTAAGCTCTGTGGTGTTAATGCCTTGGGGATATTCAAGGCTTAGTTTAGGTTTCTGTTTTAGTTTCCTGGCTGCTAAAACAAATGCCATAAAATGGGTTGGCTTAAACAATAGAATTTAGTGGCTCATGGTTTTATGACTAGGACAATTCCAAAATAGAAGCATCAGCAAGACGATGCTTCTCTCCAAACACGGTGGTGCTCTGGGGCTGCCAGTGATCCTTGGTCCTTGGCTTTTCAGTCACACGGCAATGCACAGGGTGGCGTCTTCTCCTTTCTCTTCCAGGTTCCATTGACATCCAGCTTCTTGCTTCTCCTGTGGCTTCTCTTTCCGTGTCCAATTTCCTTTGCTTATAGGACTTATGCTAAATTGGAATAAAGCCCAGTATCACTCAGTCTGAGCCCACCTTAACTAAAGCATCTTTAAAGGTGCTATTGACAAAATGCGCTCAAACCCATAGGACCAGGACTTGGGACCTGAACTTGCCTTTTGTGGGGAATGTGATTGAATCCCCAAGAGTTTCTCTTGTTGCTAAAAGTTGTTCATTTGCTTCCCTCCCAGATGCCAACTCTGCTACCACTTTCTAAGTGGTTTCTTTTAGAAGAGCTTGATCGTCGATTGCTGCTAATCCCTGGAAAGGGCGGAGTTGCTTTCCCAGCACTTCTGGCAGCTTGCTGGGCTGTAAGAACCCCTGTGTCTGCACCTGGCTTCCTGGATATGGGAAGAAACAAAGAGACAATAGCCACCTAGGACCTCTTCTTACTGACAATGCAAATTGCAATTAGGAAGTGTTCTTTCTCCTAGATCGTCTCTCAGCCGCTGTAGGGGGAATAAGTATCCCTTCCCACGAGGGTGTAGAAGCTAATTTTAATGCATATACAGGCACTCCACTTGGTGGTCAATTTATCAGTGTTGAGTGATACCAGGCAAGTGGCGTACTCTCCTTAGGATTTAGTTTCCTTCTTTAAGTCCAAAATATGTATAATAATAGTGCTTTCCATATATGGTTGTCTTGCATATTGTATGAAATATTTCATGAAAATGGCGTAAAACAGCAACTGACACCTAGGAGGACTCAACAAATGTATGCTACCTTGCAGTGAGTCAGAAATTATTTGCAGTGTGGGGACATTTATGAAGTATATGAACAGTGTTCTTTGCCCTCAAGGAGCTATTTCAAGCCTATGCTCTCTTTCATACTATCTTCTAAAAATCTCAACAGTATATCTAAAAGAAGACACAAAAAACATGTAGTGGTACTTGTTTTTAGAGTGAGAAACCGTTTTAATATTTTTTTTTGATATTTCAGAATTTATTCTTCTTGACTCCACCTTTTTTAAAAATATATTTCCTATTTATTTTTAAAAGATACTTAGATTGCATAAAAAGTTACATAAAAAATATGAGATTTCCATATGTGCCACTCCCCACACCTCCCACCCTTCCCCACTCTAACAACTTCTTTCATTAGTGTGGTACATTCATAGCAATTGATGAACACATTTTGGAACATTGCCACTAATCATGGATTATAGTTTACATTGTAGTTTACACTTTCTCCCACTCAATTCTGTAGGTGATATCTATATATATACTCTTTGTCCCTCTCCCTGGCTTCAGCACCTCCAGTGGCCACTGTCTTCACATCAGTGCTATAATTTCTTCCACTGCTAGAATCACAGTAAGTGTTGATACTATCTTTTGTTGTAGAGAATTTTTAAAAATTTGATGTGATTAAATGTATCAGTCTAGATTTTATACTATTCCTTTATCCACATCTACCACCTTAATTACTTTTATCTCTAGACTGATATATTTATTTTTTCATTTTTAAAGGTTTTTATTAAAGTTAGTAGATCACATAAAATGTTACATAAAAAGACGTAAGAGGTTCCCATATAACCCACTTCCCCCCCATCATTTTTATAAATTATATTTTTGGAGATACATACATCAGAGAAAAGGTTACTTATTAAAAACATAAGAGGTCCCCGTATACTTCCCACTCCCCCACTCCATTCCTCCCATACCAGAATATTCTTGCCTTTCAACCAAATTGTTGAACCTTATTGTTCAACTAAATTGTTAAAACCTTAAACCAGATCTTCAATTCTGCAATGTCACTTATTGCAATAATGTAACCAAAACTTGAAATTCCTTTTCATATGATTTAACTGAATTTCTCTGTGTGTGAAGCGTGGCTTACCTCTCCCTTTGCAAAGAGATAGAGCTATCTCCCCATAGTTCCCAAACAATACAGCTCTTCAATTCTTTCCATATTCATCAAGTGAGAGGGGTGCCTAAGCCATCTAAAGTCCATTGCTTAACTAATTTTAAGCTGTTTATAAATATAAAATATAAACTGGAATTCTTAATTGCTCTCTATTTTTGATGCTGGTTTTAACTTAACTGTATTTTTTGTCTTTATTTTTTTTAATGTTACATTAAAAAAATATGAGGTCCCATATATCCCCCACCCCCCTCACCCCACTCCTCCCATAACAACAGCCTCCTCCATCATCATGGGACTTTCATTGCACTTGGTGAATACATCTGTGAGCACTGCTGCACCTCATGGTCAATGGTGCACATTATAGTTTACACTCTCCCCCAATCCATCCAGTGGGCCATGGGAGGACATACAATGTCCAGTAACTGTTCCTGCAGTACCACCCAGGACAACTCCAAGTCCTGAAAATGCCCCACATCACATTTCTTCTTCCCACTCCCTACCCTCAGCCTCTACCATGACCACTTTCTCCACATCAATGCTACATTTTCTTCGATTCCTAATCACAATAGTTCATGAATAGAATATCAGTAAGTCCACTCTAATCCATACTCTATTCCTCCATCCTGTGGACCCTGGAATGGTTATGTCACTCCACATCTATATTGAGAGGGGGCTTAGATTCCACATGATGATGGATGGAATTCTCCTGTTTTCAGTTGTAGGCACTCTTGGCTCCCTGGTGTGGTGGTTGACCTTCACTTCCATGTTAGCTGGCTGGGGTAAGTCCAATAAACCAGAGGGTAGGAGTTGCAAGTCTGTTGAGGCTCAGGGCCTGGCTATCACATGGACAGTCCAGAGATTCAGGTCCCTGAGTATACGCTAAACCCCACTGAAGGACAAATACTACATGACCTCAATGATATGAAAGAAGTAAAACAAGCTGCCTCAGAGAGCTAGAGACTGGATGATAGGCTTAAAGGAGTTTGGGGGGTAGAGGAAGGTTGCGAGCTGACACCTACTTTGTTGAAATCTATGATAAGCTGGAGGTAAGCATTTGTACAGGGAAGGGATAAAATGGGGGCATAGGGTTACCTTTGGGTGGGGCTTTGCAGGTTTGAGGTGGGCTAAGGATGAGAGGATGGGTAATATGGCCCAAGAAATTGGGGGAAGTGTGGGAGAATATGAACATAGGAGATTGTCAGGTATGTTGTTGAGAGTATAATGTTGAGAAAACTTTTTCAAAAATGTAATAAGGAAAGCTACCTGTTTAAGATGCTTAAAGGGGAGAATCTGACATAGGACAAGCTTCCAGGGAGTGTGTGAGTGCTCATTTTGTCGTAGTGGGTTATATCATTGGGTGGAGACCCATACAATGAGAGTGAAGATATACCCACATCCTGGGGAGGACTGATGTTCTCAAATAGAGGGAATTGTATCTCTCAAGAGAAATGGTGACTCCCAATGCATTAGGGCAGTCGAGCATGTCAAGCCCTCAACATTGTTGCAAGTATCTCTGAACATGGCCCTTCAAGCAATGAAGACTGATTGTCACTGTGGGCCCTGAGGGGAAGGGGAAAGAGGTATTGAATAGATGGAATCAGTGTAACTGTGGGGCAACGGAAGTATTCCATAGATTATGCAAGGATGGATATAGGACATGTTAAACTACACCAAAAATATATAGGGGCCTATAGGCTAAAATGTAAATCATAATGTAAAACATAAGATAACTAAAAATTCAGAAAATTGTATAGTCTAAAATATAAACCATGATGTAACCAAGTGTAACCTAATTTGAAAGCTATTGTCTCAATATCTGTACATCAGTTGCAGTAAATATAGTATGAACATGTAAAAAGATTATTGCTGGGGAAGGGACAAAGTATCTTATGTTGGATATGTGGGAGTACTGTATACTGTATATATGTATTACTGTGATCTAAAACTTTTGTGAAGACAAGCTTAATAATTAGAAAAAAAGAAGAAAGAAAAAGAAAGGACGTAGCCACTGAAGAAGAGATGGAAGAAGTTGCCTTGCCAATGTGCAAACAGGGCAATTCTTGCAGTGATGGAAGGCAAACATCAAAAACAAAGCTTTTTCATTTTTTAATTTTTTAAAATTTTTGATATGTTTATTTTAAAAAGCTTTCTTTACAATCATGATAAATATATATGTATGCTTTTATATTTACTTTTAAAGAAAATATTTCCCACATCGGAGTCATATTCTTCACTATCTTCTCATGTTCTTCTAAGAGTTTTAAAACTTTTCACTTTTAGGTCTTTATTCCAACTCTAGTACATTTGTGTGTGCCATATGAGATAAGGATTTAATTGTTTTTTCATTTTTTTTTCTCATATGGAAAGCCAGCAGCTTTAGCTCTATTTCGGGAATAGTTCATATTTTCCCACAAGTTTATAATTCCTTCTCTGTCATATACCAAGTTTCATATATAGATACTTGGATCTGTTTGGAGACTTTTTTGTGCTGTGTCCTTGACCTACACTTGAGACTGTATAAAACTGCTTTAAGTGTTACCTCTTTTTAAACAAGTCTTATTACCTGATAGGTCAAGTTCCCTTTCTTTGATCTCTAGAATGTACTCTTCTATATGAAGTTTAGAATCAAGTTTTTTTAAAGAAGTGATTGCTAATTTAATGATACAAGAATCAGTGGAAGTGATCTAAGCTCCCTCTTCCCCAACACGCACACACATTTAGGGTCATATAGCGGTCCCAGCCCCAGAGATTCTGCTTTAATTGGAGAGGGATGTGGCTGGGGCCATGGAGAGTTAAAAAGTCTCCTCTGGTGACTTTAATGGGTTGGAACATTTGAACCACAGCATCAGCAGTTCTTTCAAAGTGGGTCTGTGGCTGCAAGCTCGTGTTTCTCCTCTCCACTATGAACATGCTATCCTGCTCTTCTAGCATTTTCTGCTCTAAGAAGTCCATGACCCTCCAACAGTCCCTTTGTAGCCACCTTAACATTTTTGTCTTTATTTTTGGTGTATTGTATTTCATTATACTGATTGTCCTCGTGGATTTCTTTTCTTTGTATTAATATTTTATTTATTCATCTTGGTATGTGTCACAGTGAGGCCCTGTGTCTTTATTCAGTTGTGGACAACTTGCAACCAAAACTCCATTAACACAGCCCCTCTGCCCTGCCATCCAGTCTTCTGACTGGAATTCCAGTTGGATGCACTGGGAGCCTTTGAACCTGTCCTGTATGTCTCTTAAACGTTCGTTCACACTTCGTAATCTCTTTATGTCTCTGTAGAGCATTCTAGGTGAATTCTTAAAAGCAAATCCTTTTCATTTTAATTTTGTCCTATCATAGGTTTATACAGTCTAAGTTTAAAATTTAATTTTCCAAGTATGCTTAGTTATTTGTTTGTTTATCTATTTTATCAGGGGGTAAACTGGCTAGTCCACCTGACTTTATTCCAGAATTTTGTTTTTTTCCAAATGGATTTGCTAATCACGTTAAGTTCCTTAAACATGTTTATATTAAACACACTATTAACTTACTTTTGCTGGGACCAGATTTAACAAAAAAGAAAAAGAGAAACAGAATGCCAGTTAAATTTGAATTTCAGATATGCAATGAACAATTTTTTTCGTCAATGTCCCATGCAATATTTGGAACATATTACACAAAGAAAATATATTTAATTTTGTTTTTACATTTAATAATTAAAAACATAAACAATAATTAAAAAGTAAAAATAAAATACAATTGAATAAAAACATACATTTCTCAATTAAATGTACCGGATCCATATAAAATTTTTAAAAAATCATACAATATGTTACACAATATATTTGATTCACAGAAACTCATTCATACAGTATTTGTCCTCATGTGTCTGGCTTGCTTTGCTCAACATAATGTCCTCCAGGTTCATTCACGTTGTCATATACTTTACAACCACAGTTTGTTTATCCATTCATTGGTTGATAGACATCTGGGTTGTTTCAAACGTTTGGCAATTGTGAATAATGCCACTATGAATATAAGTGTGCACATGTCTGTTTGTGTCATTGCTCTTAGTTATTCTGGGTATATACCCAGTAGTGGTATTGCAGGGTCATGTGGCAAGTCTATATTAAACTTCCTTAGGAACGGCCAAACAGTCCTCCCCAGTGGCTGCACTATTCTGCATTCCCACCAACAGTGGACAAGTATTCCTATTTCTCCACATCCTCTCCAACACTTGGCGTTTTCTGTCTTTTTAATAGAGGCCATTCTGACAGGTGTGAAATGATATCTCCGTTTTGTTTTGCATTTCCCTAATCATTCATGATGTTGAACATTTTTTCATGTGTTTTTTTTTTTGCCATTTGTATTCCTTCTGTGGACAAATGTCTATTCAAGTCTTTTGCCCATTTTAAAATTGGATTGCCTTTTTATTGCTGAGTTGTAACATTTTATATATCCTGGATATTAAACCCTTATCTGACATGTGATTTCCAGATATTTTCTCCCATTGAGTTGGCTGCCTTTTCACCTTTTTGACAAAGTCCTGTGAGGTGCAAAAGTGTTAAATTTTGAGGAGGTCCCATTTACCTATTTATCTCATAAATTTATCTATTTTTTCTTTTGTTGTGCATGCTTTGGGAGTAAGGTCAAGAAACCACCACCTACTACAAGGTCTTGAAGATGTTTGCCTACATTTTCTTCTAGTAGTTTTATAATCCTGGTTTTTTATATTTAGATCTTTGGTTCATTTTAAATTGGTTCTTGTATAGGGAGTGAGATAAGGGATCCTCTTTCATTCTTTTGGTTATAGATATCCAGTTCTCCCAGCACTTTTTGTTGAAGAGAGCGTTTTGTCCTGTTAGCATGGATTTGGTAGCTTTGTCAAAAACCAATTGACCATAGAGGTGAGGGTTTATTTCTGGGTTCTCAATTCTATTTCACTAATCTATGTATCTATCTTTATGCCAGTACCATGCTGTTTTGATCACTGTACCTTTGTAATATGTTTCATGGTCAAGCAGTGAAATTCCACCTATGTTGCTCTTCTTTTTTAGAATGCTTTTGGCATTTGGGTATACTTTCCCTTCCAAATGAAGTTAGCAATTGCCTTTTCTATTTCTGTAGGGTAGGCTGCTGGAATTTTTATTGGTTATTGCATTGAATCTATAAATCAGTTTGGGTAGGATTGACATCTTCATGATATTTAGTCTTCCAATTCATGAGCACAGAGTGTCTTTCCATCTGTTTAGGTCTTCATTGATTTCTTTTAGCATCCTTTTGTAGTTTTCCACATATAGATCCTGTACTTCTTTGGCTAAATTAATAGCTAGGTATTTGAGTCTTTTTGTTGCTATTATAAATAGAATTTTCCCATACATTTCTACTTCAAATTGTTCAGTACTAGTGTACAAAAACATTACTGATGTTTGTGTGTTCATCTTGTATCCTACCACTTTGCTGAACTCATTTATTAGCTCAACTAGCTTTGTCATGGATACTTCAGAATCTCCTAAATACTCAATCATGTCATCCACAAACAGTGAGAGTTTTACTTCCTCTTTTCCTACTTGGGTACCTTTTCCCCCCCCTTGTCTAATTGCTCCAGCTAGAACTTCTAGTAAAATATTGAATAACAGTGGTGACAGTGAGCATCCTAGTCTTGTTCCTGATCTTAGAGGGAAAGTTTTCAACCTTTCCCCATAGAGTATGACGTTGGCTGTAGGTTTTTCATATATGCATATTGAGGAATTTTCCTTCTGCTGCTTTTTTTTTTTTTAAAGATTTATTTATTTATTTTTCTCCCCTTCCCCCCCACCCCAGTTGTCTGTTCTCTGTGTCTATTTGCTGTGTCTTCTTTTTTGTCTGCTTCTGTTGTTGTCAGTGGCCCGGGAATCTGTGTTTCTTTTTTGCTGCGTCATCTTATTGTGTCAGCTCTCCATGTGGGCGGCGCCATTCCTGGGCAGGCTGCACT
Source organism: Dasypus novemcinctus (assembly GCF_030445035.2). Classification (NCBI taxonomy): domain Eukaryota; kingdom Metazoa; phylum Chordata; class Mammalia; order Cingulata; family Dasypodidae; genus Dasypus; species Dasypus novemcinctus. The sequence goes on from NC_080686.1 coordinate 23,840,414, forward strand.
TTCTTTTGTGCTGGGCGGCTCTCCTTATGGGGCGCACTCCTTGTGCAGGGGGCTCCCCTATGCGGGGGACACCCCTGTGTGGCAGGGCACTCCTTGCACGCATCAGCACTGCGCATGGGCCAGCTGCACATGGGTTAAGGAGGCCCAGGGTTTGAACCGCGGACCGCCCATGTGGTAGCCAGACGCCCTAACCAATGGGCCAAGTCCGCCGCCTGTTGCTATCTTTTGAAGTGTTTTGTTTTAACCAAAAAGAATGTTGGGTTTTGTCAAATGCTTCTTCTGCATCAATTGAGATGATCATGTGGTTTTTTTCCTTTCAGTTTGTTAATGTGGTATATTACGTTGATTGATTTTCTTATGTTGAACCAGTCTTGCATACCAAAAATAAATCCCACTTGGCTGTGATGTCTTTTGATAAGCTGCTGGATGCAATTTGCAAGTATTTTGTTGAGAATTTTGCATATATGTTCATTAGAGAGATTTATCTGTAATATTCTTTTCTTGTATCTTTATCTAGCTTTGGTATTAGGGTGATGTTGGCTTCATAAAATGTGTTGGGTAATTTCAAATCTTTTTTGGCAGAGTTTAAACAGGATTGGTGTTAATTCTTTTTGAAATGCTTGATAGAATTCACCTGTGAAGACATCTGGTCCTGGACTTTTCTTGGTTGGGAGGCTTTTTTAAAAATTAATTTATTTTTTAAAATATATTTTTAATTTATTTTTAAAATATGCATAGATCACAATAATGTCACATTAAAAAATTTAGGAGATTTCCATAGGCCCCATTCCCCATACCTCCTACTTTTCCCACATCAACAGTTTCTTTCATTAGTGTGGTACATTCATTGCATTTGATGAATACATTTTGGAGTACTACTACACAGCATGGATTATAGTTTACATTGTGGTTTACACTCTCCCCCAGCCCAGTCAGTAGGTTATGGCAGGATATGTAATGTCCTGCATCTGTCCCTGCAATGTCATTCAGGACAACTCCGAGTCCCCAAAATGCCCTCATATCGCACCTCCTTTTCCATTTCTCTGCCTTCAGCAACTCCAGTGGCCACCGTCTCCACATCAATTATATAATTTCTTCCATTGCTAGAGTTGCAGTAAGTCTGTAGTATAATACCATTAAGTCCACTCTAATCTATATTTTATTCCCTAATCCTGAGGGCTCTGGGATGGCAATGCCCACTCCACCTCTCAATTGAGAGGGGGCTTTGATCCCACATGGCTGATGAATGGGACTCTCCTGCCCATGGTTGTAGACTCTCTTGGTTTCTTGGTGTGGTGGTTGTCCATCCTCACCTCCCTGTCAGCTGATCTGAGTAAGTCCAACAAACTGGAGTGTAGGTGTTGCAACACTGCTGAGGCTCAGGACCCAGCTGGCACATGGGCAGCCCAGAGACTCAAATCTTGCTGGGAGATTTTTGATGATGGATTCAATCTCTTTAAATGTCATTGGTTTAAGTTCTTGTAGCATCAGTGTAGACTGTGCATTTCTAAGAATTTGTCAGTTTCATCTAGGTTGTCTAGTTTGTTGGCCTACAGTTTATCATAATACCCTTTTATGATCCTCTTTATTTCTGGGGGGTCAGTCATAACTTCCCTCCTTTCGTTTCTGATTGTATTTATTTGCATCTGCTCTCTTTTTTTCCTTTTTTAGTCTAGCTAAATGTTTGTCAATTTTATTGATCTCAAAGAACCAGCTTTTGGTTTTGCTGATTTTTTTCTATTTTTTTTTTTCTCAATTTCATTTTTTCTCCTCTAATCTTTATTATTTCTTTCCTTCTGCTTGCTTTGGGATTGGTTTTCTGTTCTTTTTCTAGTTTCTGTAGTCATTCAGTTAAATCTTTGAGTTTAGCTCTTTCCTCTTTTTTTAATACAGGCATTCAGGGCTATAAATTTTCCTCTCAAGACTGCCTTCACTATATCCCATAAGTTTTGATAAGTTGTGATCTCATTTTCATTTGTCTCAATATATTTACTTATTTCACTTGCAATTTCTTCTTTGATCAACTGATTATTTAGGTGTGTGTTGTTGTGAATTTTCCTCTTTCCTGTTTATTATTGATTTCCAGTTTTATTCCATTATGATCTGAATAGGTTCTTTGTATGATTTCAGACTTTTTATATTTATTGAGAGCTGCATTTTGCTCTAACATGTGATCTCTTCTGGAAAAAGATCCACGGGCACTTGAAAAGAATGTATAACCCCCTACGTTTGGGTGCAGTGTTCTGTATATGTCTGTTACATCTAACTCATTTATCATATTGCTCAAGTTCTCTGTTTCCTTGTTGATCTTCCGCCTAGTTATTTCTATCTAATGATGTGAGTGAGGTGTTGAAGTCTCTGGTGATTATTTTAGAGATGTCTATTTCTCCCTTCAGTTTTCCCAGAGTTTGTCTCATGTATTTTGGGACACCCTGGTTAGGTGAATAAATATTTATTATTGTTATATCTTCCTGGTGGATCGCCCCTTTTATTAATATATAATGGTCTTATGTAGGTCTTATAACTTATTTGCATTTAAAGTCTGTTTTGTCCAATATTAGTATAGCTACCCCTGCTCTTTTTTGTTTATTATTTGCATGGAATTTCATTTTCTAACCTTTGACTTTCAGCAGATTTGTATCCCTAGGTTTAAGTTAGTTTCTTGTAAGCAGCATATGGATGGTTTATGTTTTTTTAATCCATTCTTTCAGCCTGTGTCTTTTGATTGGGGAGTTTAATTCATTCACATTCAATGATATCACCGTAAATGCATTATTTACTTCCACCATTTTATTCTTTGGTTTTCATCTGTCATATCATATTTTTGTCTGTCTTTTTACTCTTTTGGCTATCCTTTCTGCTATTTTTTCTTCTATACTCTCCTCCAGGCTTCTCTGTCCTGTCTTTTTCTTTCAGGTTCTAAGGATTCCTTTAATATTTCCTGCACTGGTGGATTCTTTTTTACAAACTCTTAATTTCTGTTTTTTGTAAATATTTTATACTCATCTTCATATTTGAAGGACAATTTTGTAGGTTAAAGAATTCTTAGCTGGCAGTTTTTCTCTTCCAGTATCCTATTTGTATCATGCTGCTGTCTTCTCACCATGAAGGTTTCTGATGAGAAATCTATGCTAAGTCTTACTGGGCATCAGATGTATGTGATGGTTTGTTTCTCCCTTGTTGCTTTGAGAATTTTCTCTTTACCTTTGACATTTGATATTCTGCGTAGTATATGTCTTAGAGTAGTAGCTCTGTTTCGATTTATTCTGCTTAGAATATGGTCCATTTCTTGGACATGTAATTTTATTTCTTTTATGATTGGGAAATTTTCTGCTATTATTTCCTCAAATACTCTTTCTGCCCCTTTTCTCTTCTCTTCTCCTTCTGGAACTCCCATGACATGTATGTTGTTGCATTTCATGTTGTCATTCAACTCTCTTAGCTCCTGCTCATTCTTTTCTCTCTCCGTTGTTTTGTCTCTTCAATTTTAGCTGTTCTATCTTTAGTATCACTTATTCTTTCCTCTATCATTTTGAGTCTGCTGTTGTATACTTCTAATGTATCTTTGATCTCACCTATTTTGTCTTTCATTTCCATGAGTTCTGTCTCTTCTGAGGCTTTGATATATTCCTTTTCTAGGTCCATGTCTTCCATTTTCTTAGTATGGTTTCTTAGTATTGCTTGTAAGTTTTTGCTCTTGACTAGGTATCTGATGTAGTTTAGTCAGATGCTCAATTTCTTTCTCTTTTGTCAGGATTTAATGGCAGGAGGCTGTGTGTTATTGCTGCTCTTTGATTTCTTGACTTGACCTGAATTGTTAAGATTGTCTCTGCTAGTTGCTCAAAACTGGGGCTCTGGACCCAGTAATTGGTTGTAGACCCATTTCCTAGGGCCCTGGAGGGAGACTATCAAGGTTGGAAAAAGTCTCTCTTATTTTTAATTTTCTCACATATACTTCCTTGATCTGTAAGCAGATGGTGCTGTTCGGCAGCCCTTCCAGTTCACTGCCTAGTCAGAGTGTGTTGCAACACAGACCAGATCAATGTGATAGAGGTTCCTGCTTGGAGGCTAAGAGCCTTGTAATTGAAACTTTTTCTGAGACATTTCTCCAGCCTTTTTTTGGCAGCCCACTCTCTCTTCCCATGTAGTGCGGCGGCTTGATCGGTCGGTAGAGGTGGGGTCTGGCTGCGGACGAGGGGTCGGTCCCACTTGGGACGAGGGGTCAGTCCCGCTTGGGATGAGGGGTCGGTCTCACAGGGGTTGCGCGGTTCGGCAGACGGGGTCGCCCGGCAAAGCCGGCGACGAGGGGGTCTCCCGGAGAAGCAGGCGACGAACTGGGGACAAGGGAGGCCAGGCCCTTGTCGGGGGTTCTCAGGACTGGAGGGCGCACGGCAGAAGAACTACCGTGGAGACGAGGTAAACATGCAAGTCCAACTTTATTGAGGGAGAGGCAACAGTTTTATAGGGGCTGGGGAAGGCTGATTGGTCGAAGCCATGCCCTGCTCTGATTGGTTGCCGGAGAAAGGTCAGTGGGAGGTATTGGACAGGGGAGGGGTGGTGATTAGGGATTGGCTGTTGCTGTTGCTGGGGGAAGGGGCAGGGTTTAGTGATTGGTGGCTGCTGTTGCTGGGGTAGAGGGCAGACTGGAGTTTCCCGCCCACGCCTGGATGTTGCTGCTGTCGGGGGAAGGGAAAAGGGCAGACTGGATTTTTCCGCCCTGCGCCTGCGCAGGGAGAAAGAAGAAGAAGGGTGCCGCCCCACAAGGCATCGTGTGGCGCCATCCGGGAGGAGGGGCGGCCGCGGAAGCATGGCTGCCGAGAAGGGGAGACCCGAGGGCACTCTGCGCCCATGCCAAGCTTCCTTCAGGGGTGGCGGTGGGCCCAACCAACCACCCTATTATGGGGGCTGTGGTTAGGATAGGCCTACCGCGACCGCCGCCCCTCGCCAGGCCAGCAAACCACACTTCAGCCCGAGGGGTGCCCGCAATGTAGGAAATATTTCCAATTCCTTCTGCATCCGCAACAATCAGTCCCAGTTAGTTGAGAGGGACATTAGGGGGGTCATATGTCTTTAGCCCCTTGTCAGTTCTTAAGGTAAGCAATGGCATGGACCCACCCTGCCTGGAAGAGCTCCTGGAACACAGAAGACCAAATTTGTGGGTCAAAAGCTGAGTCAGCCTTAGGCTGTGTCTCTCTCTTTTCCCTTTCCTGGGGTGGTGGATCCCTGGAGCCCCCTTTGTCTGTATCAGCAGGACCAGAGGCTTGAGAATTCTAAAGTGTCTTTAGAATGGGGGAAGGTGCTGGCAGCAGCAGCCACTGGTTTCAACTCACAGTTCTGTCATGATTCCCCTCCTTTGTCCCTCTCTCCACTGGGCAGTGTCCAGCCTTTGCTTGATATCCTAAACCCTAGAAGATCTTTTCCCAGACTGTTTCAACCTGTCCTCTAGCTATTTTTCTGAAGGAGAAGAGAGTCCCATGTCTTTTTAGTTAGCCATCTTCCCAGAAGTTGTACAAAGAAAATTTGATTGTCTTATATTTCATCTGGCAACTCAATGCTTGCCTCTACCACTTTTGGTGTCCTGCTGTCTGTATTTTTATCAGCCTCCCCTGTAGACTGTGATGCTCATTGTTGGAGATTGTTTCCCTGAAAAGGCATATTCAGAGGCCAACTTCTAGTCCTGTGTGTGTGAACCTATCTATAAGTAGGACCTTGAAGACATTATAATTCAGGTGTGCCCAAACTGAATGAGGGTGGGCCTTAATCCAATATGGCTGAGGTCCTTATAAGAAAAGGAAATTGTACCTGAAAGAGAAGCCATGGGGAGAAGCTAAAATCTGGAAGTCAACAGAACTTGAGGAGAAAAGAGAAGATGTCTCCATGTACATCCCCATGTAATGGAAAACCCATGGAACCCCAAAGTTTGCTGGCCAGCCAGAAGATACCAATCCAGGGAAAAAGCAAGCCCTCTAGCTTCTGAAACCATGAGCCAATAAATTTCTGTTGCTCAGAGAATGCATTGTATGGTATTTGTTTTAGCAACTGGGAAAGTAAAACATTCACCAAACTTGACAATGACAGTTCTATACTATCTCCCTATTTGAGAGTAAAATCATATCCTGATGGTGTTTTGTTGCTTACCTATTTTGGTGTTATTAATAACATTTTTATATGGTTTGCAATGTTTTAAATTGTATCATAAGTAGGCTATGTTTAAAGTTTTTCTTCTCCTTGTTTTCTCCTCCCTTTCTAGTCCTAAGGTAGCGTCCTTCTGGTCTCCCTGGGGCCCTATGACACTGACGGCTTGACTTCTGCAGGAGTGGTGGGGATATCAACAAGCCCAGGGACACTTTGGCCCGGGACCCGTCTGGTCTCCCTGGGGCCCTATGACACTGACGGCTTGACTTCTGCAGGAGTGGTGGGGATATCAACAAGCCCAGGGACACTTTGGCCCGGGACCCGTCTGGTCTCCCTGGGGCCCTATGACACTGACGGCTTGACTTCTGCAGGAGTGGTGGGGATATCAACAAGCCCAGGGACACTTTGGCCCGGGACCTGTCTGCTCTCCCTGGGGTCCTATGACACTGACGGCTTGACTTCTGCAGGAGTGGTGGGGATATCAACAAGCCCAGGGACACTTTGGCCCGGGACCTGTCTGGTCTCCCTGGGGCCCTATGACACTGACGGCTTGACTTCTGCAGGAGTGGTGGGGATATCAACAAGCCCAGGGACACTTTGGCCCGGGACCTGTCTGCTCTCCCTGGGGCCCTATGACACTGACGGCTTGACTTCTGCAGGAGTGGTGGGGATATCAACAAGCCCAGGGACACTTTGGCCCGGGACCTGTCTGCTCTCCCTGGGGCCCTATGACACTGACGGCTTGACTTCTGCAGGAGTGGTGGGGATATCAACAAGCCCAGGGACACTTTGGCCCGGGACCTGTCTGGTCTCCCTGGGGCCCTATGACACTGACGGCTTGACTTCTGCAGGAGTGGTGGGGATATCAACAAGCCCAGGGACACTTTGGCCCGGGACCTGTCTGCTCTGTTTCCTGTGTCTTGTCCTATTAATGACTGTACCTTGCTTTAACTTCAGGTGCCTCCTCTGTCCTGGTTTTGCACAATGAACCTGGTTTCAGTACCCTCAGTTTATACAGATGCCTTTTTAAAAATTTCTGTCCCCTCCCCCACCCCCGCCGTTGTCTGCTCTGTGTTCATTCACTCTAGGTTCTTCTGTGTCCATCTGTATTCTTGTCAGCAGCACCTGGAATCTGTATCTCTTTTTGTTGCGTCATCTTGCTGTGTCAGTTCTCCGTGTGTGCGGCGCCATTCCTGGGCAGGCTGCACTTTTTTTTTGTGCTGGGCTGCTCTCCTTATGGGGCGCACTCCTTGTGTGTGGGGCTCCCCTACACAGGGACACCCCTGCATGGCACAGCACTCCTTGCGTGCATCAGCACTGCGCATGGGTCAGCTCATCACACAGGTCAGGAGGCCCTGGGTTTGAACCTTGGTGGATGCTCTATCCCTTGTGCCAAATCTGCTTCCCACAGATGCCTTTTTTCTCCATTACCCTGCAGGAGTCCAATCTCCTGCAACACTCCCAGTTTCTGGATCTAGAACTGTACAGACCTACAGCTTTAGTGTCATTTACAGCTGTATCCATTGCTGGTCTTGAAAGTGTTTCTTTTGATTTTAAGTGCAATGAGGCTGTTCAAATTGTGTGTGAGATATCACTGATGTGTTTAAGACTATATTCTAATTCCCATTTCTTTAAACAATTGTTTCATGGCAACCAAAAAAATTTATTAAAGAATTTTGAAATATAGTTGCCCTTTGTGAGGTAAATTAATAAAGCCCACTATGTGGGTACATTTGGTCCCCTGCAAAAAAGACAAAGAGGGGTACAAATATGTGACTGAACAGTAAGGTAGCACCCCAAACTCAAGTAAGTGAGGCAGGATTGAAATGGAATTGTAACTCAGGAAGTATAGACCTCACCTCTTGAAAGATACTCTGAAGGAAAATGGCAACATCAGTGGCATTGTCATCACTGAGCCACAATGGGAGCCCATGAACCAAGAGTTGGCAGAGTTTTAAATGCTGGGGTTGGGGCATACTGTGTTCTGAGCAGACCACACAACAGCTACTGGGCAGGGTCATCCTACAATGAAAACATTGGTGAGAATAGCCTTGACAGTCATCCCTTGAACTTTATGATGGTGTGAAGCTGTATGTACCCCAGAAAAAACATGTTCTTATAGTTATCCATTCCTGTGGGTGTTGACCTTTTGGTGGGTAGGATCTTAAGTTAAAATGTGACCCACCTCACTCAGGGTAGATCTTTATCCTCTTACTAGGGTCCTTTAAAAGAGAATGAAATTCAGATAAAGAGAGAGAAAGCAATGGAAGCAAGAAGCTGAAAGCAACAAAACTCAGAAGAGAAGGGAGAGACCAGAAGATACCACCATGTGCCTTGCCATGTGATGGAGTCCAAGATCTGTAGCAGCTAGTCTTCAGGAAGAAGGTATCTTGATGATGCCTTGATTTGAACACTTTCATGGCCTCAGAACTGTAAGCTTATATGATAATAAGTTCCCATTGCTAAAAGTCAATCCATTTAATGGTATCTGCTTTGAGCAGCTTGGTAAACTAGAACAAACTCTTAGCACCCTCATTTCAGACTCTTTTGGTAGCTTTCTGATTATAATTTTCCCTTCCAAGACCCACGGGTTCTATGGTTGTGGCGGATGGGGTTCACTGCTGTTTCAGGTGGCCCTTCTTTGGAGCTGGTGTTTCTGCGTGATGGAGCTGGACTCAGATGGGATCTCTTTTCACAAGACTTCATGCTACTTTACTGGAATGGTAGTTGGTGTTGGGGTTTAATATATATTAAGGGGATTTGAATCTCTGGACTGACAATATGATAGCCAGGCCCTGAGCCTCAACAGACTTCAGCTCCTACACTCTGATTTATTGGACTTACCCCACTCAGCTAACACGGAGTTGAAGAAGGTCAACCACCACACCATGGAGCCTAGAGTGCCTACAACTGAAAGCAGGAGGATTGCATCCAGTATCCATGTGGAATCTAAGCCCCCACTTGACATAGATGTGCAATGGACACAACCAATCCAATGTCCACAGAGAAAATGTGGCATTGGTGTGGGAAGGGTGGCCATGGTGGCTGCTGGGTGCAGGGAATGGGAGGAAGAGATGAGATGGAGAGGCGTTTTCGGGACTTGGAGTTGTCCTGGATGGTGCTTCACGGACAACTATGGGACACTGTAGATCCCCCCAGGGCCCACTGGATGGAATGTGGGAGAGTGTGGGCTATGATATGGACCATTGACTATGGGGTGCAGCGATGCCCGGAGATGTACTTACCAGGTGCAATGGATGTGTCATGATGATGGGAGAGAGTGTTGTTGTGGGGGGAGTGGGGGGTGGGGGTGGTGGGGTTGAATGGGACTTCATATTTTTTTAATGTAATATTTTAAAAAATATATTTAAAAATATTTTTTAAAATATTTTTAAAAAATGAATAAAAAATTTAAAAAAAAAATTTGCCCTTCCATACAGACACCCTTGCAGGGAAATAATGCGTTGACCAGACATGAGAATCCTGACCTCCAGGGCAGTTCTATTTCTCGTTGTGAATTAGGTAACTGGCATTTCAATTAATACATCAATCTCATGGGTACAGTTAGATGGTTCAGTTCCCAAACCCCCTTTCTACATGTGAATGCAGATAAAATTGAGTTTCTGGACCCACAGAGTCATTTTCACACTACCAATGTTTTGACAGCAATTCCTATTATGTGATTTAAAGTACTTTTTCCTAAAAAGTCTCTTTTTCTAAGAAATGTACACAATACTTAGTCCCATTCCATCCTCAAACTGTCACCTCCTGAAACTCTGTGGTCAAAGAAGGTATGAGTTCAGGGATAGGATAAGTTTTGGTACAAGATGAGTTTGCCAGGTGTTCAAATGACTTAGTTTGAAAAAACAACTTCAAGTTCAGTAGTTTGTTTTTAAGCTTAAATATCCTTGCAGTCACTTCAGATTGGCTATATAAACACAGTAGCATTAAAACTCACTGCTTTGGTTAAGTTATGTGACACATCCATCTGTGGGGGTTATGTGAAAATAGTTAAAGAGGTGAGTAATTGTACCTAACTCATGCTGTGTACCTGAACTTGACAGCCTATGAATAAAAGCTCCTTATTATTTTGGGTCAGCCTTATGGGTTAGCTTATTTTTCAGTTATTGAAGATAAAGTTTAGTCAATCTCTCTCTCTTTCTCACTGTGATTATGGAGAAAAATCGATAGTTCACACTGGAATTTTCATTTATCTATAAACAAGATTCAACAAGCTTGAAGAAACTGAAACATCAGATTTCCCCCTTTGTGTTCAGTGATGTTGAACTGATAATTATAGCACCAAAGTTGAAAATGTTTGTTTATTTGGTTTGGTTTCTGTCACATGCCATCCTCCTTACACACAGGGTTTCCAAGCCACTGGTAAGAGACAATTGATAATATGAGCTCTATGCTGTCCTCTAACTCTTTTGGTTTTTGCATACCTTTAGAATGACTGTTAGGACTTGCTTAAGGGAAAGAGAAGGTCGTCTGGAAAGGACCATGCCCATGGATAGAGGAGAGTAAGTGAGCTATTTCTTCCCAGGAAGCCCACTCTGAGAAAATGGACCTCAAACTCCATCTTCACACCCACAAGAACATGGATTAAGATTAAGGACATACATTTCCTGGGGTAGGTAATTCAACCTACCATGCTTGGCAGTTTGACAGGGACATTTACTGACTGTGTGGTACTTGGGTAAGTTTCTCACTGGTGGTCTTCTATGACATCAGTGCACCATCTTTTAAAAAACACACCATACATTCCACCCCTGGAATATTTTTATTCTCAACGAGGAAACAAAAAATCTGCTCATCACTTCTCTAGATCTAGATGTTCCCACCCTCTCTTTTCTAAAACATAAATCTCTTGAAATCTAAGCCCCTTCTACAATTTTGCTTTTTTTTTTTTTAACTTTTTCCAAGTGTGCAATAAACAGCATTTCATAACTTTAGGAGTACTGGGTTTAGATTTCAGAAAGTCTCATATTTACATAGTAGAGTTTCGGGGATTCACATATTTCTAGTTCACTGAACTTGCCATGCTCCATGAACCACACCAAGGGCATGGAACGGGCCAAAGTAGGGGACTACACTGCTGATTGTCCTACATTTTATTTCCTAGCCAATTAGCTCATATTGATAGGAGAAGAGTACCACCAATTGGGGCAGGGGAAGTAGCCTGCAGGGAATAAGGAATGAAGGATATCTGGTGCTCAAATACTTCTTCCCCTTCTAAAATGACAATGCTGTGAATACCATATTTTAGTCCAAAGGGGTGTCTCAACTCATCCTATCCCTCCTGTTCTAGAATACTATTAAATATATTAACCTCATGGCTTTGTTCAATATGATTTCATTAAGTGCCTATTATATGTCAAGCCCTGGGCTGGGCATTAGGTGATATGAAAAATGAGAGTCAGCCACAGAGTTGTAGGACCCACAGTTTGAGGGTGGAAGAAGAACAAATAAACACAGTAAAATGGAATGAATGGGATTAATGTTCAGAAGGAGGTCTTCATATGCTCTTGGGGTCATTTAGCTTATTCCTAAGTGGGGTATGGCTTGGCTTATTACTGCAGAATATTTTCTTTTTGACCCTCTATAAATGCATCATGAAGTCTTTTTTAACCCTCTGTAAAAGCATCATGAAGTCCATCTATAGCTTTGGGAGAAGTGGAAATGCTTGACATATTTATGTTTTACCAAAGTAATGTTATAATTTTGGGAAGAGAAATGAAAAAAAAAAAAGAATATAAAAGTTTATTGGTCCCTAGGGCATGATTAATATTAAGTTATTTAATCACCATTTATATGCTACCAAATACTGGGAAGTAGACTTTTTTAAAAAATCACCAAAGACACATTCCTATAGTTAGGTGAAATCTTTTGAGGTCTTGTTTCTGTGCTTGGAAATAGTGAGGTTTAGGAAGTGAGATTTTTCCATTGGATTCTCAAATCTTGGGGAGGCAGTTTCAACTCTGAAGAGATTTTTAAAAATTCATATCCAAGTTACCTTTACTAGTTTTACAGGAAAGGAACCACTAGCTTGCTGCTTAAACCAAGAGAAAAAAAAATCCTAATTTGTTAGGCTATGCAGAATTGAAAGGGTGGGAGGAGAATGCATTCTACCTTTATTCTATTTGCAAAAGCCACGGTGGTCAGAGCCACTCACTGGACCACTTGTCCTAGGGTAAAAGGATCCACTAGAATTAATGGAATTTTGGCTTCAACTCAGTTCACTGGCACCTCCTGTACTGTCATTAATTGGCAGGATGCATTTGCATCTCCTGGTAGTGCTCTCTCCTGGGTAGCAATTGTTAAATGTGAGTGCACAGGACAAAGCCAAGTCCATGACTTCCAATTATACCACCAAAGAAGGAGTAACTCCTGGCTTTCTAGTATTAGCTTGACAAAGTCACCTTTGTTCCTTTCTCAGGTTCATTCATGCAAAAAATAAAGTCAGTTCAGAAAAAAATCCTGAATTTCCAATTTGAGATACATGGATGATACCAACTAACTTTGGTTACAAGAAGTATAATCACTAGTTTTGTTTCAGTTTTACAGGTGTTACACATGCAGCAGAGATGCTTTCTGAAGTCTGGGGAATATCCTTTCGAAACTTACATGCAGAAGTTGGTCATGTCAGTTTTTTTTTAAATCAACTGCTGCTTTTCAAGGTAGCTAAGTCAATTAGTGAACACTGTTACTTTAAAAAGGGAAGTCTACGCTTTATTGTTCCATCGTGTTATTTGAAACTAATTTTGAGAAGTGACTGCATTTTTGGTTTGCAACATAGAAGACACTCAAAGGCTTTGGCTAGATTAAAGCAAATTTTCCAGATTTTTAATACCCATGAAGTTTTCCAGCTTGAGCCTTGGTCCTTAAAACTGGAAGACATTTTTTTACATTCAAGCACCTTATTTTTGCACACATCTGACTTTGTTTTAACCTCATCTGAATGAGGGTGTGAATAAGTATCAAATTCCCCTTTTGTTCTTCTTGTAGCAGAACGACAGAAAGCAGAACTCAGTTTGCCTTTAAAAACTGAAAAAATGTAGAGTGAAGAATAATCTTGGGAACCTCGTTGGGCTGACTTTTTAGGTCACAATCCGCTTCTGTTCATGGGCAATCATACAAGTTCCCCGTCAGCTGCAATTGTTCATCTTCACACAGGCGGGGGCGGGGAGAAAGGTTCAAAGGAGGTGGGTGAGAGGTGAAGGTGCAGGAAAGCTAACGGCTCCTATTCACAATCGCTGGTTTGGTGTCGGCAAGCGGGAATTCACATCCAGGGAGCACATCGGAAGGCAAGGAGAACTAAAGCTCTGGCAGCTGACGGACAGACAGCTTCCCTTTAGAAAGTAATTACAGTGAAAGAGGGTTCCTTTATGGTGACCTGGGTTTACCTGGATTATAGGACAAAAGCCTGCTGCATTATGAAAACATGCTTTTCCTTGTTCAGCCTCAGTGTTAAGGTTAGCTTTTGAGAAACAGTTCGATGCTGTACCAAGGATGGGTTCTAACAGAAAATGAGGTCTGATAATGTCTGTCTGAAGTCACACTACAAAAGAAAGCAGTAGAGTCAATAGGTCACCAACATCTGTGTGTGCCTTTAGATGGACAGATGTATCCTAATAAATGAACATTTGGGCAGACTGCCTTGTAAAACAAGATTTTACCCTAGACAAGCACTGCTGTCTTGAATTGATTCTCATTGAGCATAAAGTCCACTTGGACATGAAGAACTAGCTTTTCAAGGATTCGGTGAGAAATGCTATTGCTTTCTGATATGAGAGGTTTTACGACCTTTCTGATCAGGCACAGAGGTGTAAAATCTGATTCTGGGAAACTATATAATCACATTTCCAGCAAACCGTTGATGTACCTGAGATAAAACCACACTATTACATTTTCATGAGAACCTGCTATTTATCTCCTTGTAAGCATTTTGTCACATTTTTTTTTCTTTTTTAAATAATCCAACTTAAAAAGAAATGTCTTATAGGGAAATGAGTCATTCTTTTTTATATTAATTCCTATTTTGACTTCTGCCAAAAATTAGTATTTCTTTTCCACAATTGTGACACATTCATTCTCATGTTTACTTTTTCCACTGTGGTGATTATATCAGAAAAAAGTACTTAGAGGGAATGCGTATCATGTTCTATGGCAAAGTTCAGATGCAAAGGAGTGAACCGTTTTGAGACATTTTGTATCGGAATGACTGGTACCCAAATATTACATTTTTATGTTTCAAAGACATCTGTGTGCCAAATAGAGTGACCAAGCCTCTCGGTTAGCTCAGGTCTGAAGGGTTTGCTGGACCCAGGACCTTCGGTGCTAAAACAGGAAATCACAGGTTAATAAAGACTATTGGTCAGCCTCATGCCAAGACAGTAAGTTAAATAGAATAACGGAGCAGCAAGCAGCAAGAATGAGTAGCCAGGGGGAAGTGGAAAGGACAAATGAGTTTATATGGCTATCAGTTTCCAAAAAAGAGTTGGGAGGTCATCAGAGGGGTCACACTTACGCACGCCTCAGCAGGGTCCCAGAGACAGCCAAAGTAGATACAATCCCACATATTGGTGCTTCTGAGGGCTACAAAGACACACAGATTCTACGGTCAAGGCAGATGGCTCTGGAGTTCAGCAGGATGTCAGTTGGCCCTCTTTGGAGTTTGTGTTCCTGAGTGTGATGGAGTTGGACTCAGATGTGACCTTTCTACACATGCCTCTTCTGTCACTTTTACTGGTCCTGTGGTTGGCACTGGGGTTGGTGTATACTCAGGAGACCTGAATCTTTGGACTGTCCATGTGATAGCCAGGCCTTGAGCCTCAGCAGACTTGCAACTCCTACCCTCTGGATTATTGGACTTACCCTGGCCAGCTAACAGGGAGGTAAAGAAGGCCAAGCACCACACCAGGGAGCCAAGAGTGCCTACAACTGCAAGCAGGAGAACTGCCTCCATCATCCATGTGGAATCTAAGCCCCCTCTTGATATAGACATAGACATAGACATAGACATAGACATAGACATAGACATAGATATAGACATAGATAATGGACATAACTATCCCAGGGTCCACAGGCTGGCAGAATAGAGTATGGATTAGAGTGGACTTACTGATACTCTACCATGGAACTATTGTGACTAGTAATGGAAGAAATAGTAACATTGATGTGGAGAAAGTAGCCATGGTAGCTGCTGAGGGTAGGGAGATGGAAGAAGAGATATGATGTGGGGGCATTTTCAGGACTTGGAGTTGTCCCGGATGCTGTAGGGACAGATGCTGGACATTGTATGTTCTGCCATGGCCCACTGGGTGGACTGGGGGAGAGTGTAAACTACAATGTAAACCACTATCCATGTAGTACAGCCGTGCTCCAAAATGTGTTCACCAAATGCAGTGAATGTCCCATGATGATGAAAGAGGTTGTTTATGTGGGAGGAGTGGGGTGAGGGGGGTGGGGACCGCTTATATTTTTTTAATGTAACATTTAAAAAAAAATAAAGAGAGAGAGCAAAAAAAAAAAAAGAATGAGTGGCCAATTGGGGAAAGGAGATGTTTCTTGTTTGGGAAGAAAATACACAGAATGCACACCCAGAAGTGGTGAAAAGATTTAAAAAAAACAACTAGTACCCTTAGAAATTTAGGTCTGTAGGATTTTGTATTGAGTTTCAAAGAGAAGTGATTCTCCAACAAACATCCATTTCTGTGTTCCCAGAAATCAATGAGTGAGTTAAAGCTAACAACTGAGCTGTTTGTCTCATACACTCTCACTCATTAATTCATTCAAAAATATTCACTTAGTATGTATTCTAGGCCTGGCATTGTCAGTAGAAATATACCAGAGAATAGATCAAGGACCTTCCTCTTGTGAGATTTACATTCAGAGTGTTGACATTGGCCTCTGATGAGAAGTGACAGCAAGCCAGGTGCTCCACGTGCGTTCTCACGGTTCTTCATCATCATAACTTTCATTCTTGAATTCCACTGTTAGCCCCACTCGGGCAGGGAAATGGAGGCACAGAGAGGACAAGTAAGCAGCTCCAGGTAGAACAGTAGGATTGCAATCATCATCTGGAGCAAAAGCCTCTCTGCCTAAGGCCTCCTTTCAAACAAAGCCCGTGGTCCCACTGAACCACCAAGCTCTGGAGCGTTTGCGCTGAGCCAGGCACACCTCTCAAAGCCTTTGCCTCCGTCGTCTTAGGTGATGTTTATGTCAGCTACTAGGAAAATGCTGAGCTATCTGAAAAGGATCCTTCTCTCCAAGGCCTGGAAAGCTTCCTGTTGACACGGATCCCTGCACTGTGGCGAGGAAACGGAGGAGTGGACAAAGGGGCGTTAGGGGCAAAGAGCATGTTTGCAAGATGCAGATGTAAACTAAGCAGGGTGCAGGGAGGAGTTGGGGACAGGTGAGATTCTTAAAGTGTGTGCTAACCCTCCCCAGCACCGGAGTCCTCACAAAGACCCCTGTGTCGCCTGTGCCTGCCTTTCTTTGTTGGGTGAATAAGTTAAACATTTCAAATGTGAATGTTCCCAGAGGGGCAGCAAATAGCACAGAGTTCACAGAACTCTGGAGCCCGAGTTGAGCTCTCCCAGTCCTTGGCTGTGTGGACATGGGCATGCACTAATCACTCTGAGCTTCAAGGTTCTCACCTTAAAATTATAATGATAAAGATAGTGTCTTCTTCAGAGGTTATTAAGAGGAATTAATGAGTTAATAGATATAAGGACTAAGAATAGTCCGTGGAACAAAATAATTACCGTGTAGCTATTGGCTGTAATTATTTAAGTCCAAAGTGTATTGATCTTATTTGTGAGGCAAATACTGTCTCCACAATTTAAATTAATCTCAATCGTATACTTGATCATTTGTTGTTCTTTCCTTACCTTCCTCTCTGCCTATTTAAGTAAACAAGCTTCCTACTTGAGAAGTGGCTCTTGGCTTAGTACACAAAACTGGATAATGTCATTTACATACAGATGCAGGATCCAGAGAAGCTTCCGCCCCTAAAAGTCATTGGATTCCACAGACCCAGCCGGACCATTCCTATGACAGAGTCTACTAGGTCCCCTGCTCCCATTATAAATGGACAAAAGTTTGAGCTCGATTATCCTCCGATTCTACCCCCAGTGCACATTCACACACACACACAACCAAATATTGGGAAACAGCTATTAATTTATAAGGATTTATAAAGCAGCAATTTTCAGCCTTGGATGTACATTGGAGATATATGAGAAGTTTCAAAAATACTGACACCCAGATGACATGATCCTATTTAGAGAAAATCCTGAAAATTCCACAACAAAGTTACTAGAGCTCATAAATGAATTCAGCAAAGTGCTGGGGGTACATGATCCACATAAAAAAGTTGGTAGTGTTTTTATACACTAGTAACAACCAGGCTGAAGAAGAAATTTTTAAAAATTCCATTTATAATAATAACAAAAGAATCACATATCTGATATTGAATATCTACGAGGCTACCATGATACGTTCTATAACCTCTTTAGTAGGTGAATATTCCTAAATCTAGAAAATTTCTTAGTGAGAACATCCTCACAATCCCAGTATCTGTTCCATCTTTGGAATAGCCTCTGCCCTAGACTTTTTGACCTCACATTAAAAAAAAAATGTAGATGTGACCATGACAACCATCTGGCAATATAATTATATTCCCCCTAGGAAACAGTCATCCTACCTCTTGGGCAAAGGGTAGCAGCATTAACTGTATTTTACCTTGTTATTTTAAATGGAAATGAATCATATTTAAACGTCTCTTCAACTCTTCATTTGATATTTGGGATTTTCTTTATTTGTAGTCTCTGTTTCCTAGACTCTCTGGAGTAAATCTGTAAAACCATATCAAGATTTAGTAGAGAGTAAAATACTGTGACTATTTTCTAGCATGTCTAAGAAGATTATAATTGTATCAATCTCTTTAAAAACACTATTTCTGATTAATCAAATCACAAACTTCCTAATAGTTCTACGAACACCTGAAGATAAACATACAGTTTATCTTTAACAAGTTAAACCTTCCAATAGAATAAATGAGAATTTGCAGACTGTTTAAATATTCTGAATCCATTTGCCTTGTGAGGTACTCAGGATTGCTGGACACTTGTAATTTATATATATGATATCAAATGGGATAAAAACATGGAAAGGATTTCTTTACTCCCCACCATTACTTTTAGTCATTCTTCATCAACAATCTGTTTCTCATTCCTTAATGAAGTCTCTGGAAGAACCCATAGCTTCTTGAAACTTTCAGTGACTTAAAAGTCCAAGTCAGTCTAGTTGAGTTTAAAACTTGAAAGCCATTTCTGGTCAATGCTCCTCGTTTTCCCTTCTCCCAGAACCAGAAATCCAGTCCTGCCTCCCTCCACTACCTCACACAGCCACGTGCTCCCGGCCTCTTGTGGCTCACTAGTAGCCTTCGCTCTTGGCTGGGGAAAAGCCCGCTATAGTCACCTGGAGAAACGTGTCCCTTCCTCCATTCCTCACCCAGTGGTGAGAGGGACTTCTTGCTACTAGGGCTGGCATCCGTCCATGAGAGTCAACCCTCTCCTTGTTGCATACCCCCTCTTGGGAATTGTTTCTCTTAGAGATTGTAGCAGTTTGATATGCTTATGAATTCCAAAAATAGACATTGGATTATGTTTGTAATCGGGTCTGTATCTGGGTGTGATTAAGTCATGATTAGGGCTTTGATTGGTCTGCATCATTAGGGCGTTGAGCCTCCACCCCTTGGTGGGTGGGGACTCACAGATAAAAGGCATGGCAAAGGACAGATTGGGGGTTTTTTTTTTTTTTTTTTTAGTTCTTAGCCTCTTTTTATTTTTTTTTTTTATTTTATTATTGACTTTGTAATAATATTACATTAAAAATATATATGTGAGGTCCCATTCATCCCCACCCCCCTTCCCTCTCCCCCCCCAACAACACTCGTTCCCATCATCATGACATATCCATCGGATTTGTTAAGTACATCTTTGGGCACCTCTGCACCTCATAGACAATGGTCCACATCATGGTCCATACTCGCCTCCATTCCATCCAGTGGACCCTGTGAGGATTTACAATGTCCGGTGATTACCTCTGAGGCACCATCCAGGGCAGCTCCATGACCCAAAGACGCCTCCACCTCTCATCTCTTCCTGCCTTTCCCCACACCCATCTTCCACCATGTAGATTGGGGGGTTTTAATGGTGGAGTTTTGATGTTGGAGTTTGATGCTGAAGCCTTAAGCTGGAGCCCCAGGAAGTAAGTTCACAGAGGAAAGAGAAGCCAGCCCTAGGAAGAGAGGAACCCTGAGCTCAGGAAAAAGCAAGCCCTGGGAAAAAGGAAACTTGAAACCAGAAAGAAGCAAGACCCTGGAGGGGAGGAACCCAGGAAGCCCGAACCCTAACAGCCATCAGCAGCCATCTTGCTCCAACACAGGGAAATAGACTTTGGTGAGGAAAGTAACTTATGCTTTATGGCCTGCTATCTCTAAGCTCCTATTCCAAATAAATACCCTGTAAAAAAACCAACCAATTTCTGATATTTTGCATCAGCACCCCTTCGGCTGACTAATACAGAGATTCTCTCCCTCTCTTTTTGAGGTGAATACCCCCCAAGAAAGAGTGGAAATTATAGGAGTTTTGAGACCTAGTCCTTGGGGTAGGTGCTGCTTTTTCCTCCTCTCCCTGCCCCTCTTGGAAAGGAGCAAAGGAAAGGCCTGGGGTGAGGGTGGGATGGGAAGCAGAATTGGTTGGGTTTCTTCTTAGCAAGGCCCTGGAGGGGAGTATAGCCAGTCAGGTATAGCTTCAGGTATAGCTCACTTGTCAGTGAGTCGTAGGTACCAACCTTTGCCTCCAGCTTTATGTTCCAGGGACCCATTCTGAGACCACAGGAAAAGGTCCAGTCGGCATCCAATACATGGGCACATTACACCTCGAGGGATCTCAGCCAGGCACTACGATGTGGGGTCCTGGTCCTAGTGAAGAGTGTGGTCAGACCAGAAAGAGCAGGGAATGAGGTGGAATGGCTCTGTCTTTGGGATGAGTGTCTGGTTGGAGGGACAGAGGCTGGTTCCGCTAGCATTGACAGCCCTTGTTCTAGAGTGTGTCAGCTAGGCAGAGCATCTCTGTGCCTGTGCAAAAGTAATTGTGGGTAATTAGTCCAAAAAATATCCTGCTGGGCCCATCTATATTGATAGAGCATGTACATGGCTTTTATCTGAGTCCAGATGGGCAAGAGTCCAAAGCCCATTTGAGCTTTTGCTATCATTCGGCTGCTCTGTGGGAGGGAGAACATGCTTCCCTGGCCACCCCACACACGACTGGAAGGGAACCTGGCATTTAGAAAGGACTCTTTTTTAACATCAGTGGCTAGTCGTGCTAACTTTCCACTGCTCCACTCCAGCATGTAGAGAACAGTCCATCACTCCTCCAAACTAGAAATGGTCAATGCCTGAAATTCTTGGTGTGGTAGGCCCAACCTTTAAAAATGGAAATCAATAAATTCAGATAGGGAACAGGATTTCCAATATATTGCTTATGAATAATAAGAGTTTATATTTGTGGGATGCTTTTTACATGCCAGATTTTGAGCTGAAAACTCTGCGTACATAGCATGGGGAACACATGTCCCTGCTTTCAAGTCTGAGGACAACTACAGTCACATAAGTTGGGGAGACCCAATCAAGATGGCACACATATTGAGAATTTCTGTAACTTTATATAATCCTCACAACCCCTTGATGTCACCCCCTTCATCAGATGAGAGAGAGCTGACGTTTAAGAGTGAACATAACTTGCCCGAGATCACATGGGTAGACAATGACATATCCAGGGTCCAACCAGTCAGTGGTAATAGTGAACCTCTCTGAGATACTTACCAGGTCTTTTCTTTACCACCTTGGCAGGCATGAGTCTCAAAGGGAAAATGGGGTTGCTCTGAGCTCATAGACATCAGCCTAAATGGCACCATTTGCTAGTTTTCATAGGTCTTTCAAAAAAATTAGAGTTGACAGGATGGTTGTTGTGGCTTCCTTCTACCTTATGCCTCTAGGGGGGAGGCTGTCTTCTCTGCACAGGGTGAATGTTCCAGGCCAATTCAGAATGATTGCTGTCGTCCTAGATAAAGTGAGATGAATGTACTTTTTAACATGATCTAGCTAATTGCAGCTCACAGGTTCACCTGGTAGCCACTTAAATAGTCCAGGACCAGAATTTGTGGAAAGAGCCTCTCAATTACTTGGCTGTCCTACAAGCAATTACCATCTAGATAGTGTGGGGAAGAGATTTCAAAGGTCAAAATCAAAGCATTGGAGCAGAACACAAAAACGTTCAAGTTGCCTGAGGGCCTGTGACTGCCCCAGACATGATCAGAGAAGCTGCCCATGCCCAAGGGGTCTCCAGGGATTTTCAGACAAAATCCAAGACAAGGGACTCCAACAGAAGGCAATCTGTGCTGTGTTGAAATGCTTTATTCATTTATTTTTATGGTGTGAGAAGGTAAGAATTACAAATCACAGATGCGTTGACCTAGTGCTGTGCTAGCAGCAATAACTAGGATTAAGGCTCAAGAAAATGGAACTTGGGTGGACACATTTTGTAGTTTTTAAAACAGATTAAATTCAGCATAACTATTTTCTCAAAGCCTCTGAACATAATTACTTTCTGTTTTTTTAAAAAAGCTGTAATTATATATTTTGAGGGCAAGATTTTCTGGAATGTAGAGAGTAGGTAGGGAGGAAGGGTAGTTTTGTGTTTCCTTTTCCCTGACTAGTCATTGCTAGTGGTATCAGGAAAAGGAGTTTTCATTTGTAATGTCAGCGGAACCCGTAAAGATGAGGCAGCGCGAATTGAAGGTCAATATAGTATGCCTTGTTCTTTGGCACATCCTCTGTCCTGACGTTAAAACAGAATGTACAAGCCACTGCTTATTGCTCGGGATACAGAACACTGGGGCCAAGATCTTTTGAGACTTCAATTCTTTGTTAACGGTCCCCGTCTCCAAGACGGAAACATTGTCAACAAAAGCAGTGTGTCATCTGGCAGATGGTCAGATGGATCTGGCGCCGCTGAGGAGTAGGGTTTCAGACCAATTAAATCTGAGGCTGTGGTCCAATTGTTGAGACTCGCTATCAATGTCAAGATCCTTTGTGACACTCCTGGCCTGGTTTCCAAAGTCAGTGGCAGAGCAGTGCCTGTCGGTAATGAGTTGGCTGTGACACGAAGCCCCCGGCCCTGGAGCCAAGTTTCCTTCCATTCATCCTGGCGAGGCTAAGCCAATGCCGAAAATGAGGCCATGTGCTGCCAGGCCAAAGGGAGAGAGAGAGAAGAATACATTCATGGCCAAGGGAAGAAGAGATGGGCAGAACACATTTCAGGCCAGGTAAAGGGTAAAATGAGAGCCGAATATTTACATAGTTGCTCAAAAAGGCAATAGATGTGGTGACAGCAGGCAATTAGGGAGGCTTGCATTTGGCTCACGCAGCCATGGCATCTAGAGTGAGAGACAGGTAGGTTTGCTTCCAGGGGCAGCAGACCCTGAGAAGGCCTCTTTCTGAGATGTAGCTTGCAGCAGGGCGTGCTGCCATCCATCACACAGAGTCTGCCACTTGCTCAGACACCCGTCTGGGACCCAGAGATTCACCAAACAGTGGAGAGCGAACTTTTACAAACGTAGCCATGGCACTGCTTCTTGGTAGACTGCCTTTTCTTTTTGTGAAATTCCATCTCTCTCCCAGTGTTCAACACCTGCTCTGTTCATTAACAGCTCCCCAGGGCCTTGATACAGCTGGGCCTCATTTATAAAACAAGAAGGATTATGGGTTTCTAAAGAGAAATGACTGTGGAGATCATCTAGTTCACTGACCTCATTTTACAAATGAGGAAATGGGGCTTGAGAGAGGCGAAGTTCCTTCCCCAAGGTCAGACAGCTACTGCAGGGGAATTAGCACAAATGGATGAGCGTTGGCTTAGAGTGGGAGAGGTGAGTGGAGTCAGAACCTCCATCCTCAATTTCCCATTTTCTCCACTCTGGGCGGTGATGGAATGGAGCACAATTAAGGAATGGAGAGCAATGAATTAACAGAACAAAGTGCAAGTGTCAAATTTGGCTGGAGGACCCAGAAACACTTCAATCGTGTCTTCAACTAATCAATTCTTCATATGAAGTCCCAAAGAGAAATATATCCAGGGGGTGGCAATCAACAGGCAAAGGAGAATATTTTTTAATCCACTAGGTCTTTGTTCTGGAACCGTGAGATACCTCCAGTGACCTAAGGTCAAACCACAGAGTGGTTCCTAGTTAGGGCAGAGTTGGCCTTGGCAGCAGGCCCTGGCCACAGAGGAAGGTCAGTTTCAAGGAGGACGTTGGGTGTGCCTGCAAGAGATGCAGTGGAAGAGAAAGGAGGGGGTCCACGGAGAAAAGGAGTTCTAGATTCCAAGCATCTTGAAATCACTGAGCTGTATGGGACCCCAGCGGTCATTTCTTCAAACTTCCTCAATTACTAATTTCAGAGCTGAGGGTCGTGAGGTATTTAGAGAGGTGTTGGAGATTGAGTCATGCCCCCATCCCCACAAAAGGCACGTTCAAACCCTAACTCCCAGTCCTGTGGGTATGAACCCATTTATAAATGGGCCTTGAAGATGTTATTGTTAGGTGAAGCATGGGCTCATTCGTGATTAAGATCTTCGAACGTCCTATTTCAGTGAGACCAAACTGAATCAGGGTGGGCCTTAATCCACAGGACTGGAGGTTTATAAGCGAAGGTTCAGATGCCACTGGTCCGTAGAAACCAGAAGTCAGTGGAAGCCAGAGGTGCAGACATAGGCAGAGAGAGGTGGCCGCGTGGCGGTGGATTGCCGGAATGCTACCGACTCCAGGAGAAAGATGTTGGACTTGTAGCTTCCAAAACCAGGAGACAATCAGTTCCTGGTGTTTAAGCCAACCCATCGTGCGGCATGTGTCACAGCAGCCCTGGCAGGCTAAGACAAGAGGCAAAGTGAATTCTCTTTCTAGCTCTGACAAAGACTCTGAGGGCATGGCACGGGCCATGGCTCAGCAGCCACTCCAGTGGGCGGTGGCTTGATGGGGGTCCTCAGGGGTGCGAGGTGCTGGGACAGCCAAGGGGCCAGCAAGGCTTGTGGTCATGTCCAAGAATCTGCAACACTCAGAGATGCTCAGATGGGAGGGAAGGGGCCGAATCTCATCATTCCTCTCCACAGAGCCACAGGGGCTGTGAGGATCAGAGCACGCGCCACACAGGCGCACAGTCCCTTCTCTTTCTCCTGCCACATTCTCTGTACATCCAGACACAGTCATGAAGCGGAGCCCGGGAGAGGACGGGACTCTGAAATACTGAATACTCAGAAACAACAGCATTGACCTGAGTCATCCAAGCAGAGACCGAATTAGCCAAAGACACAATTTAAATTATTGGTTTGGCCTGAGAGCGCCTAATTGGTCTAAGTGTGCCTAATTTGTAGGGTTCCCTCTGCCACGCCCCCATTGCCTCTTTTTTCTTTCCTGGCTGGTTTATTTTTATATTTTTTATGCTCTTTATAAATTGATTTATATATACATTTTATATAAATGGGATCCTACAATACGTTGTATTTTGTATCTGGTTTCTTTCACTTAGCATAATGTGTGGTTTTTTGCTTGATATTAACATCTTATAACATTGACATATATAACACATGATCAGTTTCAAAGAAAAGGTCTTCTATAGCAGTCTGACCCATACTCATATTTCCCATGAAGTTTACTACGCTCCACAGTCCCACGTTACATTTTTTAGCTTTCCTTTTAGTAATAGACGTGACCTTAGACTTTCGGTTCATACAATAGCACTGCTAGTTACAAACGTTTTACACACATCGCCTCGATGCAGCAGGGGACCCTCAGATGACCTGATAATAGAGGAGGTGAGAGATCCTTGAGGCAGGGTCATCCATATAAAAAAGAGAAACACCTTACTTGTAATTCTAATTCTCAGAAATGACCTAGTTGGTCCCTTTTCTGCCTTCTTTTGTTTTATTTCTCCTTCCCTCCTTTCCCTCCTATTTCTTTCCCCCGACAAAGAGATAATTTATTAGAAAGGTACAGCTGTTGCTTTCTCTGGGGGAGACCTGGGAGGTCTCTGCTTTGCTTCTCCCCATGAACATGCTGCATTCATTTCTCTGGACAGACGGGTTTTCTCTGATTCGCAATGCAAGCCACAGGAAAGAGACCACTCATCTCCCAAGTTCCCGTGTCTGCCTATTGGCATCCAACTGTACTTTTTACTTAACATTATATCATGTGCAATTTCTCATGCTATTAAATATTCTTTAATAATATTCCACCAAGTGGAAATAGCATGATCTATTGAATCAGCTTGCTATTGTGGCCTTTTAGGCAGTTCTCAATTTTTCATTTTCATGCCTATTTTTACACATCAGTTTTGGTCTGTAACTGTGACCATTTCTCTGAAAGATAAATTCCTACATTCTTAGAAGGAAAATTCTCTGGTTTAAAGGCACACATGTTCCAGGGGCCTTGATACCTCCTGTCAAATTCCCTTCTGCAAGAAGCAAATGGATTCACACTTACGCACTGACAGCAGAATGTGTGAGTTCATCTCACCACCACTTTTTCAGTATTTTACCTTTGCCATTGGACATTTGAAAAATGGTATTCAATTTTTGTTTCAATGCGTCCTTTCCATTTTAAGAACTCTTTACGAAGTACAGTATTACTTGGTATATTTGTTTCATTTTAAAACCCAGTGTATCCCCACTCTTAGATTTTCTTCGTGGTCATTTTATAAACATGTACAGTTGTCCCCTGGAGTTATAAAATGAGAGACTTAAAAAAAAAAGTGGACTTATAAGCTTCCCATAGATGTTTCTGAATTTTGGTATAGTCACATGTAGAATTTTTGTATATTTCCTTTGTGATTTTTAAAATTATTATTGTGTTTTGAAAGCCTGGCCTTATCCAGAGGCCAATTAAATACTTATTTATGTTTTAGTCTTTTGAGATATCATTTTTACAACTCAGAAACTAATTTTCAAAGTGCTTCCTCTGTGCTAGTCCTTGTGCTAAACTAAATCTTAACTCTTAAAAAAATTAAATTTTAATTTAAAAATTGTTTATTTAATACAAAAATTGTGGGAAAGGGAAGCTCTTACTATCACCTTGCTTAGGAAATGAAGTCACTGGGATTTTGAACAGTTAAATAATGTACCCGCATCACAAGATGACCAACGTATGGAGCCCAAGGTTTAACCCCTGCCCCTCTGACCAAAGACGGTGCTTTATCCAGTAAGCCATGAGCCCTCCCTGCTTTTTATAAAATTGGGATTATTATTGTTTTTCAAAAGTGACCACATCCCTCTACCATGTGGTTGGAAAAAATGAAAAGGAGAGCTAAGATGAAGATGGATAGAGTCTCCCAGTGTTCTTTTCTGCTGCTTCCTTCCAATGACTTCCATCATGTTTAGAACGAAACCAAAGAACTTGCTCTCTTCTCCATGATGGCGCTCGAGCGGACCCCTGCTTTCCCTCTCCATTCTCCTGGGGCTCACTGTGAGTCACACTGACCTTTGTCCTGTTTCTTTAACAAGCCAATCTCGTTTCTGATTTAGGGACTTTGCACTGGCTGTTCCCGTAGATCAGCTGCCCTTTCCACCCTGACATGGTTGCCTCCTTCCCAGCATTCTGAAGTAGCCTCCCTCTACCAACAGACCAACCTCTATTCCATCGTGCCGAATAATTCAGATACCGTTATTTCTAGTAAGAAAACTCTCGTTTATTTATCTGTTTACACATTTGTTATTTGTCTCCCACACAAAAATTGTTGCTCTATGAAAGCAGGGTTCTTGTCTAATTTATTCACATGGGATACTCAGTACCGAGCATTTACCTTGTATTCAGCAGTTTTGCTAAATTCACTTAATTCTAATAGTTACTGTGTGGTTTTCTTTTGGCTTTTTTTATGTACCCAAATATATCTAGTTATCTGCAAATATTTAAACTTTTACTTATTCCTTTTCAAATGTATACTTTCCCCCTCTATTTCCCTGGCTAAAATCTACAGTAAAATATTAAACAGAAGTAGTGATACTGGACTTTCTTACCTTGGTCCTGATCTAGGGTACAAACTCAGAATTTCAATATGAAGGGTGATCTTTGCTGCAGAATTATTAAACATAATTATGAAACATAATAATTAAACATAATTTTTATAGATTAAGAAAATCCCCTTCTATTCATAGTTTATTATGAATTGTTATTATAAATGCATTTGAATGATAGCAAATGCTTTTGCTGCAACTATTAAGATGATTGTTTGGTTTTTTTTTCTCTTTATGAGGTCTTCTATAGATGTCCATTCAGTTTTGTTTGTTTATAGTTTCTTCTGTTTCTTTGTTGATCTTCTTCTAGTTATTCACTCCATTATTGAAGTAGTGTTATTGAAATCTTCAATATTATTGTTGAATGGTGATTCCTTTCTTTATTTCTGTCAGTTTTTGCATCATACATTTTGGTGTTTTGTTTTTATGTTTACCAAGGCTTACAATTTATTTTCCTGATAGATCAACCATTTCATCATTATAAAATTGCCCTTCTTTATCTCATAACTTTTTTTTGGTTTTAAAGTCTATTTTGTTTAATATTAGTATAGCCACTCCAGCTTTCTTGTGGTTCCCACTTGTAGAATTTATTTTTTTCCATCCTTTTCCACCTAATCTATTTGTATCTTTGAATGTAAAAGTGTATCCCTGTAACAGAATATACATGGTCTTTGTTTTTAATTCAGTCTGACAATCTCTGCCTTTTGATTGGATTGTTTAATCCATTACTATTTAATGTTACAAATGACATTGTTGGATTTATATCAGCCATTTTCCTTTTTGTTTTCTATGTCTCATATCTTTTTTTGTTCTTTTCCTTCTTTACTGCTCTCTTTTCCATTAAGTGAATATATTTTGATGAAGCATTCAAATTTCTTTAATGACATTTTTGCTGTATTTATGAGTTTTATTTTACTGGTTGCTAAGCTTTATCAAATTCATCTTAACTTATCCTTATCAGCTTCAGATTTATACTAGCTAAATTCCTATGAGATATAAAAATGCTACCCTTCTATAGATCTACTCCCTTTTCTCCTTTTTTGGTGATATGACTGTTAAACATATTACATCTATTAATGTTAAGAACTCAGCAATATATTGTTTTAATTATTACCTTTCCATCTGTAGTCATTTTCTTAGCCCAATACAGCTTTGTTCCCACCTGCCTCCTTTGGAATGTTAATGGAAAATATATACAAATATAGTACATTTCTATATGTTTCACATATATATTATAATACATTACACACATATTATTTACAATACATTATACACATATCATTTTATAAAGCTGCTCTTTATATCTGTAAAGAGAAAAAACGAGGAAAAATTGTGCATTTATACTCTTTTTTTTTTATATTTCCATAATTATCTTCACTGGTGTTCTTTGGTTTCATATGTGTGGGTTTGAATTACCACTTGGGGTCATTTGCTTTCAGTCTGAAAATTTTCATTTTGTTTTTATTGTAAGGAGGGTCTGCCAACAACAAATTATCTCAGTTTTTATTACAATAATGGATTTTCAAACATGAAAACACCCTTGCATTTCTAAAATAAACCCAAATTGATCACACTATATTAACCTTGTTATATGCTGTTGAATTCAGCTTGCTAAATTTTTTTTTAGTGTTGCTGTAAAGACTACAATATATACTCTTCACTTCCACAGTCTCTTTGGGATTAATATGTTATCACTTCATTTAAAAATATTGCAATTGTATACAGATCTAATTTATCCTTCATGTGTACTATGTCTACATATATTATAATCCCAATGGCCAATGTTATAATTTTAATTGCTTTAAATAGGCATGTATTTGAAAGAAATTAAGAGGGGAAATAGATTTTATGTTTACAATTGCTGTTCCTCATCACTCCTAAGACGAGTTTGCTCTGTAAACATTTCTTGTATTGCAGTCTGCTGGTCATGTCTCCTCTGAGTTTTCTTTTATCTAAACATCTTTGTTTTGCCTTTATTCTTTTTCTAAAAAAAAAGATTTATTTATTTATTTCTCTTCCCTTCCCCCACCCCCACCCCACAGCCTGCTCTCTTGTGTCTGTTGACTGTGTGTTCTTCTGTGTCTGCATGCACTCTCAGAGGAATCTGTGTCTCTTTTTGTTGCATCATCTTGCTGCATCAGCTCTCTATATGTGTGACACCACTCCTAGGTGGGCTGTGCTTTTTTGCGTTGGGCAGCTCTCATTGCAGGGTGCACTCCTTGTGCAAGGGGCTCCCCTACACAGGGGGCGCCCCTGAGTGGCATGGCACTCCTTGCACGCAGCAGCACTATGCATGGGACAGCTCACCACATGGGCGAGGAGGCTCTGGGTTTGAATCCTGGACCTCCTATATGGTAAGCAGATGCTCTATCAGTGGCGCCACATCTGCTTCCCTGCCTTTATTCCTGAAGGATATTTTCACTGCATATAGATTTCTGGTTCCACAGCTTTTTTTCTTTCAGTACTTTAAGTCTATTGTTACACTGTCTTGCTCTCCATTTTTTCTAATGAGTAATGTACAGTCATTTGAATCATTGCCTTCCTATAAATAATGAGTTGTTTTGCTCTGATATATATAAAATCCTAAGGAAGCCACTTAAGAAAATTTTTAGAACTAACAAGTGAGTTCAGCAAAGTTGCAGGATACAAGATAAATATATAAAAATCAATTCTATTTTTGTATAGCAGCAATGAGCAAAGTGAAAAGGAAATTAAGAAATAATCCCTTAATCAGGACAGTGTGGCAGTGGCTTGAAGTCAGTCATGCAGATCATTGGAATAGAACTAAAAGTCTAGAGATGTGGCCATGTGTCGATGATCTACTGATTTTTGACAAGCTTGCCAGGACCACTCAGTGCTGAAAGAATATTCCCTGAAAAAAATAGTGCTGGGACAACTGGATAGTCATAGGCAAAACAATGAATTTGGACTCTTACTTCACACCATATATAAAAATTAACTCAAAATGGAACAAAGATCCCAACATAAGACTGAAAATGTAAAACTCATAGAAGAAAGCATAGGGATAAGAATTCATGGCCTCAGATTTGGCAATGGATTCTTAGATATGATGGCAAAATCATGAGGAACAAAAGAAAAAATAATTTAGACTTTACCAAAATAAGAAAAAAACTCTGTATTTCAAAGGACACCATCAAGAAAGTGAAGACAACTCAGAGTATGGGAGAAAATATTTTCAAATAACATATCTGATTTGGGACTTTTATCTAGAATGTAGAAGAAACTACAATTCAGTATTTTAAAAAAACCCAATTAAAAAATATGTAAAGGATCTGAATGGACATTTCTCCAAGGGAAATATAAAAATGTACAGATGCCCATTTGTACAAAAATGGAAAGATGCCCAACATCATTAATCATCAGGGAAATGCAAAATCAAAACTACAATGAGATATCACATCATATCCACTAGGATGGCTAAAGTAAAAAAGTCAGAGAACAACAAGTTTTGGTGAGTATATAGAGAAATTGGAATTCTCATACACTGTTGGTGGGAATGTAAAATGGTACAGTTGCTTTGGAAAACTGTGGCGTAGATCCTCAAATGATTAGATACATATAAAATCTTACAAGTTATTTTCATTTGCCACTTAAAAATATCATTTCTGTCTATGGTTTCCATCATCTTTTTTCAGCTGTCAGCTGTCAGCTCGTTGTTGCTTATTTGAAAGTAAATTCTCCTCCCTCCACCAAGTCTAGCTACTTTTAGAATAGTCTCCTTGTCTTGGTTTTCAGTAGTTAATTATGGTGGTTTTCTTTGTAATTATCCTGCTTTTAGGTTAATAGGGATTTTTGCACCTGTAACTTGATGTTGTTTTCTTATTTGGTGCATTAGTTTTCGAAAATTATTGGCTGCAAATAACACTTGTAGATTTCTTACTCTCATCTTCTTGGAATTCAATTATGTCAGACATTCTCAGTGTATCTCCTATGTTTGTTACCTTTCTTCTTTATTTACCATACTCCTTTCTCTTAATGCTTCCTTCTGATTATTTTCTTTTGCCCTTCTTCACTTTCACTAACTCTCTCATAAGCTGTGTTCAATCTGCTGTTAACCCTTCCACTGAGGTCTTAATATTGCAAACTAAAATGCATAACTTTTATTTCATTCTTTTAAATTTTGTTTTTTTCTCTATCAAAATTTGTAATATTTAATGCATCCGCATATTAAACATAGTCTTTTTAAAGTTAATGTCTGAAATTTCAATTATGGAAGCTCTGTTAGGCTTTTTCTCTTTTCTGTTGTTGGTTTCATTTTTCAATAATAATTTTGTTTCCTCATAAGCCCCATTAACTGCCATATATTGACTATGAAATATTATAGAAATAATTGTTTTAGAGAAGGTTTTTATTTGTTTCTGGCAGACAGCTATGTACCAGAAATTGTTTTATTTAATTCAATTTCAGAGATTGAGATGATTCAAAGATCATTCTACTTTTGGTTCACTTGTATTTCAAGGCTTTGCCTGATTGGGTCCTATTTTAGTCTGCTAGGCTACTGTAACACAATATACCAGCAATAGATAGATTTTTACCACTGGGATTTATTAACTTATAAGCTTACAGTTCTGAGGCCATGAAAATGTCCAAAGCCAGATGTCAGCAAGATGATACTTTCTTACCAAAGACTGGCTGCCAGCAATCCTTGGCTTATCTGCCACATAGCAAGGCACATGGCAGCCTCTGCTGGTTTCTCCCTTGTCTTCAAGGGGTTTTGTTGCTTTCAGCCTCTTGGCTCCATGTTTTTCTCTTTCAGCTCCTGTGGCCTTCTCTCTGTGCTTCTGTGGGTGTCTCCCTGTGTCTCTCTTTGTATTCATCCCATTTATAAAGGACTCCATTAAAAGGAGTAAGACCCACCCTGTGTCATGCCCTACTGAAATAGCCTAATCAAAAGAAGTTCCCATCTACAATAAGTCTTTACCCACAGGAATGGATTTGCCCTAAAGACAGGATTTTCTGGGGTCCATCCATCAACAAACCATCACTGGTCCCAAACTAAAATTTGATGTCAAGAAAGCCGGCCTACTTGGCAGGCCTAAACTGATTCTGTGAGGCTATCACAAGCTCTGCTCAGCTTTTCATTCTCTTTGCCAGAGATTCACCTTTATGATTTTCCTTCTTTTCTGGATCTAGTACCATAATTCTCTACTGCTTTCAAGTAGGTTCTTTTTTAAATTGATCAGCACTTTTTTTTTGTCCTCATCAGGAAAATTTGCTGAATTACAAAGTCTTCCATTACTGGAACTAACATGGTGCATTACTCTTTAATATACTGTAGAGCATGACTTGCTAATATCATTTTGGCTTTTTACTATATGTAAGGGAATTTTGTAGGCTCTTGAAATACAACACTAACCCAGGCTCCTGCATTTCAAGAAGCTTACATTGTAGTGGGAAAAGCAGATATTAAACAAAAGAAATACAAAAGTAGCTAAGCATAGAAAACAGTGCAAGTTTCTGCAATAGCAGAGTGAAAACTAGTCAAAGCCTCAGGACCACTGATTTTAAATTCTTTTGTGAATGGGGAGAGGGAACAGATTGTAATGTATAAGCAAGTGCATAATATAATTTCAGTTATTAATAAGTGCTTCTGTCTCTTTTTTTTTTATAAAGATTTATTTTATTTATTTAACTCCCTCCTTCCTCCAGTTGTCTGTTCTCTGTGTCTATTTGCTGCGTCTTGTTTCTTTGTCCACTTCTGTTGTCGTCAGCGGCACAGGAAGTGTGGGCGGCGCCATTCCTGGACAGGCTGCACTTTCTTTCGCGCTGGGCGGCTCTCCTCACGGGTGCACTCCTTGCGCGTGGGGCTGGGCGGCTCTCCTTACAGGTGCACTCTTACGCGGGGAGACACCCCTGCATGGCATGGCACTCCTTGCACGCATCAGCACTGCGCATGGGCCAGCTCCACAGGGGTCAAGGAGAACCCGGGTTTGAACCGCGGACCTCCCATGTGGTAGACGGACGCCCTAACCACTGGGCCAAGTCCGTTTCCCTTCTGTCTCCTTTTTCAATTTCTCTTATAATTTTTTTTTTGAGGTACCGGGGACTGGGGATTGAACCTAGAACCTTGTATTGGAGGGCCAGTGTTCAATCACTGAGCCACATTGGCTTCCCTGAGTTGTTTTTTTTTTTTTTCATTTGCTTTGCTTGTTATTTGTTTTTTTTTTTTTTCGGGAGGCACCAGGACCCAAACCCAGGACCTACCATCTGGGAGGTGGGCACTCGACTGCTTGAGCCACATCTACTCCCCTTATAATTTTATAAAAGATTGCCATGGAAATGTTAATAATTTTTAAAAAATGAATGTTGACCTCACTTTAAAAAGTGGACCCTACTGAACAAGGGGGAAGATGCTTGCTTTTGGAAATCTAAGTACCATTTCAGTTTAAGAAATATGTGACTCAACTTCCACACACACAAATGACATATTACTGCTTTGAGAACAAAAATAACTAAAATATTATGTTTACAAGTAGTTTCTTTATCTAGGAATCAAATAGTAAGCTACCAGCATAAGTTGTGGTCATTATTTTCTGGTTATGGTTTATACGCATTTTGCTTTTTAAATTTGTGAGGTAGTTGTAGGAAAGGAGAGAATTACAGAAAATTTAAGACCATGTAAATCACTGGAGGTTTTTCATGTCATACAAGCTCCTAAGTGAAAGAAGGCAGATTTCAGACCCCAGAGCTACTTAACTATTAATATGTTATTTCTATTTAATTTCTCATTGGAAATCTAAGTTTCTGAGCACTTTAGAAACTTATTTATGTAACATTTAGGAGTGGTGTTTCTAGGGCAGGTGAAAAATTTTCCCTGATCTTCAAAGCTATTTTTCCCCTGAAATAATACAAAAAAAAATGGTTTGGATTGATCCTAACACATGCATTTTAAGATGGCTCACAATCGATTATAGCTGCACCATTTCATTTAAACAAAACCCAGATGGTGTGGATAACTCCAACAAATGCATTAGCAGCATCACTTTTCATTTTCTGCCTCCATCCTAATTGAGTAGGGAGACTTTTCCTTTGCAGCAAACAGATATTGATAAAACTTCTCTAGCTGTTTGGCCATCCGTTAAGTTGACAGTGAGCAGGTCTTCAATACCTATAAATTTAATCTATATTCAGCAAAGCCACACGCACATTTAAAATCTTGACTTTCAGATTTTATAAGTCTTAAATATGTGTTAACCCCAGGCAAGAAACACATAACGTATACATGACTCAACCGTACTTGAAGAGGCTGAGTAAATGGTTTTAGAGGCTTTCCATTTTCTGTACTCTAATTAAATTAAGTTTGGAAATGCTCCCACCTGCTCGCCAAGTTGGTGTGAGTGGATTTTGTCCGCACTAGTGCAGGGCTCAGGCTGCAAAACTGATAAAATTTTTACCCATTGTGGTAGGTTGAATTACATACCCTGGGAAAAAAAAAACATTCTTAATCCAAATCCACTCCTGTGGGTGTGAACCTATCGTAAATAAGCCCTTTGGACAATGCTGCTTTAGTTCTGTTGTGGCCCAACTGAATGAGATTGGGCCCTAATCCTATTACTGGAGGCTTTATGAAGAGAAGCCCATGGGCAGGAGGAGAAGCTGAAGTCAAAAGTGACGGGGAGAGGAAAGAGAGGACACCACCATGTGCTCTGCCTGTGACGTGAAAGCCAAGGCACCCGGGGAGTGCGGGCAGCCAGGGCCAGAACGCTGCCGTCTTCAGGGGGAAAGCCTGGCCTTGCTGACACCTTGGTTTTGAACTTCTCCCAGCCTCAAAAATGTGAACCAACACCTTCCCTTTTAAACAAACCTATTGTATGGTGATTGTCATAGCAGAATGAAACTGAGACACCCATGTTCCAGGGGGACTTACTGAGTGTATTTTGTTAGCAACTGAAGGGATCAAGGCTGGGAGACTTAGATACAGAAAAGTGAGTGAGGAAGGGAAGGAAAATAGGCAGAAACTAAGGAAGGAAATAGGTCTGACTTCAAGGTTATCCTTGAAAATAGAAATATCAGCATAAATCTGGAGTTATTTGCCACTCATTGACTCATGCTCTCCTGATTTATCTTTTATTTATGCATCCTATTTTTCTAGCAGAGGAGACTTGCGATGCATTGGTATTTTATTTAATATACATTGGTGGCTGTTAATGATTTTGGTGATGATGATGATAATGACTTTCGCAGGGAAAGCCAGGAACAGAAGAAAAGAAAAGATGCGAAGGAAAACGTGAACAAACATGAGGGGCAGAATCTATTCATGGGATACGCCTGGACAATTCTGCCACTCTGTTCTGACTCCTTTGGCCACATTTTGGTTCGAACACTCTTGTTTTTCCCCTGAGACGGAAATCTCATTTTAATTGCAAAAGCCTTCATTTACAGTGAATTCAATAATGAGCAAGAAGTAGAGTTGCAGAGATTTTTTTTCCCCCCAAATGAATGCATTAAAATTCCTTGGTATTCAAATGGACAAGAGACTAACATTCAACAAGAAAGCAGCCCATCTCAGTTTTCTAAAGGAGTGATCATTTTATATTTTAAAAGTTTATTTTTTATCCTATATCAGAGAAAGGACAAAGCATTCCAAGGACAGGAGAAAATTTTTTCACACTATTGAACAATTACATAGCAGGAGGACCTCTTTGAATCAGGTTTGAGCCACATACTTAGTAACAGTGGCCCAGGGGAGGGGGTTGGGGCCAGGAGACAGAAGCATCCAATAAAGTGCCAAGCCAGCAGAACCACCTCTCACCTCGGTGACCCTGACACAATATGCCCGACACCATCAGAGGCGCAGATGATATTTATTGCCCCCCTTGCCTGGTGAGGTTGAACGGCTCACTTAAACCACAGTGAACACTTTTGGTAGGTGAATTAAAAATTGCCACTGAGTGTACATCATAAAAAGGAGCATTTTGTGAGTTCCTACATTGCTTCAATTAGAACTTTTTACTTGTCTAGGAAAATGATTGCATAATTAACATTCTTGTTCCCATAAGAGCTTATACTGCACAACAGAATGTTTTGAGGAAAAACAATGCCTAACTCTGGCTTCATTTTACATATTCCAGGGGTCTAGAGAAAACAGAGAGGAAGAGGGCGATACAAATTCTCTGACTCTGGGGCCCAGTAGGTACACAACGTTTAAAAGTTCCCATGTCTGGGAATATGAATATTAGATTCCTAAGTAAGGTTTAGGAAGAATTCTACAGCCAAGCTATTACAGTGTTCTATTGAAAGCATATGTTTAAAATCACTTATAAAGAGATTTACCGTATTATCTCTGTTTGCAGGCGTGTTGGTAGTGCCATCTTGGATTTCCTCCTTTGCCTGTTACTGCTGCTCTACTGTATTAGTGAGCCAAAGGGGTGCTGGTGCAAAAATACCAAATATCTGCTGGCTTTTATAAAGAGTATTTATTTGGGGTAGAATCTTATGGTCACAAGGCCCTAAAGAGTCCAAATCGAGGTACCATAAGAGTTACTTTCTCACCCAGAGTCTGTGCCACGAGTTGGCACAAGATGGCAGGTGATACCCTGAGGTTCAGGCTTCCTCTTCTTCCTTTAAGACTCCATAGTCCCAGCTTTTTCCAATGTCAGCTGTAGGCTGGGATAAGTCTCATCTCTCCCTTGGTGCTCATTTCTCTCTGGGCTCATCGGCTACATGCTCTCCACAAGGCCAGCTGTAAACTATCAGGCATAAGTTTGCAACTGCCATGTCATTTCCTCTGAGTCCCTGCCCACTAAGGGGCTGGGGACTCAACGTCCTACTGACGTGGTCCAATCAAAGCCTTAATTATAATTTAATCAAGTAAAAGTGAAACCTCTGAATTCAATCTCATCTAGTATGCCCAGAGGAAAAGACCCGTTCACAAACATAATCCAATATCTATTTTTGGAATTCATAAACAATATCAAACTGCTACACCTACTGATGCCTCCCTTCACACAAAATTTGCAATTTCCTAGAATATATTATCTACAGTTTTGTACTTTTCCTGCTGGTCTCAATTTGTCACCTTTTCCCCCAAACCCTCCCCTATCAAAAGTAGGGTGGCTGATTACCTGTCCTTATTATTCTCTCTCCAAGCCTCTAATGGGTTTTCTTCATAGCATGAAGGTAATATATTTTATTTATTTCTATGTCATTCAGTCCAATTCCTTCCTTTTATAAATGAGGGTATCAGTGACCAGAGAGTTAGGGAAAGTGCTTGAAGCTGCTCAACCAAATTAACCGTGGCGCCCTTAGCTATGTAAAACCTAACAAGGCAAGAAGAACTGAGAGGCCGTTTGCTAGCAAATAAGTCCAGCTGTTAGGGGGTAAAGCAAACACATAGTCCAAAGGAAGACACAAAATCTTTTTTCCCTTTTTTCTTTATGTTGCAGCCAGACAGTTGTTCTCCCTCTTCTCAAACTTGGGAAAATGGGAAAAAGTGCTTTTACCCATTCTCTCCACAACCCACTCACATACCAAATTTCCACATTTCTTTTTCTAATCCTCTGGTGAAGTGTTGGTTAATAAAAGGAGCTGAATGGGGGTGGGAGAGGGGCTTCAGATCTTCAGTGTCTAAAGGTTTTGCTTATGAGAGGAAAAGGTAAAGAAAAGAAGTCTTTCCCAGCCCAGTTGAACATTGCCAACAGCTCTTAATGGCCTAAGTCCTGTGTTTTATTGTGTTGAGTCTCTTTTCTTCTCTCCATCTTATGAAACACTAAGACTGGCCTCTTCTATTATCCTAACATGGTAAGGACCAGGTCTCTAGAGGACATAGCCTCTAACCAGGAAGGGGATAAAGAGTGGTAGGGGATGGTGGGCTTACTATGGGGGAAGGAGAAGGGTGCGAAGGGGGTGAACATGGAGACACAGAACAAAATTTAATGTGCTCAAGAATGACCTGAGGAGCTTGTTTGAATTCAAATTCCCACGTTTCCCCCGACCTTAGAAATATGAACTCAGTAGGTCTGGTTGGGGGGTGCTTGGTCCCAGAATGCACATTTTAAAGAAACACCCTAATAATATTGTAAAAGATAGTCTTATATCTGGAGCAATGTGGTCTAAACCAGAGCTTAGTGCAGGAAAGACCCCTGTACAACATATCTCTCCAAATCCAGAAGGGACGCAGTTCTGGAGGATAAGAGGCCTTCAGAGTTTATGAGCTCTTCAAGCAGCGGAGCCTTTCTTCTTGGGTTGAATCATTTTTCCACCTTTTAGCAGCAATTGTCACTGCCTTGTATTTTTTATTTTATTTTGTTTTATTTTGGCTATATATATAAAGTAAAATTTGCCATTTTAACCATTTTAATTGTACAATTCAGGGGCATTAATTACTTTCACATAGTTGTGCGACCATTACCATGATCCATTACGGTCCCCATTTTCATCACTCCCAACAGCAACTCTGTTCCCACTCAACTATAAAACCCTACTCCCCAGCTCCCCAGCTCCTGCTCACATCTAGTCTATTTTCTGTCTCTATGAATTTTCTTATTCTAGATATTTCATCTAGGTGTAATCACACAATATTTGTCCTTTGGCATCTGACTTATTTCACTTGGCATAATATCTTCAACATTCATCTGTTCTGCCTTGCATTTTAAAAGCATATTGTATTATGCTGCTTGACTTTCTAATACAGAGGTTCTTAACCAGGGGTCCACAGACCCCTGTGCAAACATTTCAGGGGGTCTGTGTGCATGAACTAAAAAAAAATCAACTCAATTAGATGTCCAACATGATATGCATTTGCCTGGTCAAATACCACACCACAGTTTAATATTCTTATTCAAGAGAAACAAAAATAGTCTGTACATTGACATGTCTTTAAAAAATAAAATTTAACTTTCCTGTATTTTTAATATATTGGATTATTATTTAATGCATTAAGAAAGAAGCACATATGTATAGTATCATATCATGTTTTTATTTTAGTAACTGTATTTCAATATGTGTAACTGATTTCCTTTGTAATTTTATTTTGTGCAATTAAAAACATTATTCTCGTGGTGGGGGCATGATGTATTTATTAAATAATACACAATATAGTGTGGACTTAGTATGATTTTTATTTTGATGTAGCATGTTCTGAGTGCAGTGGATAACTGCCTGCTAAAAGGTTGGTAAGGATGGCAGAGATGGTTTATGATGCTATAGGAAAACTCAAATTTCTAAATGTTTGCCGAAAATGACTTTTTGAACAGATGTTGATTTTGAAATTATGGGAAAGTTGTAAAATGTAATTTTGAATAATCCTAAAATTTAATTTAAAGATGTGCCGATTTTGAAATTATGGGAAAGTTGTAAAATGTAATTTTGAATAATCCTAAAATTTAATTTAAAGATGTGCCGATGGTGTGTCATAAAACTATCTGCTGCTACATTCTGAGAAGGTGTCTGTGGATTTCACTTAAGTGGCAAAGGGGTCTGTGGAACAAAAAGTTTAAGAACCCCTGGACTAGTTGAACTGTGCCTGCCCATTATATAGGTACAGTCCCCTATGAATATTTGGTGAGAATTCAGAAGGATTTTGTGCCTTGTGCTGAGATGGTAGAATGGTACCACTTCATTGAAAACATACCCGTTAAACCCATCTTTGACTTCAGCACCTGAGAAGAGGACCATTAGGCATTCTCCCTCTGCTGACCAAACTCCATCCCACATTAGACAAGATTCCCCTGACACCCGCCTTCCCACCTCCTGGGCTACAGGCGTAGTGGGGTGACAGGGTGGCAGAGGAACGGGGTGCTCTTACTCC
Organism: Dasypus novemcinctus; assembly: GCF_030445035.2. NCBI lineage: Eukaryota > Metazoa > Chordata > Mammalia > Cingulata > Dasypodidae > Dasypus > Dasypus novemcinctus. Next base: position 23,880,449 of record NC_080686.1, read on the forward strand.
TCCAGTTCCTTGCCGTGGACGTGCCCTTTGCTCAGTGGCATCTGCCAGAAGATTCAGGGCTTCATACCCAACAAAAAGTACTTGTTGCCTGGAAGCCTGCCACACATCTGCTCCTGCGACAGGCACTGGAATGAGAGGAGGTGGGGGCTGCACATGATTTAAGATAGTCTTATTGGCAACTTAGTTAAACCTGCTGGGTAGCTCCATCTCAAGGCAGGAAGATAAATGCACATCTTAGTGACTGAATCAGCTGGCATTTGAAAGGGGAGGAGCAAGAAAGCAACACCTCCCTGGAAGGCTTATGGTACTTGGCAGGTGAGAAATGACTCAGGAAGTCCCTGTTGAGAAAGTTAGCTTGGCTTACACAAGGCACTGAAAACCTGCTCATATTTGCCATTGTTTGCACAAGAGTTCTGCAAGAACTCCTTACCTAATTCACTGGGAAACATATTACCCATCTTCATCCACTTGCTTTTCTTTATAAAAGCAATTCTCAGTTATTTGTAATAACACAAATAAACAATTGTGACAAATCCACAGATGGTTTCTGGCTGGCTTTTTTAAAAAATGATTAATTTTTTATTAGAGCATTTGGATGTTGTTTTAAGTTTCGTTGGCTGCTCAAAGCAAATACCATGAAATGGGTTAGGCTAAACAATAGGAATTTATTCACTCTTGGTTTTGAGACTGGGAAAATGTCCAAACCAAGGCATCGTCAAGGTCATGCTTTCTTCTCAAAGCATGGCTTCTGGTGGTCCTTGGCTCCTCTGCCACATGGCAAGACACATGGTGGTGGTGTCGGCTGGTCTCTCCCTTCTCTTCCAGGTTTTGTTGATTTTAGCTTCTTGCTCTATGACTTGATTTCTCCTGTCTGAATTCATTCCGTTTATAAAGGACTCCAGTAGTAGGACCATCCCGACTGAGGTGGGTCATACCTTAACTGAGGTGGCCTCATCCAAAGGTCCTACTTGCAATGGGTTCACACCCACGGGACCGCATTAACCTAAGAACATGCTTTCCTGGTGTACATACAGCTTCAAACTACCACATTGGTTTACAGAAAAATCACGCCGAAAGCGCAGAGTTCCCTTATATCCCCCTCTCATACATACCATTTTCCCTATTATTAACATTTTGCATTAGTGTGGTATTTTTGTTACAGTTGATGAAACAATATTAACATAATCATGCTATCAACTTTAGACCATTTTTTACATTAGGGATCACTCTTTATGTTGTACAGTTCTATATTTGTTCTTGTGTGTGGTATCTTATATACAACCTAAAATTTTTGTTTTTATCCCTTTGCAAACATACAATTTCATGGTGTTAATTATATTCACAAAGTTGTGAATCTCTGTCACCATCATCTATTGACAAAACTTTTTTTTACTCCAAACAGAAACTCCATACCAATTAAACATTAACTCCCCATTCCCCTCCCCCACCTGGCCCCTGGTAAGTTGTATTCTAGTTTCTGACTTCATGAATTTGTATATTCTGCTTATTTTATACCAGTGAGATCATACAGTATTTGTCCTTTTGGGTTCAGCTTATTAAATTCAATATGATGTCTTCAAAGTTCATCCATGTTGTAGCATGCGTCAGAACCTCATTCCTTTATGGCTGAATAATATTCCTCTTGGTTGACTTTTGAATATAGTTTTGCATTTACATGTGAAAATGGGCATGTTTCGTCTTTTGAGAATTCATTTCCAACAAAATAACGAAGCCCCACTGGGAAGAGCTCCCTCAGTTAGTTTTGGAGAGGTGCCCACTACCTGGCCAACTCCTCTTATGGGCTTTTATCTATAATCCTTTATGTCTTGGGATTCAACATTATCAACCTTTCGACTTTTTGGCAAAAGTAGGAAAGATGAAGTCTAGTGTTTGCAATGTTAACCTTTTCTTTTTACAAAATGAATAGGAGTTGCAATCCTTATAATGAAGTCCTGTGGGTATGCTGAGTGGGCATGGTATTGCATATGTAGGATTTGGTATTACAAGATATGGGTTTGAGTCTCAGCTCTGCTACTTCTTAATTCATAGCCTGAAACAAGTCATTTAGTCTCTTTATGCATTAGAGCCTCATCTGTAAGGGATAGCATCATCAGGTCCCTGCTTACCTCTCAGAGTTTCTCTGAAGGCCAAATGAGATGGTAGCTATGAAAGCATTTACTAAATGGCAATGTTGTGTTTTACATGTCAAGCAGTCTCAGGCTCTAGTGCTAGGAATGATCCTACATGCTAATAAAGCAGGTGTTTTAGGTGGAGGAGGTGATGATTGTCTAATTGTCACTGGGAGTGATATGGTACTTTCTGTAGACAAAGACAGAGTTGGCCTGAAATAATTGCAACTTAACTCTGAGTACACTTTCAAGTTTCCCCTCAAGATGCAAGAATATGAACAGAACTCTCATGCTAAAATCAAGAAAATCTGGAATTGAGGGTCAAGGCCAGCAGTGCCACTGTTAAGTCAATGACATGCCCTGGGTTCACACCTTGTCTTTTCTCTTTCTGTCTCTCCACGTGATCTAATTCAGTCCCACGACTGAACGATCTATATCCTGAAGATGCTGAATGTTATATCTTCAGATTAGAGCTTTCCCTGAACTCCAGACATATACCTAAGTATTCAGCATGGTCACTTGAATGCCTAATAGACAGTAGAAAATTAACGTTGTCATAACCAGAGGTACTAACCTCCCCCCTCAAATCCACTGCCTGCCATGCCTTATTTATCCCAATCCTTGGTGGAACCATTTGCCTTGGGAATCAGGTCAAAATCATAAGGGCCATCCAAGCTGAATTCTGCCTTTGAGCCTTCCAGTGTTCAAATACTGGCTCTGCTGCTTATTAGGTCTGTGACTGGACGAGTTACTGAATCTTTCTGGGCTTCAGTTTCCTCATCTATGAAATCTTTGAATATTTATGAGGACTAAACATGTTAGTGTATGTCAAGCACTCAGAACAATGTAACACATTATAGGTTCTATGTACGGGCTTGCTGTTTTTTATCATTATTTCTTCATGCCTTGCAAAAATTTAATTAGTGACAAATATCAGCTCTACTTCCAAACTGTGCCTTATATTTGATCACTTTTCATCATCTCAATCCCATAATCCCAGTCCAGGCCTTCAGGACCTGTGCATGGAGTTACCAAAACACTTCCTAACTTTTCTCCCTGTCTCCACATTCACTCTGCTGGGGTTCTTCATATATGGAGCAGCCAGAAGGACCTTCTTCAGCCCCTCAGTGGCCTCTCAGTGCACCTATAATAAGTGGCAAATTGAATCACTTTGGATCCCTACTTAAACATCTCAGTAGCCTCACAGTGCATCTACAATAAACAGTGAATTGAAACACAGCGGTCCCCTACTACATCCCCTCAGTAGCCTCCCAGTACATCTACAATAAATGACAAATTGGACCACGTCAGTCCCTCCTCAAACCCCTTAGTGGCCTCCAGTGCATTTACAATAACTGGCAAACTGCAACACAGTGGTCCCCTGCAACAACCCCTCAATGGCCTCTCAGCGCATCTGCAGTCAGCAGCATGCTCCTCCGCAGGACCTGCAGGACCCCACGACCTGCAGTGCTCCCCGACTCCTTCCCAAGCCCCTTGTCCACCACTCTCCACCTCATCCCGTGTTTTCCAGCTACACAGGCTTCCCGAGCCTGCCGTGGCTGTTCTGTTTCACGACTTAGCATTTATTCTTTATGCCTGAAAAGCTCCTCTTTTCTGCTTAAAGCCTCTTTTTCATCATTTTTTTTCTCAACTGACGTGTCACCTCCTCTGAGAGACTGCCCTCATTTCCAGAGTTAGAGAAGCCTCTCCCTACCATTCACTGCCTATCATCTTCACATCATCCTATTTTTGTTCATAGCACTTAAAAGCGTCTGAAATTGCCCTATTAATTGATAGATCTTGGTGTTACTGTTCATCTCTCCTCATGCAATGTCAGGTGCTTGAGTGCAGGAACCCATCCTGTCTTCTTTGCTGCTATGCCCTGATCAGGCTGAACTTTACCCAATACCTGTGATCCTGGAGAACAGCAAAAAAAAAAATCCCCCCACTCCCTCATTCTTTGTGTTCCAAGAAACAATTTGCTGCAAAGAACCACCCTTCCCCATATGACTTAGGTGAGACTCAGGGATGCCCTCCTTGAACAGACACAGACCCTCCAAATTCACATTCCTTTACTTCATAAATATTTATCTGAACTGTTCATCCCCTGTGGTCAACGGAAACAAAATTACTGGTTAACCAAAAGATTCTCTCCTTCCCTCATTGGCTCATCCTCAACGCCAGCCAGCATCACTCCTGAGACCAGGCTCGTCTCAGGTATGCATTCTCTGTATTACCACTACGATGCCACCCTTCCATTCTTTCTAGCCTTCACAACTCCTCCACATAAAACAAAACACTTTTTGCCTGTCCCTTGAGCACCTGCAGATCTCCTGTTTAGAAAGTTCTCCTTATTGCACCTTGCAATAAACCTTTTGAAAAAGTCTTTCCTTATTAAGTTCAGATTTTTTTTTATTGGACAGTAACCCAGTAACTAAAAGGTTCCTAGCATATGATAGATGCCTAATGAATTTTTATTATGGAAATGAAAATGGTACCATCTGGGATCCTAGCCAAAATAGTGTAACTCAAGGTTGGCAAATCTAGGAATGGGAAAGCCCAAGGCTCTTAGCTGAAGATGCTCCACTCTAAGCCCACAGAAACAGTTTCACTTGGTACTAACGCAGGGCACAGCGATAGCATGTTAGGCAAGACCAGGCATGCAGTTTCAGACTGGGTACTCATAGAATTGCCATTCAACTATCAATTAATTTCATACTTATTCAATTGGAGAAAAAAAAAAAAAAGTCTGTTCTGACCCCTTCAAGAACAATGTCTCTCTCTTATAGAGTTTCCTTGTTCCCCACCCAATCCTTCAAAACTGGGCTGGAAATACTTGGTGCAGCATACTGAATAAATACCAGAGTAATGGGGGGGGGGGGGTGTATCTTTGCATCTACAGGAGACTAAATATTCATGCAATCAAAGGGAAAAGCCTCTTTCATTTTTCAAGCAGGTATTTAGCATACTGTTAACCTTATATCTAAATTTGTGTTGTATTCTTGTATGTGTTTAAAAACTAAAACCAACAGAGCAAAATAGAATAAAATAAAATGCCATGAATTCATCCTCTCCCTCCCCTCCCCCTCCCTCTGCCACACATATACACACAACCTTTCATTATTTTTAAAGTTTCCATTGTTTTAGATGACCCATATTTATTCTATCCACTTTTAGCACACGCTATACAGATAATTATAATTTTATAGGAAAAAAGTATCTTCAGCCTTGAAAGACAAAGCAACTCTTGCATTTTCCATATATTGCTAAAACAGCTGTGATTAAAAACAAATTAAAAAATCTTTCTGTACCAGTTAAGTTCTTTTTCTTCTTGTGGCTAATCTATGCATCATCCCCAAGTATAAGCATATTATTAAATGATAACCATAACTACAGTATATAGCTAATTTGGGTCCATTGCTTTAAAAAAATTTTTTTAATTTATTGAAGTATATCACTCATACATAAACATATATAAACAATAAGTGTATAGTAATAGTTGTGAACTTAAAAACAAATGTATATAACATCACACAGGAGTGTCATAACTCAACCTACCACCAATACCTTGCATTGTTGTGAAACATTCTTAACTAATGATTAAAGAGCATTGTCAAAATATTACTACTAACTAATGTAATTTCCCCCAACCTACCCTATTTTTATTATTATTTTTATATCATTTATGTATTAGCAAAACTTGTGAACTTACAAAGCAAAAATGCATAACATCATACAGGGTTCCCACAACCCTCCACCAACATCTTGCATTGTCATGAGACATTTGTTTTAAATTATGAAAAAGTATTGTCAAAATCTTACTTTTAATTATAGTCCTTATCTTACATTTGGTGTATTTTCCCCCCAACCCACCCTATTATTATTCTTTAAGTATATTTTTTATGACAGAAATTGTAAACTTATGAAACAATTATGTACATGTGCAGAATTCCCAAACAACACCCCTCTAACAACACACCACACTGTGGTAGAACATTTGTTACAGGTTTTGAGATAATATCATCTCATTATTACGACATCCATAGTGTATATTTGGCACACATTTTCCATACTGACCCATTATCAGCGTAGTACATTTTTGTCATAGATGTGAGAATATTACATTATTACTGCTAACCACAGTCCATAGGCCACTCCAATTGTACTTTTCCCATGCTTCTTCACATCCTCACCACCCTGCAATGATGATATACATTTGCTCTAGCTAACAAAAGACACTCTTGCATTAGTACCATCAACCACAGTTCTAATTCACCTCTGGTTTTACTGTGATATTCAGTTTCTAGATTATTCTATAGCATTCTGTCAATTGGCATTTACATCCCTAGACTACCATTTTCAGCCACATCCCCATTTATAAACCAGCTGTCATTCACTGTGTATTACCATCAACTCTATACATTTTCACACTTTTACAACAAAGCTAATTAAAACTTCTACATACATTAAACCTCAGAAATCCATCTCAGTCCTTCTCTATCTCCTTGAAGAACTCACCACCTACCACCAGGTCTTGAAGATATTTTCCTATGTTTTCTTCCAGAAACTTTATGGTTCTTGCTTTTATATTTAGGTTTTTTATTCATTTTGAGTTAATTTTTGGATAAGGTATGAGATATGGGTCCTCGTTCCTTCTTTTAGCTATGGGTATCCAGTTCTTTCAGCACCATTTGTTGAATGGACTGTCTGCCAGAGTTGGGTATGTTTGACAGGCTAGTCAAAAATCACTTGACCATACATGTGAGGGTCTGTTTCTGAACCATAAATTTGGTTTCGTTGGTCCATGTGTCTGTCTTCATGCCAGTACCATGCTGTTTTTACCACTATAGTGAGGTAATATGATTTAAAGTCCAAAGCTGACAGTCCTCCAACTTTGCTTTTCCTTTTTAAGATGTTTCTAGCTATTCAGGACCCCTTACTCATCCAAATCAATTTAATAATCACATTTACAGTTTATTTTTTAAAACGGTGGTGGAATTTTTATCAGAATAGCATTAAGTCTGTATATCAAGTTGAGTAGAATTGACATCTCAATGATATTTAGTCTTCCAATCCATGAGTATGGAATGTTCTTCCAATTATTTATGACTTTTAAAAATTTCTTTTAACATTCAGTTGTAGTTTTCTGCATACAAGTGCTTTACATCGTTGGTTAAGTTCGTTCCTAAATATTTGGGTTTTATCTATCATATTTTATTTTTATCACTCTTTTTTGACACTTTTAGTTACTTTTATTGATATAATCTTCATTTGTAGACTCTCTTCCAGGTCTTTCTCTCCTTTTCCTTTCAGACTCTAGCACACCCTTAGTATTTCCTGAAAACCCCAGTCTCTTGGATAGAAATTCTCTCAGTTTCTGTTTATCTGTAAATATTCTAAACTTGCCCTCAGTTTTGAAAAACAATCTTGCTGGATATAAGATTCTTGGCTGGAAATTTTTCTCTTGTAGTGTCTTAACTATATCATACCACTGTCTTCATGCCTCCATGGTTTCTGGTGAGAAATCAACGCTTAATCTTATTGAGTATCCCTTATATAAAATGCATTGCTTTTCTCTTGCTATTCTCAGAATTCTTTCTTTGTCTTTGGCATTTGGCATTCTGATTAGTATGTGTCTTGGAGTTGGTCCATTCAGATTTTTTCAGATGGGAGTACCTTGTGCTTCTTGGATATGGATTTCTATGTCCTTCAATAGGGTTGGGAAATTTTCTCCCATTATTTCTTCAAATATTCCTTCTTCCCCTTTTCCCTTCTCATTTCCTTCTGGGAGATCCATGACACATATGTTTGCATGTCTCTTGCTGTCATTTATTCCCTGAGACCTTGTTAAATTTTTTCCATTCTTTTCTTTATCTGTTCTTTTGTATGTTCACTTTCAAAGGCCATTTCTTCAAGCTCACCAATCCTTTCTTCTGCCTTCTCAAATCTGCTATTATATGATTCCAATGTATTTTTTATTTCATTTATTGCACCTTTCACTCTGATAAGATCTGCTATTTTTCAAATTCTCCCAAATTCTTCTTTGTGCTCATCCAATGTCTTCTTAATATCCTTAATCTCTTTAGCCATCTCATTGAATTTATTAAAGAGATTTGTTTGAACATCTATTATTAGTTTTCTCAACTCCTTTATGTCATCTGGAGGCTCATCTTGTTCCTTTAACTGGGTCATAGCTTCTCGTTCCTTGATGTGGACTGTAATTTTTTTGTTGGTGTCTTGGTATCTGGCTTACTAGAGTATTTATTCTGAATGCAGTTTTTCTCTTTAGTTTAGGGTTTCCTGCCCTTTCTCCCTTGCTGGTTGCGCAGTAGGAGTCAAGGGTGTAATTGGTGCAATGAGCTGTGGTGGCTTAAGCTGCCCTCATTGCCCCAGAGACCTATGGAGCTTCTCCCAACTTCCTCCTTTGCCAGAGATAGGGACAGAGTCACAGCTGTGTGGAATAATCCAAGTCATGTAGGCATAGACTGTAGTTGCCCAGAGAGACTGATGAAGCTTCATGCCCCTTTCTCCCCTGCCAGGGGTGGGGATGGAGCTGCAGGTGTGGGCAGCAATCTATGTAGTACAGGTCCAAGGTGACTGCAGTTGCCCTGGTAGACTTCCAATTGTTCAGTCTGTGCCAGCTAAAGGTACCTGCAGTTAGTCACCTGGCTAGGCTGGTGCAGGGCCCACCAGCCTTCTCCCTGCCAGAGGCAGAGCTGAAGCCTAGGCAGGTTGCAGGTTGATCTGGGTGAAAGAAACCAGTCCCTACCATCACTGTGATTTTTGGTCAGTCTGGCTTCCCCTCAGGTTGGGGGCAGAGTCAAAATGGCAGCCACCAGCCTCTTTCTGACTTGGACAGGTTTCAACCTTAGCTGTTCTTAGGGTTATACTTTAGCCAGCCGAAGTTACTAATCAGTAGTTGAAATCAGTGGCCAATCTTCTCTTTTTGCCCTGTTTTTGGGAAATGGAGCTTCAAATTCCAGCCAAAGAACAGCTACTGAGGTGGCTTGCACTGTTGTAGTAGGATGATCACTGGTTTCCCATCGTGGCCTGTAACTTCCTGGAGAGGCTGGCACAGGTCCCCACAGCTTCCTCCCTGTTAGAGGTGGAGCTGGGGCCTAGGTTAGAGCTATAATCTAATCTGGATGGAAAGAAGCCAGTCCCCACCAGCACTGTGAGTTTCAGTTCGCCTGCTTCCCCTCATGCCAAGCATGGAGTTAAGATGGCAGCTCCCAGCCTCTCTCTACTTGGACAGGCTGAAACTTTAGCTGTTCTCAGGATTATACTCTAGCCCGCTGAATTTACTCATCAGTAGCTGAAGTTGGTGCCCAACTGTCTCTTTCTCCCCCATTTTTGGAAAGTGGAGCCTTCAATTCCAGCCATGAAACAGCTCCCGAGGTGGCCTGTGCCTCCAGTGGAGGATAGACATCTGTCTCCAGGGCATGGAGTGCTCTACTTATGAGTTTTCTTTGCAGATGGGCAGTCTCCTCCTTCCATTCCTTCAAGGATGTGCCAGGATGCTCTTCTGGTTTCTTAGAGCTCCCAAACAGGTGCTTCAGCTAGCTCCAGAGAGCTCTGCAGGTTTACTAACTGCCCTGTAGCAGGAGCTGACTCTAGGAGCTCCTTACTCCACTGCCATCTTGCTGGTTGTCTTATTGCTTTTTTATATGTATAATAAACATGCACTTTATAACTTAGTGTAATTTTGTTTAAGACTCACAAAACAGGCTTCCATTTATTGTAACTGTATTGTCAATTTGAGTTAATTCATTGTAGAAAATTCTGCTCACTGCTATTAAGGAATCTGTCTCAGGACTGGACATGCAAAAGGCCATTAATCAACTATTTATTGATGGCTTCATCCGGGAAAGAGACGTTGTCACTTGTGGACCCTGATGGTTATTTGACACAACCTGAAAAGTCCTGGTGCCAGATGTTTGATGAAAGGAGAGTCATTTTGAACTTGTAATAATTAAAAATGGTGAATTATTTTGGCTGAAAATGATTGAAAACAACACCCAGAATATTTTAAATGCTTCACATGCTGTCAGGCAATTCACTGCAATTTATTAAGTAATTTCACTGTGCTCAGCCCCAACAGGCAATTAAAATAGTCTGAGATCCATTCTTTTAATTTCTTAGGGAATCTATTTTATTTTGTTGCCATATGCTCAATTACATTCTTTGACTCTATTTTTCCTGCAATACTGCTAGATGTATTCACTTATTCCAGCCCATATTAGCTCTATTTCCCTGAGTTTAAATCTTCTTGATGGTTATTGATGATGTCACTTCTCTATCCCTGATGAAACACTTAACTGAAGACACACTTAATTCCTTTCTTCTTTTTTTTTTTTATTTCTCTCCCCGCCCCAGTTGTCTGTTCTCTGTGTCTATTTGCTGCGTGTTCTTCTTTGTCTGCTTCAGTTGTTGTCAGCGGTATGGGAATCTGTGTTTCTTTTTGTTGTGTCATCTTGTTCTGTCAGCTCTCCATATGTGCGGTGCCATTCCTGGGCAGGCTGCACTTTCTTTCATGCTGGGCAGCTCTCCTTACGGGGCGTACTCCTTGCGCATAGGGCTGCCCTACACGGGGGACACCCCGTGTGGCAGGGCACTCCTTGCGTGTACCCGCACTGTGTGTGGGCCAGCTCCACATGGGTCAAGGAGGCCCGGGGTTTGAACCACAGACCTCCCATGTGGTAGACGGATGCCCTAACCACTGGGCCAACTCTGCTTCCCACACTTAATTCTTTTCAACTATTCTCTTGTTGCTTTCTTCTTGCCCTCCATCTTTAACCAAATTCTTATTAGTGAGCTCATTACTGTTGTGCCTTGGTGTATTTTAAGATGTCTTGAATTTGGGATACTTTCATCTAAGTAAGGAAACTGCTATTTCTCTCTTTCATCACTGCAATTGATTTTGGGGTCCCAAAAATATATTTCCATTTTGAAGATATATCATGGCAAAGCAGCCACAGTCACTGGTTATTTTTAAATTTGAGTGGCTTAAAATGGGCTTAATACATTTCCTTTTTCTCCAGTTGAAGTTGTTTAAAATTTGGTGCTACTTTCTTAAATTGACTAACACTTTTAGACTCGTGTCTTCATAATTCATGTTACATACTCTGTTCATTTCTCAAAGTACAAATAAGGTTGTCAGACAACTTTAAAGATGGCAATCTTGGAGTAATACATAAAGAGGGCAACTGAATACATAATTAATAGACTGGCTTTCTGGTGGTGCAAAGAATTGGGAAGTTTTCAGAGGTGCCCAATTTGCAATCAGGGTATAGCTCAGATACTGGAAGATTTTGACATCAAGCTAAAGAAACAAAGACTACAAAAATTATTAGAATTGAATTGGAAGTAAAAGATTTTCTTACCCAACCACTACTGATGGGAGACCTCAAGCCTGAACTGGTCTACAGATTGCTTTCACTTTCTTTTTAACTTTGATTTTAAATGCCTTTAGGGAAGGTAAACTGGTGGCAGACTTGGCCCAGTGGTTAGGGTGTCCTTCTACTGCATGCGAGGTCCACGGTTCAAACCGCAGGCCTCCTTGACCCGTGTGGAGCTGGCCCATGTGCAGTGCTGATGCGTGCAAGGAGTGCCCTGCCACGCAAGGGTGTCCCCTGCATAGGGGAGCCCCACACGCAAAGAGTGCACCCCGTAAGGAAAGCCGCACAGCGCAAAAGAAAGTGCAGTCTGCCCAGGAATGGCGCTGCACACACAGAGAGCTGACACAACAAGATGATGCAACAAAAAAAAACACAGATTCCTGTGCCGCTGACAACAACAAAAGCAGACAAAAGAAGAAGATGCAGCAAATAGACACAGAGAACAGACAACCAGGGTGGGTAGGGGAAATGGAAGATCAATCAATCAATCAATCAATCTTTAGGGAAGGTAAACTGACCTCCAGTTCACCACACTCCCCACCATTCTCACAGACTTACTCCTGAACCCATTCATCCATTTACCTTAATTTCCTGGCACCTAGATGCATTTAAACCTGCGATCCAGATTAGAGATGAGAAAATGAGAAAATACCGTGAACTAAGTGAGTTGCTCAGGTAACTGATAGCACTACGCTGCATAAATGGTTAACACCTTAATTCCTGATGCCCATCTGAAGTCCTTTCCCTTTTATGGTTTCTTACATTTGTCTGAAAGATGAAAGTCAGATTGACTGACAATCTAGGTCATCAATGTAGCATTGATACTTTTGTGAAATCATAAAACCATTTCAGAATGAGTCATTTAAAAACTGCTAAGTTCAAGAGATTGAGTCATTTGACCAGATTAAGGAGGAAAACTGTATTTTGAGTCTTGAATTCAACCCTCCCTGCTCCCTAACACACACACCGTCTGGGCTGATTGCTTATTTTTGCATAATAAAGGGAATATCCAGCAAAAACTGATGAAATTGCAATATATCTTTCTATAAACTTAATGTCACAGTTTCCAAATAAACACCTAGAAGATGCTTGCCTTTAAAATGTCATTGATCTCTCAAAAGAACACCCCACTGAATTAAAAAACAAAACAAAACACTGGTATGCTCAGAAATGATTTTCTCTCAGCCATTGTGTTACTCATGCAAGATTTATTTATGTCAATATGAATTGATTTTATAAAGATCATTTGGTTTGACAGAAGAGGCAATAGTGTTTCTTAATTAAAGTTGCCATTGATATCATTAGTCCAAAGCCACAACAACATCATTGAGCATAAAAGGGGAAAAAATTGGAATTTTAGACTGGGGAATTCTGGCTTCTTTGCACTTTCTGACTCAGAGCTAAACATTCATAAAGAGAACAATGCTTCTTGTGGTTTTCAGTTGGAATGAGCTATTAACAATCAGCAGGGAAGGTGTCACAGAATGAACAGCAAAGTCCAGACTGGTAATTAGAAAAGCCTCTCCCATCATTCTGAGTCCAATCAGTTGCCATCCATATGCACCCACATTAGTTTTCACTCTATTTGCAGGTTCTTCCTTTCTCTTTCTATTTCTTAGTCATTGTGTGAACAAGGATTTGAAATACCTTTCCCTTCTCTTTGTTTACTTCTTTTTCTTTTTTCTCTTCTATGTGATAATTCCAAACAGTTCCCATAGAAGATCTACATGAGGTGGAAAGATTGCTCAAAAAACCCTTGTTTATGCACTGGTAACATATTTCTGGCAGGATTCTCTTGTTTTGTGTTTAGATCTTAATTGAACTAGGCTCTTTGTCTTTAATCTTCCTCTGTGTTTCACAGCATTTTTTTTCCATACCTGTATCAAGCACTTATCAGATTGCAGTATAGTTATTTGCTCACATATTCAACTCCCTTATTCTACTCCATGTACCCCAAGGACAAGGGATTATGTCTCAATCAGTATTGTATTCCTAGTCCCTAAGACAATATGTGTTCTATTATTGAAAGAAAAAAAATGCTAATGAAGAAAACCACACAAGAGAAAAGATAACTGTGTAAGGTTTTTTAAAGATCCATGTTTCATTTAATATATAAAAATCCAGAAAAGAGACACAATGATTGAACTGGAAGAATCAGGGAGGAAAATTTAAGTAAGTGATGGTGCCTCCAAGGGAGGGGGAGCTGGCTTCAGTCCAATCTCCCAAGAAAATCAATGGGAAGATGCAAACTTTGCTGGAACAGTAGAGGGGCTACAGTTGACCCCTCATGTTCTCTCCATCCCCTGCCAAGTTCTCTTCTTCCTCTGGTCTACTGTTCTTTTCACCTCTGCCACGTATTTTGTGCTGGGGTGAGATGTGGCCATATTGTTTTGCCTTTGAGAGTCTCCTTTTTCTATCCCCACATAACAGACTAACCTTGTTAGCCATAATTTTTTACTTTATATTTGTTGTTCTAGTCAGTCTTGTTAGAGTAAGGTCTTGCTGACTCAAGATCCATTTTCTCTAACACATGCTATGTACCAGAGGTTATTCCAAGCACCAGCACTGTCCTTTGAGCTGGGTGATGGGAGGTTTTGCCCTGACCTTATGCATCCCTTTCACTTGGGGTGAGGAGATCAGAGGCTCCAGGATATGTCCACCAAGAGTCTGTACCACCCTCCCATGTTCTAAGTGCTGAGGAAGCAAGAAACTCTTCCCCAAATGGCTCCCAAACCTACACCCAGGACTCCTGTGGACCCCTTCCAAGAGTCTTTCTTCTACAGGTGCCCACACTGCTGGTTGGAGTAGATTGGTTGAGCTTTGTTGGGTGGGATGTCCACGCACAATTCCATGAGACAATCAAGATGCAGGATAGAGCTGATGATGAGCATAGAAAGGGGTGGACTATAGATAGGGATGGAGAAGTTCTCTCTTTTGACTCTAATACTATTTCAGTTCTCATAAATGTAAGGGCCAGGTTCGCCAAGTGTTTTATATATATCACCTTATTTTTTTTCAAAACAGCCCCATGCAGAACAAATCAAGGTCTTTGGGGGGAAAAAGGATTAGAAGGGATTACTAAAATCTCAAGTAAACTCATTCATTCAATGAATATTTATTGATAGACATATGGGTGAGTAAAAACAGATGACCTCTTTCTTCATGAAACATTTTGCATCCACTAAATAAAGGAATAAAGACAATCCAATGAGTAAAGGAAATATAATGCTATTGTACACTTCTTTAAATAGTAATAATGCATATTGTAACACTGATTTCTATTTACCTTTCTTGGATTGTTAGAAAATATTTAGAAACCTCCTCTTCTGTATTTTTTTTCAAAAGGATCCTTGTAAATTTGTTCCATTTTGTGGACTTTTTTCTATGTCCTGTCTTCAAAGCAAACACACAACATTTTTTTCTGATTTTTTAACCTGGAAGCGTTAAACAAAACTTCCTGAATTCCCTGGTAGTGTTAGTAACACAAACCAACTTGGTTATATGCATTGCTAGATGTCATTAGAGATTAGATTTTTATGTTTTTCTCTTCTTCAGTGAAATCATTGAAGGAAATCCCTTCACTACACATTCCTCTGGCTTACAGCTGGGCATCTTGGAATTTCTTTGTGGATCTTCCTAGGGGAGGAAATCATCTTGGAGTCACAGAGATTGGCTTCTTCCCGGACCATGAAGACAGTTGTTGCCTTCCTAGTCCCATGCTCTGAGGTCTCTGGGCCAGACTGGGTTGAGCTGTGGCAAATATTGCACTAGCCAGGCATGGATTCTCACTGGCAGGGCCAGCACCACCTGTGCAAGAGCAGGTCCCCAGAGGCAGCATATGGTCATGAGAAACACTGGTCACCATGGACCAATCAAACTGTAGTGCTAGCGCTCTTGGGTGTGGTGGCCAGCATCTCCCTTTTGGACTGAGTTATCCTCTGGGGTTCCTGGACAATTCAGGGGAAGTGGGGACATCCTGTTGATCAGGCTTTGGGGAGATATGTAAGTAATTACTTTGTAAAAGAGGAAGCTGGTGACCCTACTGAACTTGTGATGCAGGCCATATAGGTTGCATTTGAGATGAAAAAATCTTTGGAATTGAATAAACCTGCATTGTGTTTCTCAACCAGAAACTCCCTCCTTACAACACAGCATTGCTCGCAATGACTTCATACTAAAGAACTTTTTCAGAGGCAGTAACTCTTTTGCATCCTAGTTCTAACCTCCTATCTGGCAGGGAATTGAGGGCATTCTGGACCCAGAGGTGATTTTGTTTCCTCATTTCCCTGAACTTTTTATGGAAAGCTCTGTTCCTCTTTATCATTCACTTTACCATTCCTTCCCATTTCGAAGGACCAGTTCCCTCTTTTTCTAATTGTCCTTTATAGGAATGACTTGCAAGTTGCAAATTTTAAAACCACACTCTTGTGGTTACAAAAAGATTTGCAAAAAATAATTCCATATATATTCAAATTTTCCAGAGAGGAGTTCACAGTTCTCCTAATTGGAGCACTAATTTCCCAAACCATATCTCTCTTTTGATACTCTATTTAGATATCTACTGAAAGCCTTGGCAGCCTAGAAGGATATAAACTTTATATCACAAGAACATAAATTTGAACTATCAATACAATAAAATATACATGTAAGTTGGATATTTAGTTGGCTGATTATTTATGAATATATATATGATGTATATGTTGAACATGAATTATTTTAAAGCATAGTGTTTTACCCAGTTTCAAGGTCTCAATAAAATTTTTGGTAAGATAAATGTTTATTTCAGAAATAATACAAATAACCTTGAAATTATTAATTTTCTTTTAAAAGAAATGAAAGCTACATCAAATATGGAAATATTTCTCATGGAGATGTAAAATTACATGAATGAAAGACAAGAGTATACATTTAAAATGTCTTATTTTATTTTATTTTTCCCCTCCCCCTCCCCCTGCCCTGCTGTTTTTATTGTCTGTGTCCACTTGCTGTGTGATCTTCTGTATCTATTTCTCTTTTTGTCGTTTCTTCTCATTTTTTCTCCTCTAGGATTCACTGGGATTTGATCCTGGGAGCCTCTGATGTGGAGAGAGGTTCCCTGTCACCTGCACCACCTCAGTTCCTGGTCTCTGCTGTGCTTCACCTTGACTCTCCCCTTTGTCATTCTTTGTTGTGTTATCATCTTGCTGTGTGACTCCTGGCACTGGATCACTGCATGGGCACTAGGCTCGCCATGCGGCATTTTTTCTCTTTTTCTTTTTTACCAGGAGGCCCCAGGGATCAAACCCACGTCCTTCCATATGTTGGCGGAAGCCCTATTACTTAAGCCATATCCACTTCCCTCTTATTTTAATAGCATAAAAAGTCAGCACACTTAAATATTTTCTATACACATTATTAATTGTATTACTCAAAGCATGGGGGGGCAAAAGGATTCATTCTTAAATAGTTTAAATACATTAAATAAATAAAGATCTAATTAAATGCTTACTTGTTGGACTTTGTCTCCTATATTAGACAGTACTTTTCTTTTAGAATTCAAAATGATGTCCAAGCTTCTGAGTTCTATTTTTTAAAATCCTGTTATAAACACTTGACATGGAAGAGTTAGCACTAGTTTTATATTAAAATCCTGTTTTATGTTGAAATATAAAATGAAAATAGATGAAACAGTAAGATCACTAAATATCTGCTTTAACACATAACATAGTATTTTTTAAAATAGAAACTAGATGTGACTTCCCTTGAGCCTTTGCTTCATAGGTGGCAATAAAATCCCCTCTTGTAATATAAGAGCTAAAAAAATGTTTTGGAATATTTATCATATCCTTTAAAATATTTTAGTCTCATAAGCTGTCATTTACTTATATTTCCATGCACATCTTCAGAGTCTTCTCCCTTAAAATTCACTTGAGAAATGCATGTACTTTTTTCTGTGTTGGAGACAATGACAAAGTTTCTGTACCTAGAGACTTGTGTTTGCTGCATTCATTCTGCATGGTTTCCTTCTCTTGTAGAATCAGCAGCATCATTACAACAAATGTCCAGAAAACTCTAAAGAGTGGTCCTTCCTTCAGTACTGAAGTGAAGTATGCTGACATGCTACATTAATTGCTGAACCATTTAAGAACGAAGCCTATCATTACCTAGAAGAGGAAGAAAAAGGGTTTGGGATGTCCTTTCACTTATCTATTCATCTTTTTCTGTGCTTCTGCCCATACATTCCACCCAGATGTCCAAGGTCTTCTGGCTGCACCCTTGCTCTTCAATCTGACCCTATTGACCACTTGTATCCCCACCTGTCCCCCTGATTCCAGACCATTTCTGATAGTCTACCCCCAAAAATATACTGATCCTACATCTCAAAGCCTGGAAACCTTGCAAAGTGACTAACTTGCCAATTGTAGACACTAAAACCTGTAAAGATGTTTATGAACATGTAGCAATACGTAACTATCAAGACATGAACTTCTGAACACCAGTCATGGTGCCTTTTGAGAAAGGTCTATAGAGGTTCTATTTTAAAAATGTCACTCCAGCCGCAATCAATTAGAACAAGAACGGTCCTAAGCAGCCTAGAAACAGGATAGTCTATCATGCTGCCTATGAAAAAAATTTTACCTGACAGGACACCCCTCAGTGAATAATGACTAAATGTGGTAATAGATTGTGGTTCTAAGAACAACTGACTGTAACATAATCAAGAATCCCTTGAGGTAAAGGATACAATGGGGCAGGGCATAGAGAGAAGAGGCAGTAGGCATAAGGCATGAGTCACAGAGGCCATAAGTGAGCTGAAGTCATGAGGTAGAAAACTTAAGAATGAAAGAAGCCATTGTTGGAAACAAAGGAGGTGGGGACAGAGACCAAGAAAGAACCTGGGCACAGGGGTTGACACTGAGACCTGAGACCTTTTAGTTGTCCATGAGACCTGATTGCCCAGGTGTTCTGAGACCCATATAGTAGAGTAGTAGAGAGGTTAAGAGCAACGACTTTGGAAACAGACAGACATGGGTTATAACCCCAGCATACTACTTAACTCGCTATCACTCAGTTTCCCTGGTAAATTAGAAGCAATGAAAGTACTACTTCATGGGATAGCTTTGAGGATTTAAAGACATATTGCATGGAAAGTTCTTATTATCTTGCTTGTATAACATATAGTCAAAGTGCAATAAACTGTAGGAGTTATTATTGTTAACATTTTCAACTGTATATACTTATAATAAACTCTCATCTGATGAAGTAATTGAAGTGTGGATCTGCTCTTTGCAATCTGAAAGAGACAAATTAACACATAGTTATTACAACATAATGAATAATCACAAAATATACCTATATTTTGGAGAGGTTTGGTGTTAACTAAATTATATAGTTGCTAGTATTCAGCTGCTTCTTTTTGCCCTAACAAAGAGAAAATTTTGTGAAATGATTGGGATTCCTGAAAGTAATCTGGCCAAATGAAGGGGTATATTTTGCATGGCTAGTCTCCTAAGCAAATCCTGATATGGGTGGTACCGGTTGTAACTTACTGCTCCGCATTCCCTCCTCCCAAGATTAGGTATTCAATAAGAGGACCTCTTTTCTAGGAGGTAGATTTTCCCCATAGGACCAAGCTCCAGGGGAAATCATGTTCCAAGTACTGAGCTTTCCTCAAACCATTCAGAGAACTCAGCAGAATTAAACAAAACTACTTAATAGTAATGATTGAAACACAATTCAAATTAACTTAATGGGATGGTTTATGTGGCTCAGATAATTGAAGGAAGAGTAAAGTAGCTAGAACTTTGATAGACGAAATGGGACCTATAAGATTCTCTTGACTCTCTTTCCAAACTCTCCAAACTGTCTCTTGCTTCAGTCTCCTACTTTATTTATCCACCATGGCCCACTGTGGTAATGATTGACCAGAATGTGCCAAAATGTCCACCCAAAACATAGTCTGTACAGGAATATTACATAATGGGAAGCGTAATTCCTCCGAAGGAGTATTGGTCAGACAGAAAACATACGTTAGCTATAGTAATTCACCTGAGACCTCACAGTTAATAAGAGAAAGAGACGTAAAATCAAGCCTTCTATCTCTAAATTTTTATCTTTCTTCAAACATACTGCTATTGATTACTGAGCTTTTGTTCAAGTCATAGAAGTTATCATTCCTTGTGGTTATGCTTCCTTACTTGACATGTGGCAGACACGCACTACAGATTTAACTATTTTACTCTTCCTTACTATTAAGACTTCCCAGTCTTGAATACTTCCTGATATGTGATGCTACACAAAGCTCTCTATATAATGATGTTATTGGCCCTTTACTTTTAGTATCTCAAGCACAAAAAGGAGCTCAAGTTTGCACTTACACTTTAAACTGTACAGCACATCAAATATTTCCAAATTTCTCAGCCCTACGCAGTCAGGTAGGGACAAATAACTTATTTTGGTTACTGGGCTCTAAGTCAAAGTGACATATGTAATTTTTAGATGGCAGCAAAAAAGTAGATGTGAGTTTTCAGGTCCTCCATTTTTATGCCATGATAGCTTTCCAAATGATGGAACTTTCTTAAGCCTGACTATGGAGGTTTGAAGCTACATACCCCATAAAGCATGTTCTTTAACTTAATCCATTCCTGTGGGTGTGAATCCTTGTGAAGAGGACCTTTTGATGAGGTTACTTCAGTTAAGGGGTGGCCCAAGTGAATAAGGACGAGCCTTAATCCTATCCCTGGAGGCCTTAGAGAGAGAGTCTCAGAGGAGAGCCAGGGAACATCCAGAAGCTGGAAGTCAAAGGATCTCCAAAGGGAAAAATAGGAGCCAGGAAAGACCACCATATGCATTGCCATGTGACAGAAAAGCCAAAGCCCACAGAGCACGGGCAGCCAGCCTCAGAATACCATAGTCTTCTGGGAGAAACCATTCCTTGATGACACCTTGATGTTGGACTCCTCTTAGCCTCAAACTGTGAGTCAATAAATTCCCATTGTTTAAGCGAAATGTTGCATGGTGCTTATTTCAGTAGCCAGCACACTAAATCACTAACTTCGTAAGCACAGTCCTTCTATCTCCCCCACACTCCATCTCTCTGCTAACTAGTGTTGAACATCCAGGATAACAAATAAAACTTCATTGTATTAAGCTTCTAAGCTCTTGGGGTTTATTTATTATTGAGACATAGCCTATCATCTCCTAAGAAGTGAAGCACTATATTAAAAAATAAATTATGGTGTTGACTCAGTGGTTGGCAATATACACTTAGAAAACTGATTTTGAAGCTTGGGAAGATAATAATCCATGTTATTTAGGGTATACCATTTGGTAAAGCTGTCATCTGTAATAATTTAGGAGTAATTTATACAATTCATATTTCCAGGGAAAGTGGGTGAAAAACAGTAGTATGTCTAAGTTATTGTTTACTGCATTTTGCAAGAGAGTAAAGAAAGATGTAACTAGAAATAAATGGAAAGAGGAACTCCAGAAATGCAAGACCTTGCCATGTTGGAAAAGTCAATTGATTTTTGCTTCCAAAGAAAGAGAAAACAATTCACAGAGCATTTGAAGAAAAGTCCATTGAAAGCACAATTTTGGGCAAGAATCACATTAAGGGTGTAGCCTTCACAGCTGCTTTAAAATGTCTCAATGGTTTAGAAAGTCTCAAGAAAAATATCAAATAAAGAATCCAATCTTAATACTACTCCAGAAAGGCCCAAACTATCACCCCCAAATGTTGATGTAGCTCTGAATGTTATAACTAAACCAGTACAATGTGAGGTTTATTAACATCCAGGTCTCAGTTGTATAAAAGCACATGGTCACACCATCACCAACTTCTTAAGGAACTGCCCATGTCCTTTGCTTCCTGTACCTCTCCAGGAAGCATTGAAATGTAAGTGAGCAAAAGAGGTCTCGGGGTGGTCAAGACAGAGAAAGACTGACCAATTCAGGGATTGTTTGTTCACCACTTTTCTAGCTAGCTTAGTCAGTTAGCATTTGAAGGAAATAAATGTTAGAGTTTATAAATGCTCAACTATAAGGTTTGTGTGATTTCTTAGTTCTGCTTCTGCATACTGCCACTCAAAGAACTAGATGATTGCTGTGACCCAAGTAAAACTGAAATTGAAATTCAAATTAAACTGAGAGCATTTGCTATAATTCTCATTTTGAATATGGCCAAGGTGCATAATGGAAAGAGAAAAAAAAACCAAGGCCCTCCCAGACCATGGCTCCAGGGGTCATGGAGAACAAAAGACAAGGAAGCTTCTTCCAGGACTCAATCAAAGAAACCCCCGTTCCCCCTGCTTAGGGGGTTTTCCCCTCATCTGTTGGGTGACTTCAGAATTGCTAGGTTCCCTGACTGCCAGGTCTCTCATTCTCCCCTTTCTGAAGAGGAGTGTTTAGTATAACGCTGTCCTCTTCTAAGCATAAAAGTATATTGGATGTGTTGCAGGGAGGAATTTGCAGATCTTTGATTTTTAGTGTATACGTCTCCAGAAAAAGAGGATCCCTATCTGGATATATTATGTGGAGATCAGACAACTGCATACATCTAGAGACTTGGAACTAGGATGTAGTGACAAAAGGAATCTTCTGAGATGGATTGAGTGCGTTCTTTGTGTGTGAAGAAGGGAGCTAAGATACTTTGATAACCGCAAGGGCAGACTGGGCAGAAACATTCATCCACATGATTGCCCACATTTCCCAGCCCTCTTGCCTACAGGGCTGTGTGACTTGCTCTGGTCAATGCACTGTGAGCAGCAATGATGGGTCCTTTACTTCAAGGCTAGAGCAAAAGAGCAAGCCCAAGTTGCCCACATATTACTATTCTCTGCTGTGGCAATTTGTGGCTTTTCAGATGACAGAGACTTCCTCAGCTTGTCCTTGTGTGACTAGATGGAACAAAGCCCCAGCTTCCTTCCTTCCCTACCAGAAGCTTTTGGTTTGCATTATCAGGCATAAGATTGACACAAAGACATTCTGGGTCCCATGAAACAAAAAGACAGACCCAACACAGTGAAAATGCATGTACTCAGTTAAGGGCTTTTGGTCTAATATAGGAATTTTATTTTATTTTACTTTTTAAATTATCTTTTTTTAAAAGTTAATAGATCACACAAAACGTTACATTAAAAAACATGAAGTTCCCATGTACCCTACTCCCCACCCCCATCAATTTTTTTAATTGTATTTTTTTGAAGATACATAGATCACAAAAAATATTACATTCAAAAAATACAAGAAGTTTAATATAGGAATTTTAAACAGCATAAAAAGAAAAGCATTATTATAAAAATTACAGGGATAATACTCAGGAATATAGAGGGAGATGGTACACTTTGGTGCTTGGGAAGAAATAGGTTTCTAAACTTATTGAACATAACTATTGCAATAATCTATAAATGCAACTTATTAAAATAAAAAGTAATATTCTTTCTCTGGCCAGTGTAAACAAATTTAAAGTTTTAAAAAAATCTTTCAGATTTTTTATTTTATTTTTTTAAATTATCTTTCTGACTTTATTCCGGTAGACTTTCGTTTTTGTGGTTACGCTCCCCACCTTGGTTGGTCTCATCAAAGAATCAGGCAGGAGCTTCCTGGGTCAATGACTTGTTCTCCTAGAAATGAGAGTAATTTTCCTTTCTAAAGGTCTCTCAGGAAGGAGAGTATAGACATATATATGATTTTTTTTTCTATCTCACAGCTTAGAAAAGGTAGATAAAACTCTGCTGAGTTATCACAGATGTCATTCGGGAGTCACTATCAGTAATAAAGAATAAGCTGAAAGGAACACCAACTGAGCAGAAGTATCCAACTTCATTTTAAACTTCAAAAAGGGATTTTTAAATCATAGCTTTCTGAAACACTTGGCTCTTGGTTGCTGTTTCTGTTAGTGGGGATTGAATGGAGGAAAGGAGGAACAGAAAAGAATGATTAACATTAGAATCGCAGAAGAAAGAAGCGTCTTCCAAACTTCTGAAGGGATCAGAATCAAGAAAAAATGAAGAGTATTTGAGTGGAAATTAATTGGAGAAAACGTTTTCTTCTTTAAAAAATTTGCATTTGGTGCCCCTTTGAAGCCATGTCCATGATTCGCTATACTTCTGAAACTACCATTTAATTGAATTTATTTGATAAAAATTCAGAGTCCACCTCGTACCATTTGTGAGTTCTAAGCCTTTAAAAAAATTAATACTACATGGAACTTATAGTTTTATAAAATATTTAAAAATATGTCTGTATGAGGGGTTATGTCATTAATTAATTCATCCTTATTTCCCATCTTCCATCCAACAAATATTTATTGAGCTCTTATGATGTTCTACACGCATTTCTAGGTGCTTGGGAAGCAGTAGAAAACAGAACAGGCAAATTTTCTGTTCTCCTCGTGCTTTCACTCTTATTGGAGGGAGAGACAATAAACAAATGAGCAAATAGCTATTGATGCTATGTCAGAGGTGGGATTCTGACAACTTTAAATACTGTTTAAAAATATTTCACAAGATTTTTAGCAAATATGGAAAATTTAGAAAAAATACAAAGAAGAAAATCAAGTCATTCAACCTGGTAAAAATCAAAGTTTCCTATAATCTCATCCTACAATTATGATAAAAACTAACTTGATAACTAGGGGAAATGTTTTCTTTACTTATAATTTTGTGAGCATTTCTCTTTGTCATTAAATAGTCTTCAGAAATATGTTTTTAATGGCTGCAAATGTTACAGACTATACAAAAACTTTAATGCTTTTATTTTTTTGACAATTTTATGACCATTGATGAACTTTATGTACATAAATTTTTGCTTGAGTATATGATAATAGTATATCCTCAGCAAAAGGGGTCAGAAGTCGAATTATTTGGCCTAAATATATGTATACTTTAAGACACGATGTGACCAGACTTACAGAAATGTTGCACTTTCTCCTTGTTTTCTCAATATGAGGTATTTCATAGATTTAAAACCTCAGTCAATTCTGTACCTCAGTGATATTTTAAAACAAATTTCTATTTACTGGTGAGGTTGATATTTTTTAAAATGGTTATTATGAATTCACCTTTCTTCTGTGAACTCTGTCATTTGCTCTTCCTCTTTTTTTTCATTAGGTTGGTAGTGTTTTGATTTATAAGTTATTTTACATATGAAACATATATATTTTGCAATTTTCCCCCAAATGACCATTTATATTTACATTTAGTTGTGATATTTTTTATATCAGAAGTGTTTTTATGTAGTTAAATTTATCAATCTTTTTCTTTGTGATTTCTTCTATTCCTCTTGCTCTTAGAAAATCTTCCCTATCCTGAGATCAACAAAACATTTTTATGTTTTTCTAGTGTTTTGCTTTTTAATTTAGCTCTTTAACCTCTGTGAAATTTATTTTAGTGTATTGTGTGCGATGAAGCTGTAATTTGAGCCTTTTCCAAATAGTTCACTTTCTTAACACCATGTGTTAATAAAAGATCCACCCTTTCCCCCTTTCTCTCATCTGTCTATTTCGCACACGCACACGTACATACACACATGGGTCTGTTTAAGGGCTTGCACTATTCTGTTTTTAAAACGCTGTTTTTAAGGTTGTGGGGGAAGTGGTGGTTCCGACCCTTGCTATCGCAGATATTGCAAAATTACAATAAATCTTGGCACTGCCTTGACGGAACGGAGGAAACGCAAGGTGCCGAGGCATTTAGGACCCAGGGGAAAGCCAGGCTCGGTATAGAAGGACAGAGTCTCGGGCGCACACGCCTCCTACCAAAATCACA
This sequence comes from Dasypus novemcinctus, assembly GCF_030445035.2. Classification (NCBI taxonomy): domain Eukaryota; kingdom Metazoa; phylum Chordata; class Mammalia; order Cingulata; family Dasypodidae; genus Dasypus; species Dasypus novemcinctus. Next base: position 23,905,724 of record NC_080686.1, read on the forward strand.
GCCCCGTGGAGCCGGGGCTTTCATTCACAGCTTTCTAGAGAAATCTGAGCTCGAACCTGCCAGAATAGGGGACCTCACCCACCCAGCTCCGCAGCGAGGACACCTGCAGAATCCCGTTCTCCAAGCCAGGCTGGGCGGCCGTGTGAAGGTATTTGCTGCCTTTTCCCTCCGCGCTCTCCCCGCGCCCGCGAGGCCCCGGCTGCGGCGTTTCAGCACCGGGGCGCGTGGACAGCTCCCATCCGCAGTCCCCCGCGCTCGCCGCCCGCGCCCCCGGCTCGCCACCGCCTCCGCCGTGCGTCCCCGGCCCGCGCCCGGCCGCCCGCGCTCCCTTAGACCATCAGCACCCCCATCTCCACCATCACCGTCGTGATCGCCCCCCCCACCCCCACCCAGAGCTGTCACTACAGTCAAAACAACTGGGCTTGTCACTCAGACAAAGCCCGGGATCCGCAGGGTAGAGGAAGGGAGTCCAAGTTTTCAGGCGTAGGTGGGAAACTTCAGGTGCACGACACCCCTGGAAACAAAGAGAGACGCCTGCTTAAGGGAAAGTGAAGGCAGAAGGGGGAGACCCAGGGCAGGGGAACATATGGGGCACTTGCTGGCGAGCAGCAGTTAGCCAGCTGCCTTTCAGCAGATTGGGGGCTGCCTGGTTTCGGGGGGTTAACAAGGCTCGGGGCCTCGTGTGATTCCGGTAAAATGGAAATGTAAGCTCGATCCAGTTTCTGATTTTCCAGTGGAGCATCACCGGGGAGGGGGGTGGGGGTGGCTGATGACTCACGTTCACCCACACGCCCGTTTTCCTTCCTGAGCGTTTACTGCGGAAACTCTGGAATTAAGTTTTTACGGAAATGTTTTGTAAAAGGGGAACCTCAGAGGTTCACTCTGCAGCTAGAATTAAACATTAGATGCTGATGGTAACTTAAATGCAGTTCTCCCTGGAAAGGGCTATTTGTTCAAATATCTCTTCTTGTCTATTTATTTTGTTTCAGTTTTCAAATCTTCAACCTCTTTTTGAAGCAGAGAAGATAGATCCCTTGTCCAAATGGCCAAAGTAGTAATGATATTCAGAGCAGATGGCCTGGCTTTGTTCACCACTAGGCAAGGACTGGCGGGATTTGGAAGGCAAGATCTTTGTGTGCTTTCTTAGTAATCAGGCGATAAAACACCATTTTCCTGTAATAGTAAAGGGTAATAGAGTGCAAAAATTGAAAAAGCATTTCATGTAACTGCGTTCTGCCAGGCACTACTTTTAGAGTGCTATCATTTTCTCTCTCAGTTGATGGGAAGTTGGAACATCTTTCAAATACTTGACTAATTTCAACTTTAATATCCAAATCCAACTCATAGCAGCCATTTGAATTAGCCAGAGTCATCTGTTTTATAAGAGCTAACAAACATCAGAAAATAAGTGCCTGAGACTGGCATATGCAAAAATCGTTTGGTGGGTGCTCATTTAATCAGTTTTCACTAAACAGCAAATCAGTGTGCTTCTTTGGCAAATTGTTTTTCATAAAATCAATATCTTAATTAAAAATTAAGACGTGGGACCATATTTTCAAATGGGAGTAATGTCAGAGCACATGTAACAACCAAATTTAAACTGGAGCACAGAAAATTAAAAAAGCAACCTGGTACATTTATTCTGCCTCTTTAAACAGTGAAGTAAGTTTCCTCTAAACCAGCTTGCTCATCATTAGAAGTGTTGTCAAAAATCAAGACTAGTTGCAAAAGGTATCTTCTGGAAGAAGTTTTGAGGAAGAATCCATATTCAATACTCTTCTTGAATGAGGAAAAGCAGCATTATGTCAAAAGTTACTTACTGCTACTTATGACATAAATAGAAGCATAATTTCACTTGCCTCTAAAATTCACTTGCTTCTGATCTTAAACCAAGAAAACTAGTAAAAATATTTCAGTGGAATAGATTTTAGAGAGGAAAAAACTCCATCATCCAAATACTTCTCTAGGATCCACAGTGAATGAGGATATTTACAGTAAATAAAACCTCTGTAGTGCCTGAGCAGCACATTTAAAAAACCCACTTATCTGTCTGCAAAGAATGGTTCAGTCCAGGCAGTTTTTAAAAGTGTTCATATTTACAATTCTAGCTTCTTCTAACCAGAATCTCAGGCCAGGAATCCAGTGCCTCCAGTTCTATTGTCTTCCTGTGCTTAATACAATTTCCTGAGGCTGGGGAAATTTCAAAACAATGTTGCTTTGGTAAAATTTACAGGCATCTGTCTCAGAAGCTGTGCCTTTCTCTGACCAGAATACTATGCAGAGCTTATTAATTTTTGTATAGTGGCAGTATCCTGGCTTCTTTATTCATGTTTTTCTATTAATGTATATCATATTTTGAATAACAAAACTTTATCATTTTTATAATGGATTTTTAAAGTGAACAGAAACCATGGCATTTTCCAGCAGAGTGGCATCATTTATTTTTGTGGACATGTTTACAGAGGAATGCATCCTTTTATAATAAATGACTATACAGTTGGACTATAAAGTTGGAAGGCCCTTTCTTATGGTCTTCATTTCCTATAAGGTGAAATTCAGAATTCTGCAGAACTAGTGATGTCTGTTCTCTTCTGCAGGCTTTACGTTAGTACACTACTAATTATCCCGGAGAAGTCTGTGTGATGACTTTACTCCCTCACTTATAGCACAGCCATCCTTGGTAAATAGATTCAGGCTGATTTGAATCTTCTCTGCTGTTTCTGTTACAAAATGACTCCAACAGAGGTGGTCCCAGAACAGAAGAGGTATAAAAAATACGAAACTTGGCTATATGCAATCAGCCCAGAAATGCTCTCTTCAAATATCTCTAAGAGAGCTATTCCCCACCCTGCCCCTTTTACATATTTCTTCTAAATTTGGATTGTTTTGGTTGTTGTTCATTTTGTCTAGATTTCACAGGTATAAAGTTGTTTTGGGAGAAGGTCCACACAGTGCGAATTACTCCAAAACTGCAACTCTAACTTGTTTTAGCTTTCTAGGGGAAATCATGCTTAATTTCCAATCCAAGGTTTTCTTACTTTAAGAGAAGTTTATGTTCTTTTGTTTGCTTCTTCATGTACCAGTTTCCCACCCTACCCACAAAACCCATCATTTATTTAGATAATAAGAGCATTATCCTTTTTTTAACCTCTGTTGCCTCCCATATCCCTTTATCACCCATTTATCATTTCTTCTTTGGTCAGATGTTTTTTCTCTTTGTGGACTTGTTATCATGTGAAAGGGAGGATCAGAGACAGTTTCCTGTGTGATAGCTAAATTTCCATGAGCATTCTCCTTCTTGACTTCAGAAGCAGTAGAAATTTCCCCATATGCATTTGAGATGATCCACATTTTTTTTTTTTTAGGTCCTGAGGGCTGGGGAATGAACCTAGGACCTTGTATGTGGGAAGCCAGTGCTCAGCCACTGAGACACATCAGCTTCCCTGAAGTTGTTTATTTTGTTTGTTTGACTTGTTTGTTTGTTGTTGTTTTTTCTGGAGGTACTGGGAACCCAACCTGGGTCCTCCCATGTAGAAGGCAGGCACTCAACTGCTTGAGCCATATCTGCTCTGAGATGATCCACTCTTGTATCCTAGACTCTTTTAGCCAAATCCCCAATTTCTAGATGCTACACAGACCACTGAAGACTGCCTTCTCCAACTCTGCTCCATAGAATAGCATCACTTCAGTTCAGCTTTTATTTCTCAAATATGTTGAAGGAAGTTCTATTCCTTTATGTGTATCCAGTACATAGCGCATCCAGTGCTCACTATGTTGTAGTTTTGGAGGAAGTCAGGGGGAAACTGTGGGCTTAGAAATGGCAGCTGGGGGCTCACATCACAGGCTTCATAAGTAAAAGGCTCTAATCTGATATGAGGTCAAAAGAAAACAAATTAAACAAAAGAGATTTTTTTTCCGTTCTCTCTTCCTCTTTCCCTCCCTCATGCACCTTCTCTTGCTCTCTCCTTCCCTTCCTCCTTCCTTTTGGTATATAGAGCATGTAAGAGTCTATGAAAACAGGTAATGGGTGATATGACAAGATGTCTTGAGTATCATTGCTCCAAGAGGAATGAGTTCTTTGGGAGGGCTTTCACACTCTCCTCTAGGACAATGCATCCCTGCTGCCCACAGACAGTGTGTCCTCCAACCTCAGGCAATTCTTCTCCCTTCTCAACCTCTTTGATTGACTATATATCTTCTAGACCAGTGCTTCTCAAACATTAATGTACACATAAATTGCTCAGGGATTCTTTTACTGATTCAGTAGACCTGGATGGGTCCTGAGATGGATTCCTAGCAAGTTCGCAGATACTACTCACGCTGCTGATCCACGGAAGCAAGGGCAAAGCACAGTTTTCTTCTTTTTTATACCACCCTCACCTTTATGTCTGATTATTAAATATTGGCACTCACATTAAAACAGAAATTGCTCCAGCATCTGCAGTTGAGGAGCGAGGTTATATAAAGCCCCTTTCCTCTCACCTCTCCCTAAGCACATTGCTGCACCTCACTTTCACACTGGGGTTTTCTTAAGTCTGATTCCTGCTGCTGCCCTCATCCCCCCAATCATCCCAGAAGAGTGGTCCTAGCCTCACCGATGCGCTGGGTGAAACAGAGAGGAAAAGGGGCAAGTGGATTTAAGGTCCATCATTGGGTATGACTTGCCCTTCTCACTCTTTCCCAGATCTCCTTCCTTGGAAAAAGAAAGAGTCCAGTCTCAGAAAATACCCTCTTCCTTTGAGAAAAGAAGGGCCAAGTATAGTTTTTTCCCTTCCCATTTTTACTTCTAAGAAGCACGGTTAAGCTGTTGTTAAAATCTGGGTATTGACTGCCAACAACTTCTTCAAGGGATAGTTTAAATGGCATGAAAAATCTTTCCAGTTCTATTTTTCTTTATTTCAGTAAGTGTTTTTCCCTTATAAACTCTCTTTATTTAAAATACAATGAGATAGAAGGTAAAATGTTGCTTCAATTAAAACCTTTTCAACCTAACATGGTGAGGAGGCAGAAAAATCCCATACCTTCCCTAGCAATTAGCTTTCCCTTTAATTCCTTGTGTCATTTCTCTAAAATCAAACTAAAATAATAAAGGCCATATAGATTGCTCTGGAACACAGGACATGATCCTCTATTACAAGGATCTGCTTCATCTGAGTCCCAGTTATTTTAACTCTGATCTGACACCTATTTTGGGAAGAAATTCTCAGTGTCTCTACTTTGATGGAATCCATTCTCATTCCCTTTTTAACCTTTCTTAAAAGCAGGAGCAAATGGGAGCAGGTGACTGTGTGCTTGGTTGCTATTTTAAAAAGAGCCAAGAGAATCTACATGGTGAATGTTTATGTGTCAGCGCTAAGCTCTGGGCTAGGCCTGGGCTAAAGGTGACAGAAGATTGACTGCGAGCCAGCAGTTGAATTCGGGTCACTATATCCTTTCAGATGACTAAACTTCTCCTCTTTATATTCCAAGCCTACTCCCCCTGCCCTGGTGAGGTGCTTCATATCTGCATGGTGGCTAATTTGATAGGAAGTCAATGGAAGGACTTCAGGAAGTCCTACAGGAACTGATGGTCAATATAAAAATTGGTCAGTTGGAAAAGAGACTCCTTTCTGGTTAGCACCAGAGAATGATTAAATCAACCAACCTCTGAGATTTAAATGGAGGCTCTACTGGCAGGAAGGGAGGATACAATCTTTCAGGAAAGATTTCAAATAGAGTTATACTTTTTAAAAAAAAGATTTTTTGCTCCCTGTGATTTCCAGTGTTAGTCTAGATGTATCAGCAGCATCTATTTTTATTTCGATCAGTATAAAATTTCCTTTTGGCATTCCTGGGGGAATGCCTATTCAGTTTAAAAATTTGAAGCAGGGTTTTAGAAAGGTGAAGAGCTATACTAATTCAATGTACACGTAAAACCTGGAAACATAAATTTCACCCTTACTGATGGATGAGGTCGTTGTATTTTCATGTAGGGAGTTTTATCACTGAGATTCATTTTCCTTACTTTCCTTGAAAGAGAAGACTACAAAACAAATGAGAATAGTTTTCATTTTGTATTAATATTAATTTACATTCATGCATACTTAAAATTGTTCATACCCAAAATACTGGGGAACTATACAATTTTGAGGCACTGCTCATTAGTTATCAATGTTCTTCTATTTCAAACAATACTTAGGCTTCATACCAAAGTATTATCTTTCTGACCGTGACAATAATATACCCTTTCCTTCCCAAATTTGGTCAATTTTATGACATTCCTTAGCTATCTTCCTTAGGACTGATGGTGTATGGGAGACAGAGACGGGCACTGGCTGGAGAAGGCAGGGCAGTAATCACAGAACATGAGCTTAGGGTCAGGTGGGTTTGGGTGAAAATCTTTACTCTTCCATCCATACTTAATGAGTCCAAATCTCAGATATTTCCTTTTGCTTAAAAAGCAGAGTAATAACCCAACATTAAGGGCTTGTGTGGAGAATAAATCATATAATACCAAAGCCCTTGGCACATAAATACTGAGCAGGTGTTTGTTTTTCTTTCCAACTTTAACACTAGCTCATTGTCTGACATTAGACAAGTCACTTAGCTGTTCTCTGTCTCAAAATCCCTTTATTTACCTGGAGGCAACATAATTTTGATATCAGCAAGAGTACTACAGTAGATATAAAATGGAGCTTTTCATTTCAAAAGCACTTTTGCCTAAGTCATTTCACATGATCTGTAGCACGTCTCAGGGAATTATCTTTCTTCTACCTATACTGCAGTATCACTGTAACAATAAAAAAATAATTAGTAGAATGCTCTGATCTAACACATCTATACACATACATATTTGTAGGCATGACCCTTCTATTATTCTGATTGTTACCCATTATTTTAATGTGTATCCTTAAGATGATCATGAAACAAATGAGAGCATTAAATTATAAAATAACCAAAATAGATTTCATTAGAAGTGTTGTACTTTCTGAAAGCATTTTCCCACCAAGACCGATCCCTAAAGACTAAGGTGTGTGTTTGTGGGCACGTATGTGTACAAATGCACTAAGACTGAGTTCTGTATAAAGAAATATTCACATAGATATTTTCTAATGCAAACGTGAAATGAAGCCTAAGTTTGGAATCAATGGATGCCCTGATTTCAAATATCACACAACATGGAGACTTTTTCCCCTCATAAAAAATATGCCACTACATAACTTTCTGGTCTATTAGGGAAGTCACAGATTAGAGGTGGAAGTCGCCTCTGCCTTATCCTTCTAAAAGGGTGCTGCTGAATTACTCTTCATATTTTTGTAGCAATCTGTAAATCCAGAATCATTTGGACCCCAACCAGCAGTGGGGCCAATGGTTTCTGGTGCTCACATGAATCTGCCTTAATTGCCCTTAGTGATTATCAAGCACATTTCAAATCCCTGGCACGCTTGGTGTTCTGCCAGGCATGGTGAAGAATCAATCCTTCTTCTGATACAATGACAGCATCTTTGATCTGGAATGTATATAAGGGAAGAGCAAAAAGTATTGATAGCTGGAAAAAGCACAGACAGCTAGATTTTAACACCACGACATCCATCTTCCAATGAAGAAACGAGGATAAGATGGTAAGTAGACATCTACTATTAGGCTACCTAAGAAAACGTGTTAACCCATTTGGCATATGCGGCTTTGTAGAAGATTGAATGATATCCCTGACAAAAGCCATGTTCAAATCTTAACCTCTGGTCCTGTGGGTATGGGCCCATTTGTAAACAGGATCTTTTTTGTTTGTTTCTTTAATGGTGACTTTTGATAAGCAGATATTATTTTGTTGTTGGTAAAGTCTAGTTTCTTTTATGGTTAGTGCTCTGTGTTCTGTCTAATAAGTCTTTGTCTACTCAAAGGTCACAAAGATATTCTTCTCTTTTATTCTAGAAATTTTATACTTTTAGCTTTTATATTTTTAGCATCTACCTTGAACTATTTAAAAAAATTTTAAAACCTTTTATTGTAGTAACAAATATGCAACCTAAAATTGTCCGTTTTAACCACTTTCAATTGTACAATTCAGTGGCACTAATTGCATTCGCAATATTATACTACCATCACCAAAATCCATTACCCCAACTTTTTCATGACCTCAAACAGAAGCTCTGCACCATGAAGCAATGACTTCCTCTTCCCTCCAGCTCCCCCAGTCCCTGGTAACCTATAATCTACTATTTGTCTCTAAGAAAATTTGTTCTTCTAGGTATTTCATATGAGAGACACTATACGATACTTGTCTTTTTGAGTTCAGCTTTTTTTCCACTCAATATCATGTCTTTAGGGTTCATTCGTGTTGTAGCAGGTATCAGAACTTCATTCCTTTTTACATCTGAATAATATTCGTTGTGTGTATATAATATTTTGGATTTCCTCATCATCTATTGATGGACCCTTGGGTTGCTTCTCCTTTCGGCTGGTGTGAATAATACTACCACAAAAAATGTTGTACAATTATCTATTTGAATCCCTGTTGCCCATTTTTTGGACTATATTTCAAGAAGAGGGATTTCCAGGTCACATAATAATTCTATATTCAAGTCTCTGAGGAATGATTAAACTGATTTCCGCAGAGGCTGCACTCTCTTACAATGCCACCAGTGTGTATAATTTCTCTGCACCCTCATCAACACTTTTCATTTTCTGTTTTTTAAATAATAGCCATCCTAGTGGGTGTGAAGTAGTATCTCACTGTGGTTTTGACTTACTTTTCCTCAATGACCAATGATGTTGTTCAGTTTTTTCATGTGTTTATTGGCCATTTGTAGATCTTTGAAGAAATGCCTATTCAAGTCCTTTGCCCATTTTTTATTGGATTATATATCTTTTTGTTGTTGATTTGTAGCAGTTCTTTATATATTCTGGATACTCAACAGATAAGGGGTTGCAATTATTTTTTCCTATCCGAAAGTTGTCTTTTCACTTTCTGATAGTGTCCTTTGGTGTACAAACATTTTTAACTTTGTCCAAATCTATTTTATCTATTTTTCTTTTTGTTACTTGTGGTTTTGGTGTCATACCTAAGAAATCATGGCTAAATCCAAGGTTATGAAGGTTGTCCCTGTGTTTTCTTCTGGAAGTTTTATGGTTTTAGCTATTATGAGCTTGGAATCTATGGATGACATGATTTCAAGTATCACACAACATGGAGACTTTTCCTTTATGCTCTTGATGTATTTACAGTTAATTTTGTATATGGTGTGAGGTAGGGGTCCAGCTTCATTCTTTGCAATTGGATATCCAGTTTCCCCAGCACCATTTTGTGAAGTGACCATTCCTTCCCCAATTAATAGACTTTGTATCCTTGTAAAAAATTAGTTTGCCATATATGTATGGGTTGATTTCTGAAGCCTCATTTTTATTCCATTGATCTATATGTCTATCTTCATGCCAGTAACACACTGTTTTGAGATCTGTGGCTTTGTAGTAAATTTTGAAGTTGGAAAGTATGAGACCTCTAACTTTGTTCTGTGAATAGGACCTTTGAATGTATTACTAGTTAAGGTGTGGCCAAAGTTAATGAGGGTGGGCTTAAACAGATATGGATGAAGTACTTATAAGAAAAGGAAATTGGAAATGGAAAGAGGAAACCAAAGGAGGAAACACATAAAGACATGTCCCCATGTGATGGAGGATTGCCAGAAAGCTACAGACTTTGGAGAAAACATGTCCTTGATGACATCTTCCAAAATTGTGACCTGATAAACTCCTGTTATTTAAGCCAAATAGTGTGTTATTTGTCATAACAGCCATGGCAAACTAAGATAGGCTCATAGAAAAGTAAATCTGGAAAGGATTTTAGGGGAAGAGAGTGAAGTTCTGAGAAGAAAGAACTCTTCTCTCTTGCTTGCTTGAAATGACTTGCTAAAAGCCAGGTAGCTAATATTAGTAAATACTAGAATGTCTTTGCTACACACTAGAGGCAGATGAGCATAGTAGTAAAGAGCATGGCATTTGGAGAAAGATTACTTGGATTTGAGTCCAGTTTTGCCTCTTACTAGGTGTGGTTCCTTGGGCAAATCATTAATCTCTCTGTGCCTCAGTTTCACCATCTGTAAAATAGAGATAATATACTCATTTAATACAGTTCTTCTATGGATTAGATATTGGCTTAGTTTCTGATGGCTTCTGTAACAAAGGACCACAAATTGGATGGCTTAAAACAACAGAAATTCATTGCCTTGCAGTTAAGAGGCTAAAAGTCTGAAACCAAGGTGTTGGCAGGGCCATGCTCCCTCTGACACCTGCAGAAGAGAATCCTTCCTGGCCTCTTCTAGCTTCTGGCGGTCATCCACGATCTTTGGGGACCCTTGCTTGTGGCAGCCTCACACCAATCTCGGCCTCCAGGTTCACATACTCTTCCCCTCACTGTGCCTTTCCCTTTGAATCTTCAAATGGCTTTATCTGTTTTCCCTCTGTCTATGTATCTACATTCCCTTTTCTTAGAATAATTCAATAATTCATATTGAATTATGTCCCACCCTCAGCCATTTTGGCCTTATCTTACCCTATCACAACTACAAAGATACTAATTCCAAATAAAGTTACATTCACAGGACTGGGAGTTGCACATACCTTTTTGAGGGACACAATTCAATCTATACAATATTGTAATATATAGAAAGAGGTTATGCAAGTGGCTTGACACAGAATAACCTCAGCTTTAATAAATAATAAATTACAACTATTATTATTATTAATACCACCAGGACAGGAACCTGCTTGCACTTCTTCATGTGATACTAAGTCTGATTTGCTCTTTTATACTTGTTTGACCAATTGAGAAAAGTTTAATAAGAATCAAATCCTTCATGTAAACAAAGGATTACATGATACCCAATCAGTTAAAAATGTGGCATCCTAAACATAGGAGATTGCCTGATATGTGGTTGAGAGTATAATGTTGAGAAAACGTTTTCAAAAATGTAATAAGGAAGGCTACCTGTTTAAGATGCTTAAAGGGGAGAATCTGACACAGGACAGGCTTCCAGGGAGTGTGCGAGTGCTCATTTTGTCATAGTGGGTTGTATCATTGGATGGAGACCCATACAATGAGAGTGAAGGTATACCCACATTCTGGGGAGGACTGATGTTCTTAAATAGAGGGAATTGTATCTCTCAAGAGAAATGGTGGCTCCCAATGCGTTAGGGCAGTTGAGCATGTCAAGCCCTCGACATTGTTGCAAGTATCTCTGAACATGGCCCTTCAAGCAATGAAGAGTGATTGTCACTGTGGGCCCTGAGGGGAGGGGGAAAGAGGTATTGAATAGATGGAATCAGTGCAACTCTGGGGCACTGGAAGTGTTCCACAAGATTATGCAAGGATGGATATAGGACATGTTAAATTACTCCAGAAATGTGTGGGGGCCTAAAGAACATTCTTGTATAGCACCGCTTTTCAGTGCCCTAAATATTATCAGTTGAAATTGTTATATAAGTAGTGGTCTATTCTGACATCTGAAATGAAGGCTAAACCCTTAACAGGAGATACTTATTTCATTCTAAATATGAGAACTTAGTGACCCAGGATTGGGTATTCTCTCCCAGAAACTTCTACTCTATGCTGAGCACAGAGTAAAGATATAGAGAGAACCAAATTTATTTCAGATAGCATAGATTGGAGGCATAGCTATGTGTGGAAGCAGGCCATGAAAAATGAAATCTCAGCTCTCTGCTTGAACCCATGGCAATTTATCTTGGAAACATTGTTGAATTCCCTGAACTGTAAGGTAAGTCACTTGCTCCAAGCAGCTTTAAATCTTCTGTGGTAGAATGAGCCTCGCTGTGCCTTGCACTCTTATTGCTTTGCTCCATGACTTGGAACTGTGACAATTACCCAGCAGCCTTCAGGAAGGCAATGATTTGAAAATACAATGTGTCCAGGCAATGTTTTTCTAGGGGAAAAAGAAATTTGTAGATGAGAGAGGAAATTAAAAGTCTGCTGTATCTTCCTCATTTAAGGGGAAAAATTCTGGAGGTAGCCAAGTAGAGGGAGAAACCCCACTTACTCTTCACTAATTCCAAAAAACGTTTGACTACTTTGTTTAGTCAGCTTTCTCTCTGTATTTATTTGGAACCTACTGTGTGGCAGGTACTGCTCTAGGCACTCAGGATACAGCAGTGAACACAACAGAATCCCTCTGCTCATGGCATAGTGCTCTTGTGCCAGGCACTGTATTTGATGATACACAGGTGAACTTGTCTGCAAGGAGTTCAGACTAAAGAGGGGAAGAAAAAATGGCAATGAAATGTGAACTGTGGGGACACATATGAGGGGGCCTAAATATGGCTTCTGAAGGTCAGGACAAGGCTTCCTAGAGAGGGCGAACTTGAGGCCAAATGCCGAAGGGTAAAGTGGAATTAATCAGCAGCCATTCTAGGCAGAGACGGCAGCTTTAGCCAAGGCCAACAGAGACGAGAAGGAACAGCAGTTGCTCTGTGTGGCTGTATGGCCAGAGAGGTAAATCTGGAGAGAAGGAGATGGATCCATGATGAAGAGTCTTGGAAACCATAACACACAGTTTTATATTTATCTTAGAACAATGGGAGGCTATTGATTGATTTAATCAAGGAGTGATACAAGCAGCTTTCAACTGCCATACCGACAATGGATTTGAAAGGGTCAAGGTTGGCAGCCAGGGTACCAGCTAGAAGGAAGCCGCAGGAGTAAACAGAAGAGATAAAGTGGCCTGAACAGAGAGAGTAAAACTGGGGATTAAAAGAGGCAGACAGATTTAAGAAATACTGTGGAAGCCATTGCCTGGATGTGGGTGGTAGAGAGAGGCCAGAACGGCTGACTCCCATGCCTCTAGCATGGGGATCCGCAAGGAAAATGATACCATAGACTAAGAGACAGAGGTGGAGGAACAAATCCAGGATGAGCAATTATGATTAGTTCAATTTGGAACATATTGAGTTTGGGATCTTTATGGGACATCTAATTTCAGGAGGCAGTTGGATGAGTAGACTGAAGATCAGGAGAGAGAGAGGGATCAAAGTTATCTGCATATAGACAATCAAATCATGGGGTAGGGACCTGGAAACAGACCAGCACTGAAGTGATGAACGCAGAAAGAGGAAGACTGCGTAGGCATGGCCAAAATGCTGGGAGAAAAATCAGGGCATTTAGAGTCACAGAGAAGAACAGGAGAATGGGTGAGAGACAGTTTTTAGAAAGATGAAGTAGTCAACGTCTAATCTTGAATGGGTACTGAAATTCGTCCGTTGGATGTAGCAGCAAAGAGGGCATTCACTGGTGGAATGCCTGTCTGTCTGGTTTTGCTTGGAACTGTCCCAGTTTATGTCTGTCATTCCAGCACTGTTATTGTCCCCTGGTGTTTAAGCTTGGACATTCAATTATGTGATCTTTCCTGTTATTGAGGACTTTGGCCACAGCAGTTTCAGCAGCATGTCAAGGATAGATTGCAGTGGATGTAGGGTCACTTGGAGGAGGAAGACATCAAATGAGGCCATTTCTTTTGATGGGTCTTTGGTGAGACTATTAGAGAGGGAATTTTAACATCAGATGGACATTGAATTGGTGGATTTTTAAGCTTCTTGCAATCCTAGAAATCTAAGATTGTATATCATAATCCTGTTTTTCTTTTACTATTCTGAGTACTTAAAATCAGTGAGAAGCAAGATTGTTCTATTTCTTGTTTTCATATGCTAGAGAGTGCTACCTTCCTAAAAAATATTTTTACAAAGCCAATATTTTATAAATAAAATTATTTTTATTATTCTGCTGTATTGAAAATGAATGCCCATTTTTTGAACTGTTCTTTCTCTCCCCCAAGATCTGAAAGGCATTATAAAGCAGATATATGTGAGTTGATTGTCTCCCTTTAAAAATTACTGCTAGTCTTCAACCAAACAGGATAATTATTTTGCCTTTTAGGTTATTTTAAGTGATAAAAATTTATCAATAATAATTAGACAGAGAGTGAATATTCTGTCTCTTATTTCAGATAATGTGACCTACAAAGCTAGGGGGAAAAATCCATGCTTCCATGTTTATTTACACCAGTGTCTCTTCTAATTTTTCCAGGTTAGACCAAATCAATGTCTGAAAGAGTTTAAGCATTTATATTTAAAATAGGGAAGGCACAAATAATATGGATATGTCTCTAGATACCATGTAGGTGTAGAAATTTTAAGAGGCAAATCCCAGGGGATTAGAACACTCATTATCATAAGCTAAACATTATCTCTGGAAAACAGAAAAATCACATTGACTGTTTTTTTGTTTGTTTGTTTTTGTTTTGTTTGTTTTTTATGGGCCAGGACAGGTGCAATAAAATTGACTGGTTTTAGATCCTCGTAGGGAGCCAAACAAGAATTTCAAGTCCATTTGCCTTTCCTGCAGAAGAGTGACAAACAAATAGTACGGCCATTTTTTAATGTCCACACATGCGCATACTTTTTCATTGCTACTGAATTGGATTTTTGAATATCAAACTTTGGTCCATACTTGTGCCCAGACTCACCCCTGTTAGAAGACAGCTTTGAGTAATTAGATACCTGTGGAGTTAGGATAGGGTGACATTTAATGGTCCCATTGTATTGCTAAAATGCAAAGGGCTACCTTAAAAAAATTTTTTTTAAGGTGAAGGAAGAGTATTTCTGTGAAAGATACTTGTTAATGGGAAGCAATAAATTAAAGTAGCCATAATTTCTCTGTCATACCTAGAACTGTGCCTTCCCCATAAAGCGGGCTGTAAAGACAGGATGTTAGAGTAATTAAGACAAGAGTAATCTATTGCTCATCTCACCAGATACCACTATGTTAATGAGTTAATGCAACTAAAAAGTTCCCAGACATGTTTAAAATATTTGCATGTTATGCATTCATTCACATTGTCAATTTCTAAGACAGTGTACCATTTATTCTTTGAATATCTGATCTAATCAGAACCCATGGCAAAACAGACTGCTTTTCTAACTAAGCTCCATTTGATTTACCCAGACTTTCTTTGTATCATCTCTGCTTTGTTTCTCTTGTGTGCCTTTGTTTTGCAGGAAGCAATGGCCTCCATTTTGCTTCCCTTTTGGATGGCAACCACCACGTGAATGTCCTCCTGCTTTCCAGGAACAGAAAGAAGACCCTCTATTTGTTTTGTTCGGCAGCCACCTGGTAGGGAAAAACTACTGTTGAATGGGCCACGGTTTCAGCAGACCATCAGGTGAATGGGACCGGCCTCTCTTCTTTCCAAATACCAGAAGTTAAGCACTTGGAAAGGAGATCTGGACGAGATGACCCACTTACAGGCTGGACTCAGTCCAGAGACTATAGAGAAAGCACGCCTGGAACTGAATGAAAACCCAGATGTTTTACATCAGGAGATTCAGCAGGTCAGGGACATGATCATCACCAGGCCTGACATTGGGTTTTTACGTACAGATGATGCCTTCATCCTGAGGTTCCTCCGAGCCAGAAAGTTTCACCAAGCAGATGCCTTTAGACTCCTGGCCCAGTACTTCCAGTACCGCCAGCTAAACCTGGACATGTTCAAAAACTTCAAGGCGGACGATCCTGGCATAAAGAGGGCTCTGATTGATGGATTTCCTGGAGTGCTGGAAAGCCGCGATCACTATGGCAGGAAGATCCTTCTGCTGTTTGCAGCCAATTGGGATCAGAGTAGGTAAATGTAGATAGTGTCTTTACTTGGTTTTTCTTTCTATAAGCATAGTCATTGCATGTTGGGAGCCATATGGTTCAACCGGAAGACGGCTTTCACTTATTAAAATATTTTTTTCACTCACGCAAAGTAAGTATTAAGACCGTAGGTTTAGTGTCATTAAAAGGCAATTTCAGATTTGCTGCAGTGTTTTGGAACACCAGAATCATAGTGTTGGACTTGTAAGAGACCTTAGAAGCTGCAATTCTATTCATCGAAGTGGGTCATTTATTGTAATAAAATTGAAAGCTGGTGGTACTAAAAGAATCATATATTCTTAGGGTTCTCATCATTACCAACAACAATAATGGAAACAGGTTCAATAGGTGGCTTTACATCAAGGGTTCTCAACACATATAATAATTTCTTGGATCCTCTCCACGACTTTAATAGCCTATATTTCTTCAGAGTGCCAGGTCGTTCTATCTGAATGCCTGCTAGACATTTCTCCCTGAAAGTTCTATAAAGAACCCCAAACTCAACATGTCCCAAACTGATGCAGCATCGTCCCCACCGTGCCTGCTCTCCCATCCATTCAGTCTCTCAAACTCGAAATCTAGGCGCTATCCTGGCTGCTCCGGGCTTTAGTCCTCACAGCCAATGAAGTGCCAAGTCCTACCCTTTCCTTCTTAAAAAATCTCTCAGACCTCTTGACTTGTCTTGGTATTGCCCAATGCTATTGCCATAGCTTAGGTTGTCATTACTTCTCACCTATGTCACTGCAGCAGCCTCCTGATGGGCAACCCTGCCTCTTAGCTCGTCTCTTCTGAGACGGTCTAGTCTGCACCGTGGCAGACCCTGATTAAATTCTTCAATGACCTGCAAAGCTCCCAAGTCAAGTCAGTCTTCATGGTCTCCCTTCACCGTCTCCTGCTCTGCTTCATCCTCTCTCCTTCTTCATGTTCTTTGGTTCAGTCAGATTGAAGTGTAAGCCTTGCCTTGCATAGTTATGGTTCTTTTTTTTAAAAAAGATTTATTTCCACCCCCCCCAGTTGTCTGCTCTCTGTGTCCCATTTGCTATGTGTTCTTCTGTGACTGCTTCTGTCCTTATCAGTGGCACCAGAAATCTGTGTTTCTTTTTGTTGCATCATCTTGTGTCAACTTTCCACATGTGCAGTGTCCTGGGCAGGCTGCACTTTCTTTCATGCTGGGCAGCTCTCCTTACAGGGCGCCCTCCTTGCATGTGGGGCTCCCCTACGCGGGGGACACCCCTGTGTGGCAGGGCACTCCTTGCACGCATCAGCACTGTGCATGGGCCAGCTCCACATGGGTCAAGAAGGCCCGGGGTTTGAACTGTGGACCTCCCATGTGGTATGCAGATGCCCTATCCATTGGGCCAAGTCCACTTCACATAGTTATGGTTCTTAATGTCTCCAAGCCTTTGAAGTTGCCCCTCAGTCTAGAGGAGAAACTATATACCCCCATCTACTGTGTGTATTGAAACTATACACCCCCATCCCAACTCCAACCATCCCAGACATAGTCCACCTACTGATTCATATCCATGTTCATGGTTCTTCAGCAAAGTGGCTTTCATCTACCCCCCGACTCTAACCTTGTTTTAGTAATATACCATTCCTCCACTCATCTTAAAACACAGTCCAAGCGACAGTACCACTGTGATCATAGCTAATATTTTAAAATACTTATCATATATGCTGCTACATATACTCACATACACATACTCATTTATATATATATATCTCAATTAATCTACCTCACAACTTTGCATGATATTATTATCCCTTTCTTACATTTGATAACACACCTATGTAAGAAGCAAAGGGACTTCTCAGTGCCACACAGCTAGTGAAATAGGGAGTAGAATGAGCCTTAGTCATCTGCTTTTATAGATGATCATATTAACCTGGATTTATAGCAATCAAGAGCTTACTTGTGTGCTTCCCACCATGACTACAAGCTCCTTTTGGAAAGAGACTGTGCCTTTTTCACATTTATCTCTTTGGCACATGGTGCAATATTCAATAAATGTTGAGTGATAAAGAATGACTATATTAATTTCCAATACTTCATCTGTGATTTGAGCTTTCAAACAGAGAGTATCATTTAAAATTTTCTTTTACTTGGGGAGACATAGAACTAACTTAAAACATACACCAAAACACCCTCAATATCATTAAAAAGCATTTCTAGGGGACCTTCTCCACTGCCTCGCTTCATTTCTCCTCCTCTCATACACGGCTATTTGATGGCTGGTATATTGGGGTAGGGCAACTTAACCTTGGAAAGGTATTTGAATGCTTGAACGTCTTGAAGCTAGAGTTTGGCCATGTCTGCACCTGGGCTGCATTTCCATGTTTCTGCTTTGTCATTTCATAAGCATTAATGATGAATCTCTCACTACATTGCTCTACTGATTAGAAGGATTTCCAGATTTTTACACAACCCATTCGTCCTTCATTCAAAAAACATTTGTTGAGTATGGACTTTGTGTCAGGGCTTGTACTAAGGTACTGAGGACAGGAATGAAAACACATGGGCCCTGCAGCAAAGAGCCCGTTTTCCGGCAATGGTGCAAACATATACATTGCCGGTTACATATACCATATGAGACACAACACAGGACATCAGTGTTACAATAGAGGAACTGGCTTTCCTCCCCAAAACAGCACATTCACATTTGAGATCTTGAAACAGGAAAATTTTGATCATTCTGGAAAATGACCGTGCTGACTTCATTTATGCTTAGCTGTTGTGTTCTAGAACTTCCCTCAGCTAAAAGAAACCACATAGAACACAAAGAAGTGCGTAAAATACCATATTTTTAAAAAGACTTTGTTCTATATATATATCTCAATACATGCTGCTAAGGACTAGGGCTAAACAAATCTCCAAGAGAATAACCCAAAAGTTTATGATGATGATAACCTTTACTTCTCTGTTCCTCAGTTTCCTCATGTGTAAAATAAGAAGCTTGAACTAGATAATCCCTGAGATGCCCATCCAGTTCTAACAATTCATAAATGTGAGGCTTGATTGGCCTGATCCTATGGATGGAAAGAGATTTTAAAATTCACTTTACAGACTCCTAATTCACTAAGCTTTTTCAAATGCTCTCACTCTCTTTGTCTTTATCTGTTTCATTTTCTCCTTTCCCCTGGCCCATCTCTCTTTCTCTCTCTCTCCATCCCCACCCCCAAAGCCTGTTCTACATGAGGCACTTTTCTTCAAACTATATAATAATATTTGTTCAAATCAATTGGGTTTTAACAAGACGGGGGGAGGATAATAAGGCCATCCCATTGATAGTCAAAAGTCATTAGAAACAAACAGACCCCACTTTGAATTCAGATATTGTCATGTCACTTACTGGTTACTTGACATTGGACAAGTAACCTCTCAGAGCCTCAGTTTCCTCATCTGTAAAGTGGTAATGATGACGATGCCTATCTAATAGTGCAGTTGGGAGGTTTGAAAGAAATGCATTTACGGGACACGCTCATTGCTTGGCACATGGAGAATGCACACAACAAACATTAGCTTCTGGTATTCGTATTATTATGTGACACCGTAGTGCAAAAATAATAGAGCACAGATGCTAAATAAATTAAAAACAGAGACAGGAGTACAATATTCGAAATGGAAGCAGGATGATGAGTGCAATCAGCCTGCTCGCCTGCTCTGAGTCCCTGTTTGTTTTCTCCCCAAACATTCTTCCTGTCACACAGACCCAGCCTACTGGGGCCCAGAGGAGCTGGTACAGTTTTGCAGAGTGATTACTTCCTCCTCACTGGGGGCCTGAGATGACTGGGAAGTGATTTGAATGTCTCCTCTGAAAGGCTGACGGAGATTAAAATGGTCATTAATATTTATTAAAACTGTGTAAATCTCATTCATCTAGACCCAGACACCATGAAGCAGAAGCGCAGCACAGTGAGCGATGGGAAGCACTTACCTTCCAAAGCGGGTGCCGGGCGCACTCCTGCTCGGGTTAGGTGGGGGACCGAGGCCACCTGGGAGGGGCTTTGGAGTGCCTGAGCCTCCTCCAGAAATTGGGCTTCACCAGAGCGTTATCTGACTTTGGAATTTGCTGAGGCCCCAGACCAAACCAACATGAGTTAGAGGAAATCAGCACCCAGGTTTGCTCAGAGTCAGTCAAGTTCACATGTCAGCCCACACCCTTGGCATGAAATAGAGACGGTGCTCAGTGAGCCCTTTGATCTTTCTCACCTAAGCTCATAACAGTTCTGGCAAGAACTCACTACTTGTTCCTTTAAGATCCTACCACAAATACATTTATTTCTTGCTTCTTTCCTAGCCACATCCTCCCCACTGGTCATACACCTTCAAATGCCCTGAAGTTGGAAAGAGAAGTCTGAGCATTGAAAGGCACATTTACTTTTTTCTGATTTTAGCTCAGTTTAAATGAGTAAAATGTGGTCAAGATAGTTTACCTTCTTGAGTTTTGATTTCATTCAGGGAAATGGAGATACTATTTGGCTTGTGGGGCTATTGCAAGGAATAGCCCTAGACTAGGCCTGCTCATGGCCAAGAGGCAAAATAGAATAGCAGTAAAATGCACAAACTCTGGGCCCACAGGGTTACATTCAAATCCCTGCCACCGCCATCCCCAAGCAGCCATGTGAGCCCAAGTGAGTTGCCTACATTCTTACTGCTGCAGTAGTAGCATTTTCTCACCTATAAAATGGCTGCGATGATGGCAGTTGATGAGCGCTAGTTGGTGCTCAAAAATGATGGTTGTTTCGTAAGGAAAAAAAAAAAATCAAATCAGGCCAAAATCTAGGATACTGGGTCACAAGATGTACTCTCTACGGGCAGCAGCATTTGATGCCATTACCAACTTTCTTCTACCTTCAAATGTATAAAAATACAACAGAGTCCCCATGCCACTTGCTCCCAAATCCCCTCCCGACAGCTCAGTGGTGTCTGGGAGACCCTAAGTCTCCTGATCTTAGTGCTCCCACATATTGGGTCGACCCTATTCTCAGGATATAGACAAGAATTTGGGGGGATTCAGATGAGAAAAGCCTTGCATTATACCACAATCACATCCATTAGTGCTGTGTGAAGTCCAGCTGGCCCCTAAGCATCTTAATGGGAAAAAATAATCGGAAATTACATTTCCAAGCCTGAGTATGTAAAATCACACTGAACATTATTTTTGTCAGTGTATGGCTTGTTTCTCACAATTAAAAGCACAGATACCAGTAAGCCAGTTGAAAACAGTTGAAAATTTGGGTTCCTTAAGGAAGACGGGGCATTCTATGGAAGAGTTGAGTTAGGGTAATTTTGCAGAGAGAACAGGAGGCTGGTGAACAACTTGATTACTACCTTCAGGTCTATTGAGTTATTATAAGAAGGTGATGATCCAGTAGGTTTTCTCTTCCCAGAATACAGAACAAGAGACCAAAGTTTTGGGCTGAAGCATGACAAGAATTAGTGACCTGAGCTGAGACCTCTGACTCAGGGCTGGAGCAGAGGCGAGGGGGTGAGGCATTGGCCTTGGGTGTGAGAGTTAAGGGGACACACACAAAACTTAGTAATACAAATAAATAATGTTGCAGCACACTCTTTTAAAAAATCAAGCTCAATGCAAAAAAAATCCTTGATGAACAAATTATCAAAATTTTAAAGAAAGCAGGATCAGTAGTATTGATGTTTTCCTTTGGCCTGAGGCTCCAATGAGGCTCTGATTGTACTGAGACCATCTGATGTATCAGGGGAAGAGTTGTCAACTGGCTCCTGACTGTGCATAACATTACATTGTGTAGTTAAACCTTTCTACTTCCAAACATTTCCATGTGCATTTTCTTATTTAATGCTCTTAACTATTTGGGGGAGTTTCAGGAGCATCACTAAGCTTCTAATGACAAAAAAGAGGTTCAAGGAGAAGCTTTCTAACTGTGGAGTGGTGTGACCCATCAGTGGGAAACCTCAGGCTCAGACTCGGAGCTTCCACTTCCAAGTTCATTCCAAAGACACTTGGAGCCAATTGTTCACAGCCTCTCAGTGGTTACATATTTCAAAATACCCGTGGAGCTTTTGAAAGGCTGTAGGTGGATTTCTTGGTGGTGGGCGAGTCTGTGCAATGAGTGCAAATGAGTCAGAGTGAAGGAGACGAGGGTCTAGAAGTAGTGGTTCTCAAAAGAAGCATGATTAAGATTTGAATCTGCTTCTTCTTAAGGTACAGGACTGAGGTGAGCATAGTGGCATGCTTCACATTCCCTCCCCCAGTCTTTGTGACAATCAAAATGACCACCTCCATATTTCCAAAGACATTAGGAGTCCCACTATTGAAAGCCTCTGGTGGGTACTGTCTTAAAAACATCCTAATATCAACATCAACAACTACCATTTGTTAACCACTCATGTGCCATGTACATATATATTTTATATACATAATTTCCAACCTCTACCACAACCCTTCAAGGATCTACTTTATATACGTAGGTAATATATAACAGAGATGGGATTCTTCCCCCGAGTCTTGTCTGAATGTAAAGACCATGCTTTTCCAGTAAACCATATCCATGGTCTCATCCCACCTCTGAGCTCCGAGTTTTCAAAGCCTCTTGCAATCAAAATCTGAGTCACTGGTGTGCCCCTCAGTGATGGACAGGCCCCAGGGTCCAAATTTGAGGGTTTGTTCGCATTCTCCCTTCAACTCTCTCTCCCAGAAAGAAGCACAGGATGACTCAGTGCAGATGATAAAACCATTCCCGAATGGCACTCAGTAAGCAGTGATGTGCACTAGAAGTCAGTGCACCAGAAGTTGAGATGAGTGAGGAGACTCTACCACCAGGGCTTGCCCAGTCCCTCATGTGAGTGGGAAGAAAGGAAGTTGGGAGGGACTCATCATTTTGATACCAGCAAGTAAGAAAGTGGATGGAGCTGCTAACCAATAGGCAAGACCCTTTCTTCTTTGGTGGGGTGTACTGAACTCTCATTCATTCCTTCATGTGTTCATAAAAACCTTGACAGGCTCCAGAAGTCCTGGCTCTGTGTGAGTTCCTGGAAGTCCAAAGGCAGAGTTCCTTTTCCAAAGAGTCCAGAGTCCTGGGACATCTCAAACCAGTGCCTTCCAGTCATTAAATGGAATGGGAAGATCAATGACGCTAGAATAGTTGAACTTCTTGCCTTCTCAATTCTAAACACGAGGACCACTGTCATATTTACTTTGTAACACAGAAAACCACCTGGAATCAGTCGGTTCTCAGGGAGTGGGTGATTTTCCACTCACCTTTTTGAGAGACCTTCAGCTGTTTCTAGCACCTCATGCCATGGGGTAATTTATCTGATGGGGACGCTGGATTCAGCAGCTCCTTCAAATGTCACAGTCGATTGCTGACCTGTAGCAACCTCCAGACGGTGATGGGACAAAAGCACTGCCAGCTCCGTGGTGCGATGCCACAGCAAATGGCAAGCATTAAGCAGGTTATCTCTCCTGATTAAAACCCCCAAGGGAGCAAGTGAGATAGAACTCTTCCAACTATAAATACACCAGCTGATTGAGGTTCGCCTTTGGCTTCTGCGAGAGCATGCAGGAGCTTTTAACAAGTAGCAGGAGGTCTGCGCCTCGTTCAGTTCCATTGTCCTTGGTATATGAACTTGTGGCATGAGAGGGACAGATCTCTGATGTATCAATGGTGGGCAAGATGAGAGGAGACCAGCCAGGTGGATTTAATGCTTTTCACTGGGGCCAGGAGATAACCTCCCTCAACAAATCCCAAGATCTATGAGGAGAGGTCCACAAAAATGTTCAGCATTCGGTTCTTCCCCCAGAAACATTGTCAGAATTGCTCAGCCAGTGATTAGTTTTCCAATGGGTATGGGCTTGGGAGTGAGCCAAAGTGAGCTGAAGAGAGGGAGAGTTTATTACAATAGAAACCAACAATATTCAGCGTTTGCCCTGTGCCAGACAGAAATGCTTTTAGGTAGGAACTATTTATATCCATATTTTACAGATGAGGAAAGAGAGGCTCAGAGAGGCTAGGTCATCTATGCACAGTCACACAGCTGGTAAGTGGCTACAGTGGGCTGCATACTGGACCTAACTCTACAGTGAAAATACCATGCCGCACAGCTCATCACTGGAAATCACTTGCCAATTCCAGGATGGTGGGGGTGTTGTATACGAATCAGACATATGGGTGGTCTCTTGGTGAGCTGTCAGCAAGCCTCCGCCAGTCACTCAAGGTCTCCAACAAGCAAATCCTGTTCTCAACTACCCCGATTTCACAGAAACCAGACAAACCAGGTGGTGTAAAATCCCCTCCAACCTCGGCCCCAATTAACTGACAACAATGACAGTGGCAGGGAGAACAACAAAAACGTTGCATTTTAAGACTCCCAGTCAGAATACGTTGTATAAAAAGTGGCCCTAATATGAGCATGATTTAAATGGAAGAGCTCAAAATTGCCAGTCCTTTCCTTGTCATAAAAACAAGTGCACACACATACACATGGAGGCTGTCGGTTGCCAAACAGAATCTGAGCTTTGCAGCTTACTTAGGCCCATGACCTGGGCAAGATATAGGATTTCCTGTCCCGCAGTTTCCTCATTTGTTGGGTGATCGTAAGTACAACTGTGAGGATTAGACGAGATCCTAGAGGGAAAGGGGAGTCATTTTCTTTTTCCTCCATTCAGCTCATTTTCCCATTTCTACCTCATCCAAGTCTCAAATGCCCAGGGTAGGAATTGTCATTCAGCTGAAGGATCTCGTAAAACAGAATGATCTCTGCTATGTGCTTCTAAAGCGCTCTTTATTGGTGAGGAAATGAAGTAAGAAAAGTTTATAATGTGCCTGGCCTGCTGCTTCCTCAGGCCCCTGAAAGCGTGTCTGCCTTTTCATGTGGGCCAGCCAAACCATCCTTCGAATAGTTCTTTTTAATCCCCTTCTTCCTCCAGAAAAACTCCTTACCAGCCCTACCAGCCCTATTTAATTCCACTCAGGTCAGGGTTCGCCTCTTCTCTGCCCCCGTCAACTTCCCCCTTCCGGGGCGCTCTGGGCGCTGAAGCTGGCTGGTGTGAGGCTGTCAGCCGCGCGGTTGGAACGGGTGGATGACAGAGCAACGGGTCTGCGGCTCTGGCTCCACGAGGGATGCGGGGACAAGAGCCATACAAGTCCCTGCCTTTCCTGGGCTGCATTCCAGGAAAACACCATCCACCATCGGGAGTCCCAGGGTTTCCACAACCTGCTCTAAAGACAGGGGTGGGGTTTGCAGCGGGAAGAGGAGCTGGCTTTTATTTATAGCATATCTTTCCAGCCCGGCTGCTCCTCAAACCTTCTTGCTTATAAACCCAAGAGTTTAAAACACTTGTCCCTCATTCCCCTGTAGACGCGGTCTCCTCTAGTGGTGGAGATTCTGGAGTACCTAGAAATAACTCCCTCCTCCTAAGAACCAGGCGGCCAGCACAGGCGGCCAGCTCTGAGCTTCTCTCAAGGACTTGAAGCCCTCCCACAACCCGGGGCCCTGCCGTGGGCCCCGCCGTGGCTGCTCAGGAGCCGGTCAGGCCTGGAGATGGCCCGTCCAAGGGCGTCCTGAGCCCCCGCGCCCCCGCGCCGGTGCGCTGCGTTCACCACTAGGTTTCCTAGAGGCACAGCCCATCTCCCGCAGGAGCGCGTTGTACAGCTAAGCGCTCCTTTCCTGTACCATCCGAACCTCTTCTGGGCTCTTCAGCGCTTCCCCCAGTTCGCCATCAGACGGGAGAGCATCTTTTGACCACTTTACAAAGAGGGTGGCGCCCCGGAGCTGGGAAGGGAACCCCCCAGCTCGCAGCCGGCCGCCAGCCCCCAGTCCCTGGCCCTGGCCCGCGGCCCTCGCTCCACCTGCCAGCTCGCCTGGTCTGGAAAGATGGTTCCCAGCTAATCGCTCCTGAACGGCGATCTGCGGAGCCTTAAACAGCAGCTGGGAATGATTAAACGCCCCCGCTTGCCTGGGGTTGTAAATCAAGCTCAGAAGCCATTTATTGTGAGTGTGCTGTAAAGCAGGAGAAGTTATTGCTGCTATACTGTAAAATGTAACTTCAGGCAGGAAAATAAAGAGAGGGCGAATTCTGTCGTGACGGTTTTATAAAGCGATGTGTTGGTTTTTCTTTACACCATCTCCGTAGCTCATCATTTTTCTCTCCTCTTGACCTCTGTTTCTTCCCTATCTCCCAACACTTCCTCCCATCCCCACCCCAGTGTCTCTGGCTCTAATTGCAAATATTTCTTTTAAATAGCACCCAGTGTCCTCCTGGATTGGAGGAAAGACTGTTAATATCAATAATGCCTCCAGGCATTGGACGGCTCCCTGGGCACCCGGCTCACTTTTTATTTAATCCTTACAACTCATGAAGGAGATATAATTATCCTAGTTTTATAGAGAGGGTATTTAACCTGCACAAAGTCACACAGCTGCCTAGGGCTTCTAGAGGATTTCTCTTGCCCCTTCCTCACGCTGCTGGATTATGTGGGTTCTGCTGTGGGGTTAGTGGACGGCTCAAAATTGGTTGCAAAATCGCTGCTCAAGAATATTTAATGGTTCCCTAATGAATTGGGCTCAATCCCTTTACCATACATTTTTACCATATCAACCCTTATCATTTGGCATTTCTTTCCTTATTCAAAGGACATCTTCCCCTTGAGTCAAATGGGTCTCACCCAGTGAACGCTCCTCGCTCCCCTCTCCTCCCTGCTCACCTCACGCGTCCCCACTTTGGCTTGTGTAGTTCTTCCTCCTCAGCCTCCATTCCTAGCATGAGGTAAGCCTGGGTGTTCCAAGAGCAGAGATAACAGTCAGCCAACGCAGAGAGACAGCTGGGCGTCCTGGAAAGCATCCTGGTGACATAATCTAACTTAAAGGAGGAGTAAGAATGAGCAGATGAAGAGGAAGAAATTGAAGGATGCTGTTTGCATCAGTAAGCTAGGATCAAAAGGGAGAAAGAGAGTCTCCCATTGGGAGAGTCTTGACTGGTTCCATTGAGCATCAGCGATAAGGCGTTCAAATGGTGAAGAGATGAGATGAGGAAGTAGGCCGAGGTCTTGCTTGCTGTAAAGAAGTAGGGCTTTATGTTGAGGGCAATCCAAGTTCTACTCATCTTTCAAAGCCCATGTCCACACCAAGAAGCCTTCCCCATGACTGAGGTGGCATCGAACTCTCCTTTGTGCTTCCATGAATGTCGGTCTGACAAATCTTTCCTACACGCTTTTCCATTCTTTGGGGAAGCTCTTAGAGACAGGATGCTGGGCCTCCCTTGTTCAGATCCATGGGTACAGCGCAGGGCTCTGTGTGTCCTGGGGTGGGCAGAAAGGCTGGAGCAAGGGACAGTCCAAATGAGGGAGGCTCTTTCTAGACTCTTCCCAATGGCAATATTCTTTCTGAGGTGACTGGACTTGTGCGCCACTTCAGAATGAGGGGGGAAGATCCAGGGAGCGTCCATCTATTCCTGGTGCAGTGCCTCTCAGCGGGAGATAATGGAGACAGAAAGTGTGGCAGAGGCAGCAGAGCATGGAGGGGACTGGGATGGGGGTCCAGCATCGCGGATTCCACAGCGGCTCTGCCAGCCATGTGACGAGCTCTGGGCACTAGTTTTTCACCTAAAAATAAGGATGTAGATAAGTACTTCCAACATTTTTCTCAATTCTTAAATTCTATATTCTACCAGTCTCATTGTGCCCAAGTCCAAGTTAAGGAAGGTTTTACTTTATAGGAAGCTCTATAGTTTGGGAGTCTACCCTTCTGCAGACCTCAGGGAACTGGAGCTTGATGCCAAGCCTGGTTCTTTGTGAACGGCTCCTTACTTCCACTCCAGGTCCCCCTCGCCCTGACGTGTGTGTGTGGATTCCACTGCTAACGCATTTCCTCATGAATTTCTGACGGGTTAATCCATCAGCTTATTTTGTAGAATGCATATTGATTATTACATCACGCCACCTCAGGTAGAGTATTTCAATTTGCTATTTGATCTGTGAAATCTCCCCCACATAATACTACAATGTATCATTTACTGTATCTTTTTGGAAGGGAAGAGGGTATTTGAAGTAGTCCTTTCAAGGATCAATTTTTAATGTTTATTTTATTCATTCTGGAAAAAAAAAATAACTTTAGGATGTGTGAGCTGCTCCCTACGTTTTCTAAATATAATTTAATACTTTCTTCCTGATAAATGGTAACTGTGGTGAATATAAATGTTTGTACCCTACTGTGACACGACCAATATGATGAAGATTCTTAAGGTATATAGGGCTTTGTCCCATGTTACATGGCCCAGACTGTGCTGTGATTTATGAGTTTTTAAATATCTTATGCTTTTGGTTACTTCATTCTCTTATTATTTGTCAATTCAAGTTTTCTGTGGATCAGGAAGCCAGAAACCTAAGCTTGTTGAATAACATGCTTTGGGCGAGGACCTATGGGGAATCCCAAGAAATAAAGTAAATGAGCTGTAGCAGTGCATGAATTTTATAGCATCTCATCTGTATGCTCAGAAATACAGTTCTGCATAATGCACCAGCAGGCAGGGCATGAAGCATTTTCTGTTGCAGCATCCATTTGGAACTGTACAAAATTGAAAGCCTGGGCAGTTCTTCCAAGGTTTCTCCAACCTCGGATTCATGCACCACATCCCCCTCCAATTTCAGTATCTTTCTTCTCCTACTACTCCCCTTAGCCTAACAGAAAAGGACCTGATTATTTCATTAGCACTTGGACTCAAACCCACTCCTACCAAAATGGTGACTATCTTTTGTGTCTTCATTGTTAGACTTTTCTAACTTCAAGATTTTATCAGGCTAAATAAAGTAGCTTGTTCTTCCGTTTCCATTTTACTCTGTCTTCCCTCCATACCTACTCTAAGGCAGTGGGAATCCAAAGAGCATTGTCACTGTGTCCATTTCCTTTGGTCCCCTCACCCCCTTCTCCCTTCACAGAGGGGCCCTCGTGTTGTGTGTGATCATGTCCACACCACATGGCCACAATATTGATGGACGTAATTTTCTTCTGCTTTGCCTCTCCAGTCCCCAGACATCCAGGCGCAGGGCAAGGACAGGAGCACGGCAAAGAACACCTGTTCAAAGACCCCGTGGTGGGGGAGAAACTCATGGGAGATGCTGCCTTCATTTTCCTCCACAGTGACCTGGGTAATTGAAAGTCCTGGATAAGTGAGGCCCATTAACCTGGTTTGTTCTTAGCCTGAGGGCAGAGATCTTTACTCTATAATTGGCTAGTGAGAATACACTGATGCCCTGATATTGTATACACATGTACACAGGTGGGAGAAAAGATGCATAGCCTCCATCAGGGTCTCCAAAGGTTCATGACCCAAACACCGTATGGAATGACCACAGCTAGGGCATCCTTCTACTGGTGAAACCATGAGTGCAATTCTGGGTGTACAGGGGAAATTAACATGCTACTGGGATAGTATAATAGAATGGTTTCTCTACCTTATACATGAAGTATTCTGTGATTATAGGAATAAGCATTCTTGTAGGAGAAAATAATGAAAACGGATATAGTATTAGGGGATTAAAAATCATCCATAATCCTACCATGTAGATATAACCACTATTTACAGTGAGATTTATTTTCCTTATGCATATACACAAGTGGACTTATGCTGTATTTATAGATTTACGAATCTAAACAGTATAGCACAGTGGTAAAGAGTTTAAGTGATCCGACCGGGCTACCTGGGTGTTAATTGGAGTTCCACCACTTAGTTGCCTGAACCTAGGCAAGTTATTTCAACTCTCCATGCCTCGATTTCCACACCTATAAAATGAAGATACTGATGCTATCTATCCTAAAGGGTTGTAGTGAGAATTACTACAAGTAATGGCTCACAAAATGCCTCACCCATAATTAGCACTCAATAAATGCAACTCTTTCTATTTTTCTACTTTAATCATTTAAAATTATATCATGATTGCTTATTAGGCTACTAAATATTCATTAAGCACAAAATAGTGACGGGTAATTCAAACTTGGATTTAATTAAAATTTGTTAAATGACATATTTAACCAATTTTTCATTGCTGGACATTAGACTATTCCCAGTTGTTGACTAAAATAAATGATTGTGCAAAGAACACAATGAACATCCTCATACATAAATATTTCCCCAAAAGCTTTGATATTTTTCCTCCTTAGGATAAATTCCAAGAAATTGAATTCCTGAGCAATGAAATTTGTATGGCTCTCAGTATGGATTGTTAAAAGAGTTTCAGGATGTTGTTCCAATCTCTTTTCCTTCCAGCAGTCTATAAGAGCAAAACTCTTGCCTCAGAGAGTATTTCATTATTATGATATTCTCCTTGAGGACTGCCTTTTATTGGTCTGATCAAGGTTTCTTTGTTCCTGCTTCCCCTAGCCCCATACTTCAAGTTTGGAAGTTATCTATTTATTTTATAGGTTATTTTAGTATGGATTTTAGTATGGATATGCTTTACCTGTAAATTTTGATAAAAAGTCCCAAACTGCTTAATTTCTTTATTCTCATCCAGAATAAAGGAAGAAAGGACATTGGAGTACTTTAGCTTCACTCTGAACTCTCACATGGTTTAAACCAGGGCTGTCTATTTTTTTGTTGTTGTTCTTCCAAGGATTCAACCTCAGTTAACTTTTTTGTTGTTGTTATTACTTGCATTTAATGCCTGTTTAAGTTTACCAAGATGTTTTATCAATTTCTTTGCTCATTGGTGTATTTTGTACCCAACTCCTCTTCCTGAATTCATTTTCATTTTTGCTGAAGTGAGGTTCTGCAGCTAGGAAACTACTTAACAGTCTTTGTGTCTTTGAAAATGTTTTATTTCATCTTCATTCTTAAAGAGTAATTTAGCTGGATATTTCATTCTAGATTAAAATTTATTTTCTCTTAATACTGAAGATACTCATTCATTGCATTCTGGTAGCTTTTAGGAAATGTGTTGTCAGTCTAACTGCCGTTACTTTGCAGGTAATCTGGTTTTTCTGCCTGGTGGCTTTAAAATTTTCTCTTGTTTGTGTGTTCTGCAGTTGGGCAGATGGGTATTTTTATTTTTTAATCCAGCCTGGTACTTGATATACTTTTTGTTTCACTCATTTTATTCATTCTTTTAACAAATATCCATTGTGCATCTGCTACAGGCCAGATGTTTTTCAGATGCCAGAGATAAAGAGTTGAACAAGAAAGTTCCTGCTTTCAAAGAGCTTATGTACTAGTAGAGGAGTTTAGATTCTGATGCTTAAACTTTTATGGATTTCCTTAATTCTAGAAAACTCTCCTTGTGTATCTCTTCAATTATTGGCTTTCCTGAATTATGTTTATTTATTGTCTCCCTGTGGAAACCTAATTGACTTACATTGGAACTTCTCGTTCTATTTTTAAGTCTTTTAACTTTCTTTCATGTTATCCATGTTTTTACCTTTCAGGGAGACTCTTCAGGTTTGCCTTCCAGTTACCTAACCAAATATGGTCTGTTTTTAATTTAATGTCTATACTTTTGGTTAATATAATTTCTATTCATTTATATTTTTCAATTCTCCCTGTTCTTTTCATAATGTTTTATTCTTGCTTAATGCTTTCTCTTTATTCTTATCTCTCTGAATACCTTTATACAGACCTAATTTTAAATTGCTTTCAGAGTGTTCAACTAGCTGTAGTCCTGGGGTATCATTTTCCCCATCTCTTGTGTCTGTTGACTCTATCAGGGCATTGAACTTTATCACATGCTTTGTGGTTTTTGTTATGAGCTCATTTTTTTGGGAATTATTTTTGACAGATACCACAATGTGTTCTGTGCTGTGAGAGCAGCTGTACTGCCTCTTTCTGGGGCTTAAAAGGATTCACTAATTCTGGACCCATTTTTACATTAGTTCCTAAGATTAGGATCCTTACACCAGAATTTGGCAGTGCATCCACTAGCATAAGGACAAATTTTTCCTGTTGTTTACTGTGTTTTTTATTCTGGACCTAGTCAAAAGTCCCCATCCAATATGTCATGTCCAAAGATAGATGTAAAATTTTCTTTATTCCTTGTTCAAAACTAGGATTCCCTATTTCCTAGTTCCTGGCTTTATGTGGAAAGACCAATTTTAGCTCCTCTTTGCACACACACCCAAGACCTTGACTTCCATCCCATCACCAGGAGAAAATGAACCTTTACCTTCTAAGGGATAGATCTTGTTCAGTTATGCCTGTGTGCCCTAAGACTTCAAATCCCCTGCCCTTCTGAAGAGTCCGTCTTCATTTCTTTCACTTGGAGATTTCATTTTCTTTCTTTTGACTTCAGCTGTGAATTAATCTTTTAAAATTATATTTTATCTCACATTTCTTTGTGGTGGTGGAGTTTTTACTTCCTGGTATTCGCCTATTCTGCCATCTTAAGCAGAATTTCTAATATGTAGCAATATGTCTTTGTATATTTACTTTGTATCTATCTATTCACCTTATTTAAGTTTCTTACTTCCTAGGTTCTCAAGCATATAATCATATTGTCTCAAAATAATGATAAATTTCTTCTCTAATTTGACCTATTGTTTTATTTGCTTCTATTTCATTTGTCCCCCTTTATGGAATTTTTATAAACATAGGTTGGGGCTTCTGTATTAGTCTCACCATTATTTTTATTTCTTATATTTTACAGTAAAAATGTAAGTAATGAGATGAATCTGTAGCAAGATAGAATTTTCCTGGCAAAAAGAAATATTCCAGTTAGAAAATTCAGAGTGTGCATTACATTCCAAGAAATCAATAGGTCATGATAAAAACCACTCCTAACCATAAGCAGGAGAGATTTTTCAGTATCAGATAGGAGAAGGAGGAAGAAGAGGAAGAGCAAAAGAGAATTTTATAAGGCATGCAGGAGGGAAAAATCAGATCACTCAGGAAAAGATCCACAACAAAATCAGGTTGTCCTCAGAGCTCTCAGGAAGTCAAAATGCTATAAAGTAATTTAACAAACTGCTACAAAACTCTGGGGAAAAAGCCTCTGAGCCTATACCCAGTCTGATCATCCTTCAGGAGGGAAAACCACAAAAGCATGCCCTCAGCAACTCAAGCACTCAAAATTCTCCTGCAAGGTAATCTTCCTGAGTCAGCTATCAGAAAATCTATGCCAGGAAAATGAAACTGTATGAAAAGCAATGGGCCCAGAAGGGGGAAATCTTGGTGGAAGGGCAGACATTGAATAGAAAAATTAGTAAGTTGCCGAGATGAGTTTAAATGTCTATTTTAAATGTGGCTATAAAATTATTACCAGAAAGGTACGCTTTAAAAATGAATGAAATGATTGCTTTTGTATTCAAGATAATAACAAGCGGGTTTTGGCATCCATAATCACAAAGAAAAATGGAAGAAAAATGAGGAAAATGGTGGTGGCAGGTAGAAGAACACGGGATTCTATTTCTTGTCTTCCATAAGGAGTGCTTTTAAAATTACTAGTGTGTTATTAGTGTGAGAATTAATTTAATACAAGTCTAAGATTGCCTTTGGAAATCGAGCTTAACCATTATTAAAACTGAAGGCACAAAGTTTATCGTTTAAATTTGCTTCAGGAAAAAAATAGCAATTAAAACAATATACTGCAAAAATAAACTACAAAAAACACATAAATAAATAGGAAAGGAAGAAGGCAATCTAGCAAGAAAGGATTACTTTTATTATTAACCCTGCAAATATTTGTTGAGTACCTACTATATTCCTGGTACTGCGTTAGAGACTGGGGATTCATACAGCAGTGAACAAGTGTTGCAATATCCCAAGTGTTACAGACTCCTAAGGAAGTTTACAATCTAGTGGGTGGGAAGAAAGAAGAAACAAGTAAATACATAAGACAATTGCAGATGATGATAAGTGTTATAAGATAAATATACAGAATCAAATGTGGTTTCTTTAAGTAACTGGGGGGATTATGTGCTTTAGAGTGACCTGAAAAAAAGTCACAAGGTTTCAGTGGGGGTAAAGGTAAACCCAGGTGCAAAAAGCTTGAGATGGAAAACAGCTTAGCATGATCAAAAACTGTAAAGGAAGCCACTGTGATAGAGCAAAGTGAGAAAGCAGAAGATGTGTAAAAGACGAGGGTGGAGGTAGGCTGGAGATCCAGGCAAGGTGTAGATGCTCTAGGGCCTTTTGGACATTGGTAAGGAGCTAGATTTTATTCTGTGTGCAATGAGAAGTAACCAGAATATGGCTAGAAGTTGGGGATGGAATGGAGAAGCTAGTGACATGGCCCAAGTCACATTTTTAAGGGAGTTCTAGAGATTCCACTGTAGGGACGCCCTGAAGGAGGTAAGAACACCAGTTAGGTGTTGCTACAGTCCAAGCAAGAGATGATAATGAGTTGGACCAGGGCAGGGTAGTGTCAGTGGAGGCAGAGAGGTGGGCACTTACAGGACTAGACATGACTTGGTGGATCAGATGCAGAGAAAGAAGGAGAGGGAGACCTCAAGGCTGACTCTTAATATTTTATATTGAACAATCATTTGGATGGTATTCCCGTTTCTCTAAAGACCAGGGAAGACAGGTATAGAGGAATGACCAAAGCTTTGTTTTATGCAGAATGTGTGTGAAGCACCTATCTGACATTCAAGTGAAGATGGCAAGTAGCATTTGTAGATAGAAGTCTGAAGTGCAGGAGATGGTTCCAGCCTGGGGTTACAGGTTTGGGACTCATCAATAAGCACATATGAAGTTCTAAACCCGAGCAATTTCATCTAAGCAAAGAATTTAGATTGACCAAGACCTGGAGTACCCTGGCATTTAGGAGTTAGGTAGGGGAGGGGCTAGGTCACTCTGACTCTGACAAGGGATTGATGATAAAGAACTGTGGACTCTAAGTTAGGAAAAAAGAGATGTGAAGGAATTGGAGCCCATGGATAGGCAAAATAAATATAAAAGGGACATCTCCATCACACCAAACTTATTTCCTTTAGTATCCAATCTTTTGTTTAATATTTCTTCTGTTTATTTTATTGTGAAAATTTCAAGTAGATACAGAAGTAGAGAAAGTAGGATAATAAATTCCATGCACCAATGGCTCATGGCCAATCATATTTCATCTATGCACCTGACAGCCTTTTTTCTCCTCAGATCATTTTGAAGCAAATCCCAATCATCATTTAATTTCATTGGTAAATACTTCTGCATGTTTGTAAAGGATAGATCCTTAAAAGACCTTAACCACTATCACATCTTAAAAAAAAACAAACATTAATTCCTTAATATATTAACTGTGTAGCCGATATTCACATTTCTTTCTGTTGTCTTATGACTTTTATTCACTTATTTGAGCAAATCAGGTCCTCATGTTGCCATTTCTTCCTCTCTTCTATTTTTATTCAGCCACAGTGTTGTATAAGTTCACACAATCCTTCTACCAGATTGGCCCCTCTTCACACTAGTCTTCAAGTCCTATAGATGCAATATTCTCTAAGATTCTTTTTGAAAATCATAAATGAGAAAATTTCCATTTTTTTCTTGTTTCTTACAGTAAGTCTACTTCAGAGGCAAAAATATCCCTGATCCTTTTTCTCCTCTCTCAAGTCTTTGCTCAAATGCCATGTTTTCAATGACGCCTACACAGACCATCCAATTTAGAACTGCAATCCCTCCCCTACATTAGCACTCCAGTTTCCCCTTACTCTATTTTTTTCTACTTTCTATGCGCATATAACTTTCTACAATATTATGTATTCTATTTATTTATTTATCTTTTATGGTTGCCCTTCTTTCACCTCAAAAACACCCCTACTAATATAAACTCATAAAAAGAGAACAAGGACTTTTGTATGTTTTGTTCTGTAATACATCCCAAGCACCCAAAACACTCTCTAGCACATAGTAAGTGCTCACGAAATGCTTATTGTGTGAATGATCAAATTCTTCAGTACACCTAAATATCTGGGGACTAATTTTTTGTTTACAGATATGTTCTTCTCTAATACCTATTTAAAGGCATGTAGAATCGAAATACAGTAGAGCCCCCTGGGGCCTGATTTGGATCCTTACCAAGCTCTTTCAATCTTGATAGAAATTTTAAAAAGGCAAAATACAGATTACTCTAAACTGGAATCATCACTCCAAGGATTCTCAGCTAAAATGAGGAATGAGAGACTGAATGACAAGTAAAAAAGGAGTGTATTCTCTGTCTTGGAAAACTTTTTCTGTGTGTTTGATGTGGGTGCCTATGAGAAAGCAAGTTTGCCTATAAGTAAGCCTTATGGACCCCCAGGGCCATTGGTGGGTCAAAATTCTGCCAGCCCACCAAAAGAGGGATTTACTTGTCTCATCAAATAAAGAAAGGTAAGTTGGTCATTAGCTGAAACACAAAGGTAGAGTAGCTTTTCTTTTCTTCTGGAAACAGAGAACTGGCCATTGATAAGTGCATTGTCAGGGTTCTCCAGAGAAATAGAACGGACTGGAGATACAGATAGATGAGATTTATAATCTCTTATTTGTATTTATTATAAATCTTTATATAAGACATACATGTATGAGATTTATATATATATTATATATATATATAAGAATTGACTCATGTGACTGTGGGAATTGGCAAGTCTGGATTCTGTAGGGCACCTCACAAGTTGGAAATGCTAATAAAGGTACAGTTTACATTCCCCAGGAGAAGCTGATTGAAGTTTCTGGCTTTTAAGACCTCCAACTGATTGGATGAAAAGACTCCCACATTGCTGGAGGAAATCTTCTTTGTTGATTGTAGATGCAATCAGCTATAGATGCAATTAAGTGACTATAAATGCAAATCCATGTAGGAAACACTCCCACAGTAACAATAAAGCCAGTGCTTGCTCAACCAAACAACTGGGCATAATAGCCCAGCCAAGTTGGCATATGAAATTAACCATCACAATAGGTCAGAATGACTCATCTCATCTTCCTTGGTACAGTCTTGCTCCTTTTGGAAGCAATACTCTTCTCATTTCAATTAATCAATAAGGAGAATTAATGACCCTCCCCTCCAAGAAAACTCAAGATTTCTGCGTGTGTTTCCATCTAGTTAAAACACTCTTCAAGATTCAGTTTAACAATTGTCTTCCCTATAGATATTTGCCAATCTTACCAAATATAATTGTTTGGAAACATAATTGTTTTCAAACATAAACACAAACATGCATGTGGCCACATTTAGCAGGGGGTCAGGGATCTTCATGTGGGCAGTGGGCTCAGCTGGAATAGGTGAGATGGCTGGACTTCTCTCACCACATGGTTTTCCACCCCAGGTTTCTTCACGTATGGCCTTCTCAGGTCAGTTTTCTAAGAGGGATAGGAAGAAGGCCTAGACTTCCATGTTCTCACTTGTCACTAAGCCAGCCCAGATTCAAAATGGAGATGAACAAGAAGCACATAGCAGTCACTAGGCTACAGCAATTCTGAAATCTAGCTTGGGCCCATGTTACAAGTTTCCCTATTCCAGGGACAGATAATGTTCTTTGAGTAGGGATTATTTCTGCTCCTTTGAAGTGACTTCCTGTCTTTTTATTGTCCTTGGCTCTTAACTCTGCCTTCTGGGCTCTTGATTCTGCCCTGAGACATCTCTCCTTGTTTATAAGAAATGCCCCATATTTGCAGATGAGTAGATTTCTCAGCCTGATTCTTGCTTGTAGAACATTAGGGTCCCAGAGATTTCTTTTCATTTTGAACTGGCTCAGGCTCTTTTAGTTCAAATTGTCAGGGTTTTTATCAGTACAACTCTCTTAAACATTTTTTGAGTCTCCTATGAATCTTATCAGTGTTGATGTCATACCACA
This sequence comes from Dasypus novemcinctus, assembly GCF_030445035.2. Taxonomy (NCBI): domain Eukaryota; kingdom Metazoa; phylum Chordata; class Mammalia; order Cingulata; family Dasypodidae; genus Dasypus; species Dasypus novemcinctus. The sequence continues at coordinate 23,943,136 of NC_080686.1, forward strand.
TAAGCCACATCCATAATTCTCTACTAGGTAGACTTCTGTGAGACTGTATACCCCTGAGTTTCTCAGATGTTCTCTTGTCAAGCTCAGAGTGTCTATTAGGCACTTTCATAAATCTTTCTGAGATTTTAGCAAAGGTCCAAGAGCCACAATCTTGATTTGACCTATACATTGAGGGTATTACTTACTTTGAGTAAATAATTTCTTGCCAGCAGGACAGACTGAAAATATGAAATAGTTTTATTTTCCAACTGAAATACCCAGGGCCTTTCACATTTCTTCTAATTTATGCTTGAAAAAAAAAAAAAGAAGAAGAAAAAGAGTTCTTTCCTTAGCTCATCCCTCCCTTCACATCATATATCACACATAGCCTAAAAGTTCTAATTGGCACTTTCCCCTTTCTGCCTGAAGCGCTCTTTAGCCTGATCTACAAGTCATTAGGTAATTCTCTATGCTCTATGAAACCTCAGTTAACAGTCTTGCCATTGTTCCACCATTCTTTAACATAGGTTGTCCTCTCTCCAGTGTGTGTTAACAACCTTTTCACTGCTTTTCCAGCCTTTACCTGAAACCCACAACCAAAGCCAATTGCCACACACTGTAAGTTTGTGTTAAAGCAATACCCCACATCCAGGTTTTGATTTGGGTCTGTTGTCTATTGTGGCATAGAAAATCGCACCAAAATTTATTGGCTTAAAGCAACAATGATTTCTTATTTCTCCTGATTCTGTGGCTTGGCTTGGTGCTTCTTTGCTGGTTCTGCTTCAGATGCATTCAGCTACAGGGTCAGCTAGGGATGGGGCTCAGCTATGACAGCTGGAGAGGTGGGTCTCTATCTCCAAGTAAGCTTTAATTTTGGGTTTCTTAACGGTATGGTGGTTGCAAAGTTTCGAGAGAGTAACAGCCAAAGCTGCAGTCATGAGGCCACAGCAATTCTGAGGTACAGATTCTTATGCCACATTCTATTTGTCAAAGTCACCTGACCAGCCCAGGTTGCAGAGATGGAGAAAGACTCCACCCCTGGATGGGAAGGCAGTGAAATCACATTGCAAAGGGAGATGTCTCCTGGGATGGGAGGAGTTTGTGACCATTGAACAACTGTCCACAAAAAACAAGTGGTATTAATATTTGTATTCCTCATGGCATCAAGCAGAAATAGGTGTTAAAATAGATACTTGTTGACATGAAGGAAAAACTGAGGTAATTCCAAATCTGATGTTCTTATTTAAAATTGACTTTGCTTCCAGATACTTTCAAAGGCATTTTCTTCTGATGATTTAGTGATTTTGGAATTTCACTCCATATAATAGCTGCAGCCAGAAAAATGCTGATTTTATCTTTAATACTTGAAAATCCTAAAAACATGATTCTGATCAGCTAAAGGATTTTCTATTTAATAACTCTCATTATACAGTATTCAGGCTATTATTAAAAGTGAGCTAAAGTAGATCAATTTATATAGGCGACAAAGAAAATTCACGTACATAATTATATTTTTTTCGTACATGTCTGTGAATTATACCATTAAGAAATGCAAGATGAGAGGTGGAGGCGTCTTTGGGACATGGAGCTGCCCTGGATGGTGCTTCAGGGGCAATCACCGGACATTGTAAATCCTCACAGGGCCCACTGGATGGAATGGGGGAGAGTGTGGGCCATGGTGTGAACCGTTGACCATGGGGTGCGGGGGTGCCCAGAGATGTACTTGCCAAATGCAATGGCTGTGTCATGATGATGGGAGGGAGTGTTGCTGGGGGGGGGAGAGGTTGGGTGGGGGTGGTAGGGTTCAACGGGACCTCATATACATATATTTTTAATGTAATATTATTACAAAGTCAATAAAATAAAAAAAAATAAAAAAAATAAAAAAAATAAAGAAATGCAAAAACATGAGAGAATTGGAGGCAAACTCCAATAAGGTCATTTTTCTTTTTATTCAAGAGAATATGTTTCTCTATATTGCAGTACATTTGGTAAAATTTTTAGAAAGCCAAAATGACTTTAAATCCTAGTAATTTAAAATAGAACCTCATTTTACATTTCTTCTTATTAAGAGAGAGAACAGTGAACAGGAAATTTCCAAATATTTTTGGTACTATTACTTGCATATAAATATTCTCCCTCCTAAATAATAAGCTCTTTAAAGGCAAAGACTATCAGCCACCTTCCCATATCTAGCTCAGGGCATCACACTCAACTGGCCCTCGATAACTACTAGCTGAATTAAATTGATTTGAGCTTCTAGCTCCAATTCCAATGATGACTGTTAAAAGCTTCAACTTTTCTGAATGGCTTATTACTATGTGCACATTGGAAGTCATTGTTTTTCTAAGGTTTTCTGGGCATTTTTCTCTTCCTCATGTAAAAGGGTGTTCCAACATGGTAGAACCACCAAATCCATGGATCTGTGTCCTTCCTCTTGGGACAAGATGAGTCAGTGGCTCCCCCACCGTACTCCCATCACCATTTAGATCCACTGAAAATAGCATGTGTTTCTCTTTCTCTCACCAATTGACTGAGCAGTAGTCTTTCCTGTCTTGATGGGTCTACATGGATTCAGTAGCACCTACCATGTGCCAGGTGCAGCACAGTGAGGAAATCGCTATTCAAGGTTGGAGTCAGGGAAACCATGTTAGCGAGTGGTGACAAAGACAAAACTATTACCAGAAGGAAAAAAACAAAGTCCCTACTCTCGAAAAATGTGTAATTTAATTGAGGAAAGCAGTTTTGCGTAAACAATCTTGCTAATAACGATAAAAGCAGCTACTGTGTCTTACACGACTCTTCGTCAGGGATGTCACATACATCATCTCCCATTCTTCCAAGAAGGCTGCAAATTAGGCAATCAGTGTGCCCAATGTGAAGATAGGGAGGCTGGAGCTCAAAAAGTTTTGCAAACTTTTCCAAGACCACAGCTGTCCTAAGTGGCTAAGTGGATGAAGTAAAACTTCAGACTCAAATTCAATGTCAAAGGCCAGGTTCTCTCTGTGCTGCCTTCCTACCCAGCTTGATAGGACATGGCAGAAAATACTGAAGTAACTGAAATGAGTGTGCCAGCTCCAGCGGAAGGTGAAGATGATGGAGAAATCACTGTTGTCCGTCCTAATGGAGTACGTTTTGTGGCTTTGTCAAGCTTGCCTTGGATGGTGGAGGGTCAATGTGGACCCACAGAGGATGGAATTAACACAGGCAACATCGAGTGGTCCAGGGTGGGTAGCTTGTCAGATTCCTTCAGCATAACTCATGCGCTCTCTCCTTTGAACATTCCTGCTCAATCTTACTGTTTTTTATTTCTTTCCTCACACCCATTAAAGAACTGTTTTCCTTTCTTTGTTTAATGCATTATACAAATCCATTACTTCCACAGGCTCCTCTGGACTTCAAATTCCCTAATGTCTCAGAACCTGTCCCAGGGCATGTTGGTCTGTGATCTGCCTTAGATAGATTTTTATGTCTCTCATTTGTGTTTTCACATTTTCCCATTTATGTTGGTTGTCTCTCAGCAGGAGCTAAGTTTTCCAGAAGCAAAGATTTGTCTTTTGTTATTAACTCCCCTCCATGGTAGTCCTGTACTCTATTACACTGGACATTTGATAAATGATACTGACAGACTAACTCAGAGGGATGCTGGGAGGAATAAATTAAGGCAATAAAATTAATGAATGATGGCGCATGAAAAGCTTTGCTGAATGATGTACTGTCTCTAAAATGGAATTATCACGAGTGTGTCTTTGCAGATTGGACTTGTACATTCTTTTAGGTTTTTATTTGTCTTTATTTTTATTTTTTAAAAATTTGTGCCCCTTCAATTTGACATTTGTTTTCTCTGTTCTTTCTCACCCTTTTTTCCCCCTCTTTTGGTATTTCCTCTAATCCTTTCTTTCTTCTATTTTAATTTTTATCAAGATAATAATGTAAATAGTTTAAAAAGTCAAACAGTAGCTGTCTTTTAACAACAGACAACATTTCTGCCTACCTCTCCCCATCTCTACCCGCTAATTCTGGTTTTCAAAGACAAACCATTTCAATCATTTTACCTGTATCTTCTGATATTTACTTGCGTATTTCTACTCTGTAGACTTCTGAAACCCAGGCACCTGGCATCCCGTGCCCAAATGTTCCCAAGACTCCTTCTAGGCTCAGTGGAGACCTTATGACAAGAACCCACTGGCAAATGGAGAAGGTTCACACTCCAGGGTCCGCGGGCTGACCCTGGAGCAGGTGTGATGGCGGATTCCACAGGCTCCACTAGACCCCTGGGAAAAAGGAGGAGCTGAGTGCGGAGAGAAGGGGCCTGGGCTGTGGGCTAGAAGCTTTCAATTTATTCTTGGCCAGTTGCAGATGTTAGTGGCAGGTGTGTATGTACTTATCAGCAAATGAAGAACTCAATCTCTCAATTGGTTCAAGCACACCTGCTAATATCTTTATCACAGAAATCCCTCCCAGGACCCTTTCTCGCGGGGCTCCATTTGGACAGATTACTCACTTGCTTGGTTCTATAGCTTTCATCTGTAACTTCTCTTCTTCATCCTTTGCTGACTCTTTTGCTCCTCTTTTTTGTTGTCTCTTCTCTTTTCTGGATCCCATGCCTTCTTTCTTGGATCAGTTTCTTGTTTTAGTGAGAGGGTGCTTGTAAGGTGCGTTGTAGATTAAAAAATATTTTATCAGTATCAAGCTTGACATCAACTTTATTCACCTTCAGATTTTTGAAGTCATTGAATCATTGTTTCCAGGCTTCCAATACTGCCAGTTAAAGAGTCTAATGATATTTTAATCCTTGTTCCTTTACATGGAATCCGTCTCTTCTCTCCCGAAGTCACTCTCAGGAAACATTTCTCGGTGTTCTGCAACTTCACATTCACGTGTCTGACCTGGGTCTTCATTTCATTGACTCTGTTCAGCACACTGAGAACTCATTCAATCTGAAAAGTGAAGGTCTTCAGTCCAGCGACATTCTCTTATATTATTACACTGTTAAATTCCTGCCTTCATTTTCTCGGATCTTTATTTTCATAACTCTTGATTTCCTGGACTTCTAATTTGCTTAAACTGTTTCTTCCACATTTCATTTTGTCCTTTTGTCCTACTTTCTGGAGATTTCCTCAACATGAACTTCCTATCCCTCTGTGAATTTTTCACATATGAGATCATAGTTTTAGTTTCTAAGTGTCCTCTCTGTGATAGTTGTTAATAACAGCAATCTTTTCTCCCCACGAATGCATATCTTTTCTTATCTCGCTGAAGTTATTCACTATATTTCTTTTTCCTACGTTTTCTCACTTCTTCCCTGTTAACGCCCGCCCCCCTCCCCACCCTTGGACTTATCGTATTTTGTTCTCTCCTTATGGGGAACTTTCTTCAAATGTTGGTGATTCCTGGCGGGCAAGGCAATCTTAAGAGTGGGCGCACTAAGGAGTGGTCTGGAAGTTCTGCTTGCATAGCAGGGGCAAGCCCACATGGTGAGCTTGCCCAGAAGTCACCATGTGCAGTGCTTTTTCCCCCCAAGTCAGTCAGCATCCCCAGAGAGAAACTCTCTCAATCTCCTGCTGGCTTTCTGGGAGATGCGTGGGGCACTAGGGCAAGCAGTTGCTAGTTTAGGATTGTCACCTTTCTCTTTGCCCCCTTTTATTGCCCCTCGGCCCTGGCATTCCTGAAGCCTTCCTTGTTCCAACCCTCCTATGCTGGGAGGCTTCTGGGCTTCCAGTTGCTCCTTTAAAGGTGTTCCACAGATGCAGAGCTCAGCCAGTCTCCTGAGCATTTCCAGGAATTCACGGTGCCGACTGACTGGCTCACTGCTGGTTTCCTCTCTCTGGTCTAGTAAGTCAGCAGCTCCTGGTGCACCTGTTTGCTGACTTTCAAAATGAGTTAAAATCTCTCTGCTATCATCTCTTCTGTTCTTGGTTTGTGCATTTTAAAAATTTCTTTACTCTTTTTAAAAATGTATTTCTTTTTAAAATATATTTTTAAAAATACTTGTTTTAAATTGTATTTCCTTTGAAATGGTAAGGAAATACACTCATGTTCAATCTGCCTTGTTTACTGAAAAGCTCTAATGTTTATTTAGTTTTGTTCGTATTTTCTTGGTATTTTCCTGTAAGTCTAATAAAGATCATGTAAGTAAGCATTTAAAACACCTATGAGTTGCCTTTAATGCCATCAAAGTTTTTTGAGCCCATTTATTTTTCTATGCATTTACTGATTATGTTTTTATCACATTGCTTAGGAAACAAAAACATTTTAAAAGATCCTTTAAATTATGCCAGGAATAAGTAAAGACATGGGGAAATTGGAAAGTTTAATAAAGTAGCTACCCAGTGACAAATGGTAAATAGTAACTATAATCAGAATCTACCCCCTACACACACACTTGAAAACTCAAAGCCACATCATCCCACAGCAGCACTTGACAGAATCCTGCAATAGGGGATGCTGATGACTGTATCAGCAAATGAAGCCTGCAAGAACAATCAAACCGAAAGGAAATTTTGGGATAAATTAATACTTGCCAACCCTGGAAGTTCCAAACTCACAAAAGCAGCAGCAGGTTAAAATTTTTATCAAGTGCTCACTCCTTGAGAATAAATATCTGAAGAAACAAAATTGCTACCTCTAAGAAGCTAAGTGGTTAATGAGGGACTTACCTGGGCAAAGTGTTGCAGTAGGATGTAGTAAGTGCTGTGATAAATAAATAGGAGGTTGCCATGGAAATGCGGAAGTGAGGCGCCTCCCTTGGTGGGAGGGGCAGGCAGTGAAAGCTGAGCTGGGTCTTATAGGATGACCAGGTCCCAAACAGGGAATCAGGTCTGAACCAGGAACTATCAGCTGAGCTAGTCAAGACCATGCTTTGTCAACTTTATAGACAAGCTTATATGCCAATGGACGAGGGAAATAATGTTTTTTTTCTAGTCGATGAGAGATTTTTCTCGTTAGGGCTGTTTTGCCAGTTTTCTTTAGAGTAGGAGCCTTATTTGTAAACAGCCAGTAAGAATCACAGTAATACCTATGAATTTATCGAGAGTTTCTTTTCCAGTTTAAGGCTTTTGTTGTTTCCTATCATGGAACACCACATTTTTAAAAAGTGTCAAACTCCTTTACTCTTTTTGAGAAACAGACTGTTGCAGAAGCACATTTCCTCTCTTGCTCCAAACACCAAGACAGGAGTTAGAGAGTCAGATACCTAAGCATCCGCAGAGGGGGTGTGTCATTCTCCTTGGCCTTGTATGTGTGTAGGAGTGGCGTTCTAGAGGGAAGTCTATTTGTGTGTCAGAACTCAACCTGGAGACACACCAAACATGGTGGATGAGGAGCCCTTCTGGGAAGGTCACAGGGTCAGGCACCGATGGACAGCTGTCTGGCTTGAGTACCCTTACACTCACACATTCTCACCCTCTGCAAGATGACCGGGGGTCAGGGGCCTAACAGGATCCTGGGCTGTCCCCAGCAGCTGCTGTGACACCACCCAAGGTGCCCTTCAAAGAACGATGTCTGACAGTCTCACCCTGCATGCGTCCGTGAGAATCTCCAGGCTTTAACCAAATTTGAGACTCACATTTCCCAAAGAAAGGATGGGGTTCAGTTTTGCTAGTATCAGATCTTCGTAGCTTTTATTATAACTTTTATTGTAGTTATAGCACAAGAGAGAAACAAACATTTTTTTCCTAAATATAGAGTATAGGAAACAGGATCTGTCCTAAATTTAGAGCTCAGCTCCAGCCTTGCAATGCATCCATGGCGGAGCATATGGCCTCATTCCTTTTCCTGATTGAGGGAACCCCAATACCTACTAAGCATCAGCCCAGCTCTCTGGGATGATGCAAGGAAAATGGTCTTGGGAAAGCATCTACCAGGGAATCTCTTGCCATCTCTGTGGAAGGGAAGTGTGTGGATGCAAGAAAGAGTGAGTTCAGCAGAAAGAGGAGGCCTGAAGGGAATTCAAAATCAATCAGGCATCCTCATCATCCAACAGAGCAAGGGGGAAGAAGAGGAAACCGAGGCTTTAAAAATCAATAAAGCAACCCAGAAAAGAAATGCGATGGGAGATAGGAAGGCAGGGAAGAAGCAGCCCACAAACATGGAAATTCATAAAGATTGACAAAGTTAGGGTGTGCAACATACAAGGATCTGAGAAAGGGTAAAATAATAACAATAACATTAATAATAATCAATGTAGAATGTGATCTACCAGTAATAAAAAGAATTTAAAATTTAAAATGAATAAATTAAAAAGAATTAACATGGAAACATTCTTTTGTTTCAAAAATTACAGAGGGGATAAGGAGTGGCAGAAAGAACAAACTGGGGTGTATTAGCCAACCAAGGGGTGCTGATGTAAAGTACTAGAAATCTGTTGGCTTTTATAAAGGGCATTATTTGGGGTAAAAGCTTCCTGTTACAAGGCCCTAAAGAGTCCAACTCAAGGTTACTTTCCTCACCAAACTCTGTTGCCATGTATTGAAGCAAGATGGTGGGTGACATCTGCGAGGGTTCAGCCTTCCTCTTCCCTCTTTAGGCTCCATGGGTCCAGCTTCTTCTGATCTCAGCTGCAGGTTGGCATAGGGCTTGTCTCTCTTCCTGGGTCTCATTTCTTTTTGGGCTTAGCTGCTCTGTTCTCTTCACAGGGTTAGCTGTAAGTTTTCAGGCAAATGGCTCATCTCTTTTCCCAGGGCTGCGGGAGCAAAGCTGACAATTTTTCTCCTCTTCCAATTCTGTGGAGCTATCTCTTTTCTTGCTTCTGTGTATCTACTTCCGTGTGTGTCTTCTTAATCGACTATCCATTAGTATAGCACACAAAGGGGGCAGGGACTCAAAATGAGTTGCCCTATTGACATGGTAGAATCAAAGCCCTAATCTTAACATAATTTCATCAAAGGCATCTCAGCTGAATCTAATGCAATCAAAGGATTTCATGCCCAGAGGAACAGACCTGTTTACAAACATAATCTCTCTTTTTCAAATTTATAAATAATATCAAACTGCTCCATGGGAACACAAGGTACAGTCAGGATTGGCCTGTTGGTAATTCATTGTTCTAGGGTAAACTATGTGGCTTTTCTACCTTCCATTTCTCAGACTGTGAAGTCAGAACAAGCCTGAATAGTCTTATATAGTAACTAACAAAGGTGATGTCTACCCAACCCATATTTCTGTGTTGACTACCGATCAAGGAATCCCTGTTTCTACTCTGATGCTTTTCCTGCCCAAAGTTTTGGACACTTCTAAGTGGCAGTTGGCCCTATCCATGCGTTGGGGCCACCCCAAGCCAGGTATCACATGCCATAAGTAGGTGGATTATGGAATAATTTCTCCTTGGGGTGGAACCCAAGAGCCTTGTTTTCGCCCTAATACCCATCAGGTTTGCTCTTTCCTTCCAGTTCATTATTGCCCTCCAGTTCCCAGCTAGACTTGAAGTATGGTTCCTGGCTGGGGCTGACTCATTGCCTATCCTAGACTGTCCCTCCTCTTCTGACTCCCCCAGTTGCTGAATGGGCCTGGCTTCACGTGGACTGGCTCCTCCCATGCTCCCTGCCCTTCCACAACCACAACCAAGACCCCGGTGTTCGCCTTCTGGAGTAGGTCCCTCTGATCAGAAACCATTGGCCATATTGTGATTCGTGATGTGGGCTGTTGGCTGAGGCTCTTCCCACAACCATTTAATCAGCTTATGAGATGGGATCTAGTAGGTCTTTACTTTAAAGATGAGGGAACTGCCGGCAAGAATTGTGAAACTGTTCAGCTAAGGATGTGGTTGGGCTGGGATTTGGGTCCTGGTCTGGGTGGCATCTCGAGTTTTCTTGTTCTACTGCATCAGACCAGACAACCAGAGAACATTTTATCCAGCCCTCTCACTTTAAAGAAATAATAATAAAGACAGCAAAAATGGCAGAAATTGATTTGCCTAAGATTATACAAGTGGTAAGTGGCAGAATTGACTTTTAAAAGGTCTCCTCAGGGAAGTGGCTGTGGCTCAACCAAGTGGGCTCCCGTCTACCATATGGGAGGCCCTGTGTTCACTTCCCAGGACCTCCTTGTGAGGGTAAGCTGGGCCGCACCTGCAGAGAGCTGACGGCCCACATCTGTGGAGAACTGGTGCAGCAAGATGATGCAACAAAGGGAGACAAGCAGACACAGAAGAACATGCAGTGAATGGACACAGAGAGCAGACAGCAAGCAAGTGGGGGGTGTGGGGGATAAATAAATAAAATAATAATAAATCTTTAAAAGACAAAAAAGGTCTCTTTACTCCTAGACTAATAGCTGGTAGTCAGAGGCCTTGGCGTATGGCATGGTAAAATGATGCACTTTCAAGAATTTCTAGCTTTCTCCAGAAAGGTCCAGACCCTTAACATGACACACAAAGCTCAGTATAATCCACCTTCTCTTGCTCCACTTTGCAACCCTAGCAATTATCCCAACAGAGGCACAGAGCCTCCATTCTTCCAAATATTTTGTTGAATTGTTATGGATTAGGGCAAAGGTTGTATTTTTTTATTTTTTAAAGATTTATTTATTTATTTCTCTCCTCTTCCCCACTGTCCCGGTTGTCTGTTCTCTGTGTCTGTTTGCTGTGTCTTCTTCTTTGTCCGCTTCTGTTGTTGTCAGCAGCACGGGAATCTGTGTCTCTTTTTGTTGCGTCATCTTGCTGCGTTAGCTCTCCATGTGGGCGGTGCCATTCTTAGGCAGGCTGCACTTTCTTTCCCGCTGGGCGGCTCTCCTTATGGGGCGCACTCCTTGCACGTGGGGCTCCCCTACACGGGGGACACCCCTCCGTGGAACGGCACTCCTTGCGCGCATCAGCACTGCGCATGGGCCAGCTCCACACGGGTCAAGGAGGCCCGGGGTTTGAACCGCGAACCTCATGTGGTAGATGGACGCCCTAACCATTGGGCCAAGTCCACTTCCCAGGGCAAAGGTTTTGAAAGCTAATAACTTCTTCATTTCTGGATAGAAAGAGAGGGCTAACAAATTTGCCACTCTCCAGATACTGTGTTAGACCACTGGTCCTCAAGCTTGACCATGCTTCAGGATCACCTGGAAGCTCATTAAACCAAAGACGGTAGAGCCTCTCCCTCTACCCTGTCCCAACCCCAAGTTTCTGGGATGGGGTCTGAGCATTTGAGAGTCTGCATTTCTAATAAATTACCAGGTAACACTGATACTGCTGGTCCAGGGAACACACTTTGAAGATCCCTAATATAGGTGACTTACCTTCATCCTCTCACTGAACCTTCTGATACTATTATCATCTCCCTTTTAGAGAAGAAAAAATTGAGGCTCAGAAACACTAGATAAATTCTTAAGATCATCCAATTAAACAAGAAAGCAGGATCTTTGCACAGAACCTTTTGGTTCCAAAATCCTCTCTTTGTTCTTTCCAAAAATCACACTCTTGCATTAGCAGCAGATTCTCAAAAGGCAGCCAAATCATGCCTCTACTTCCTGATGTGTGAAGCACACAAAATTCCCTGCACTGAGGGCTGGGCTTTGGAACACTTGGAGGGACCCTTGCTCCATTAATGTACTACCTCTGCCTCACAGAGGCCCTCCTCGCTTGCCGGTGTGTTCGGGCCCACGTGACAAAGCATAGAGCCAGCCCAGGTCTAATGTGGCTTACGCTTCCCCTTTCTCCCAGGGTCGGTGGACTTGGTGAAGAAAGGAAGTGTATCAGGCAGGGCTCTCCAGAGAAACAGAACCAAAGAGCCAACAAGATACATATAGAAAGATTACCTTAAAGGAACCGGGTACCATGATGGTGGCACTAACAAGTCTGAGCTATGTAGGGCCAGCAGGAAGCTGGAAATTCCAGTGAAAGTGCACTTGAAGTCTTGAGTTCAAAATCCAAAATCCGTACAGGAAACCAATGAGCTGGAAACTCAGAGAAGAGTTGTTGTAATCTAGAGCCAGAATTTCATCTTCCTGTGGAAATCTCAGTCCCTTGCTCTAGAGGCCTTCAGTTGGTTGGATGAAGTCCATCCACGTTTGTGGGAAGTGTCTTCTTTACTTAAAGTCAACTGATTGCAGATGCTAATCCCATCTACAAAACACCTTCCCAATAACATCTAGGCCTGTGTTGGACCGAACAACTGGATGCTATCACCTACCCAAGTGGACACATAAAATTAACCACCACAGGAAATGTGTGTGTGCATGTGTGTGTGCTAGTTTCTTCGGGGCAGGCAGGGGAGTGGGGGACTTTGGGGACCCATCAAGAAAGCGCATCAGACCTCCCACCCCTATAGCATCCTGGGTACCATGCAAATGGAGAACAGACCCAGATGGACAAAGCAGCAGGAAGATGGCCAAGGTTTCAAAGTCTAAGGGACTTTGAGTTGTGCCTAGGAGGCAAGTGACCTTTATAGTCAAGCAACCGAGATCCAGGCCGAGTCTGACTACCTGTGTGCAGCTCTCAGAGCTTGGTGAGGTGTTCAAGGGGCCTGGCCTGAGCTGGGTCCCAGGAAGGAGGCTGGGCCACCTGTCCCTAATGGCCACTTGCTTGTTCGCGGAGGGGACCTCATCCCCAAGGCCATAATTGAGGAGTACCATCCCAAATCTGAACAAATGAAATGCTTGGCCTTTATCTCATCAGCAAACGGGTATTCAGAAGAGTAAATCTCAGGCACACGGATGGACCACAGAAGGAAGAAATTAAAGAAACTTCTCTCTTCCTTTTCTGGCAATGTTGGCTTACATTTCTAATTTGCGTACATTTCGATTTTGTAAAGTTTGAAAGCAAACAGAAATTTTATTTCTAATACTCTTTCTTTAAGAAAAAATTTGATCCAATAATTTTTAAACCCTGTCCATTCTGCCAGCTCAGCACAAATATCACAGGCAGAGCACAGGCCCTGAAGAAAATGGCCTTCTCTTAAAAGTACTGTCAATAAAAATATATATGCACTTTAAAATGCACTGAGAAGAATAAATTATGCCGACTGGGTAAATGGTAGAAACTCCCTCCATTTCAGCTCCTTGATAATTTCAGTGTTTGTCATGTCTAGCCTCAAAAGAATGAATTCACCTCCACATGTTGAGGGCCTGAAAATTGCACTGGGACTGAAATTAGATGGAAGCGCGAAGCTGTTAAAGATAATAGGCATGTGCTAAAATGCCCAAATGAATGAACGTTCCTCCAGCCTTCCAGCGTCTGCTCATTGTGCTCTGCAGTACATTCTTCACACATAAAAGGTGTCACAGGTGGCTGGCTCTTCTCTTTGTGGAACATTTGTGAATAGGCACACCCAAAACCAGAGGCATGCTTTCCAGGCTTGGACTCACGTTCATAACCCAAGGCCTTGAATATCTATGAGAGGAACCCTATCACTTCTACACCCACCATCTGTTACTGGCGTTCCGCTGGGCCATTTCTTACAGATGCTGCACGCCTCTGTGAATGCCAGTCCACGCTGATTTGCTCTGAGCAGTCACCAAGACAGGCCTTCCTCCTGGGGTTAGAATTTTGTTTCAGGTTGGGAAACAAAAAAATTATATATATATATTTTATATATATATATATATATATATAAAATTTTGTTTCAGGTAAAAAAATATATATATGTATATATACACATATATATAAACTACATGAGAGACACTCTGGCAGTGTTTTCAACCTTTAGAAGCTGGAAACAAAAGCAGCAGTTATACCAGCAGATTAGGAGAAAGCTACTGGAATCAAACTGATTGCTTTTAAGGGAATTTTGAGAAGCCCTTGTGTAAAAATATCTCCTGCCTCTTCTCTGGAAATTAATGCTGAATTCACTTGGCATGTCCGGGGGAGGGGAGGGTCTTTGAGTGCTGAGGATTTCAAGAGTGGTAAGTTCCAGAAGTCATGCTAGCTTTGCTAGTTGGCTTTCTGATGGAAAGTGAGAGAACTTCCAACCATCAGCCAGTCATCCCTGAACACCCCAGATTCCTGAGGGGTGTGGCAAGGAAAATGCTAAGTGCTATAGCCCCAAATGTGGTGGCTAGGGCCTGGTGTGGCCTTCTCTCTTTGAAGCTTCCAAGGGGCCCACTGAGCAGGACCCCCTCCTCTTGCCCTAGTTCACCTGCTTCCATTCTAACCTCTGCAGAAGGCGAAGACCAGCTCCTCAGCCAGAGGGGCCTCTGCATCCTTGTAATTGCTCTGAGCAATTGACCTGACAGAAGAGAGAAAGGAAAGTGGGCAGAGCAGAGCAAAGCCCTGCCAAGTAGAGAAGGTGTTGGGAGACAGAATCTGGGACTCTTCCTCCATCCACCTCCAGGTGGTCTTAGCTCCTCTCTGGCTTTGGCAGCAAAAAATGTTTCTAGTATTTATTGCCTATAGCCTCTCTACATGGAAGTCTCCAAGGAGAGGAACATGTCTGTGTTTTTCACTCTCTCGTTCACCCTGGCACTTACCACCAGATATACCATGGTTGGTTTCCTTCTTTGTCTCGCTCGAATAGTGCAGAAACGGTTCTTTCTTTGTTTCTGTGGCCCCTGCATCTGGCGCAGTGCTTGCCGTGTGGGATTCAGTTAACCTTGGCTGAAAAAAAATGAGTTCAATGATAACAAATTAGGTTTGAGAAAGCCACTGCATACATGAGACGGCGCCATTTAGGAAAGAACTCTGATACAGTGGAGCAGGACTTTTGGAAGCCCTTCAGCAATCAAAGGTACGTGCAGAGCAGATTTTTCAAACCACCCCATAATGGTGATTTGTTATAGTTCAACTCTGGAAAGGTGGAATAATGTCCCCTGAAAAAGAGGCTGTGCTGAGAACCAGAATGATCAGAAGAAATCATGGTTGGGAGAAGAGTGAAAACAGAAGAAGAAATGCAGGCACAGCATTTTAAAAATCTGAGTTCTAGTTACCCATCTGGTTTTGGATTTGAACATCTGCGTGATCTTAGGTTCTCTACACTGAAGCAGGTCAGAGAGATCTCACTATTCTACCCAATTTAATTAAACAGATATGATTTCAAAGCAACTTTGGGGTTTTATTTAGCATGACCTGACGTAGCACTGATTTCCTTCAAGTATATAAACATGCTTTCTTTGGATTGATTAGCAACTTCCCATTCTAATTTTCTGATGGACTTTGGATTCATAACAAAATGTTTCATTGGTTTCCAAAAGTCAAACATACATGGGATTGATTCACTTGCTGAAATTCCCTTTCAGTATTAAAATGTAAATTTTACTATGGCTCTAGTGGTTAGTGGTTAAGGATCCAACTTTAAAACAAGTCTAAAGAGTGCAAACTATGTGTTGACAGCATTTTAACAAGCAAAGGATACCTTGCTACTGCCCTGGTTGGGGCTTCCCAGGCATTTTCAGAGTAGCTTCTCCAGAGCTAATGATCATGGATCTTTACCACTTCGGCACTTGTAAGTGAGTCTGAGTAATGAGGAGAAGCACTCCAAAAACAAAGAGGAGGCTATGAAAGGTAATGCCCAGAAATGTTGATATAAAACCAACTGTGAGCAACTAGGGGACGGGACTCAGTCTTGGGATCTGTTGCAAAACTGATGCTGAATGAAGAGTGTCTCATTCCTTCTGAATCCCTCTAATTCTCCAAAGCCAAATCTGCCAGGGACGTTTTTAGAGAAAGTTCTTCACTGTGGTGATATGTTTGGGGGGAAATGTTAACATTCTGATATCATCCTAAGAAAGTTCTGTATCAAAGAACACTATACATTTCTTATTATTACCTTTAATTCGCATCAAATCACAATGCTAGGGGTTAGGGGTTTAAAGAGAAATAAGATGCATTTCCTGTCCTGAAGTTTATTGACCATGATTATATATAATCACACACATATACATTACATTACCATATATATAATATATTATAATATCATATTATATTCATTAAAAATATAAAGTACAATATGATACTATCCCAAAGGGCCAAAAAATGCACTGATAATTACTAATGTTTATTATGCACTATGCTAGACCCTCTTCTAAGTTATGTAAATATATTTATTCTTTCACAAAAACCCTAAGGACTTGGCATCATTATCATTTCCATTCTACAGATGAGGAACCTGAAGCACAGAGAAATCACAGACACACAAAAGCTTACATACACACAAAAATACTTGACTAAGTCAGAGCTGATAAATTGGAATTCAAGCTACCCTTAACTACTGTGCCAGACAGCGGATTGTCAGAGAAAGAATAGTGCAAGATTAGTCTCTTCTCACCTGGCCCTGATAGGACCAGGAACTCAGAATTCTGTTCTACTAGTCCTTAACTCAGTAGAACTGCCAAACACATTCTTATAGAGGTTAGATAACTCCAGAAAGTGGACTTTCTTTTACTGTTGGATACCCTCTTGCTAATCAGTTGAAACTCCTTCCTTTGTGGCCCACCCCTCAATTCTGGCATCTTGCTATATATATATACTGGAATTTGTTCAGCTGCCCTTCTGGCTCAGCTGTCCCAGCATGGAGCACAGGGCCTGGTACATAACAGGCATTCCATAAATAAAGGAATGAATGACTATCCAAACTAGTAGTGGAAATACTTTCTCCCTTGTTGAAGGAATCGGCTCTACCTTTTTCCTTGGTTCCAATAATTGCCTTAACTCTTTAGGCATGAGCTATGCTTCCTTGATAATTAGGGATTATTTTTACCCCTCTTAAACTGAGGTTTTGCCAATGGCATACCTGTCAGGTGGTACTGGACTAGCCAAGAATATGCTCTATTCCAAAGAGAGTGAAAACATGCCATATGGATTGGACAATATGGAAAATTACATCCGTGTGACCCACTGTGTTGCCAAAAGGCAAATGTGTGTTTTGTTGGCTTGGATTTGCTCAACTGCTGCTATGCTTCTCTCCCAGTGCCTCTTTAGTAGTTATTTTCTAAACTATCCTTATGTTCAAGAGTTTTAATAAACAATGAATCTCCCTGATTAACCTATATTTAAGGGTTTGTTGGTACTAAAGAGCAAGGACACCTGGTGGCAAATCCAAGCAGCCAAGATGAAACAAGTTCAACTTGATTCTCATTGCCATGTGCTCCCTACATTTATCAACTATGTTTTCATGTATTGCAATCCTTGCGAGAACTATATTGTCCCATTATTGACAATAACCAATATGACAATTACCTGTAAAAATCACCTTTGCACTTTTGTTTTCATTCTCAAAAAAAAAAAAGTAGGTTGATATTTGTAATCCTTATCTGAGTACACTCTATGAGGATGCTTTGACAGGTGGCAGGGCCACTCATAAAGATCACAGAGCATGCTGGGGAAGCTGTCTTCTAAAAACAAGGGGATGCTCGAAACAGGCGCAACGCATCAAAGTCCTGGATGAGAAAGCAGCTCTTTGTTGCATTTGGCTAGTTTGATGTTCCTTAGCATAT
This sequence comes from Dasypus novemcinctus, assembly GCF_030445035.2. Taxonomy (NCBI): domain Eukaryota; kingdom Metazoa; phylum Chordata; class Mammalia; order Cingulata; family Dasypodidae; genus Dasypus; species Dasypus novemcinctus. Next base: position 23,960,467 of record NC_080686.1, read on the forward strand.
GAGGCCTGCTTTGTTCCTTCTTTCTGGAAAAGGGGCTTGTAGCGTGTGTGTGTACACATGTTTGGCAGCATGCATGCAAGGATAGTGTTCAGCTGTTATAGGATGAGGACAAGTCTTTGAAAGGCACATCCTTAACTAAGAAAGAATAGAAGTTGAATGGGGAAGAGGTAGAAAGAAGAGAGGCAGGGGAAAGAAGGGATAGAGCAGAGGAAAGGTGGTTGAACAGCTTCCTCTCTTAGCTGAGAAGGGCCAAACATGGAGACATCAGTTATCTGAGGAACGGGATCTTTGGATGTCTTGGGGTTGGTAGGATTCCCTAGCGAGCCGGGACTGGGGAGGGGCCTTAGCTCAGCCAAGGGTGCAGGGATTTCAGGACACTCAGCCAGAGTCAGCTCACATGTGATATTGTTGCAACTTCTTACAAGTGAACCCACTGCTCCAAACCCGTATCCAATATTCATTCCTTAGTCATGATTTTAGACAATAAAGCAGGGTGTATTTAATTCTATTGAATATACTTAAACTACGCATATTTGTCCAATGACCTAAGGGGAAAAATTGCCCATCAAATCTCAAAGAAACTATTTTTTAAATGAATGGACTTGCAATTTCCCTGAGTAGGATGTTTCCCTCAGTACCAGTACTGAGTCTAAGGCAGAGTTTCTAACCCAGGCTGCCTGGCACTTGGCCCACAATAATTAAATCAGAATCTCTGGAGAGGAGAGGGGCAGCAAGAGCACCTGTATTTTGGAAACCTCCTCAAATGATTGTTATGTGAAGCCACAAATGAGAACCACTGCCTTTGGGAAAAGTAGAGTCAGAGATGAGGAAACAATAATCAAAGAAAAATCTAGGATGGGAGTCTTGCAGAGACCCTTCACGCCTATACAGATATGTTTATAGTCACTGAAATATAATAAAGAACTCCTACCAAACACCAGTGATAACCTTTTATATATCTCTAATTAGTTACGAAACAGAAAACAATAAATTTCCATTTGTCATCCCTCTGTCACTTGCAAACTTTCAGGATTGCCCTGACTTGAAGTTGTAAATTTCGTTTGCCTTTTCCCCCTTGATAATTTATATATTCATCAAACATTGAGCTCCTCTTCTGTGAAGATGCTGGCTAGGAGCATGGACAAATAACAGTCCTGCACTCCTGGAGCTTCCATTCTGATGGAGGAGCCACCCACGAGAGTAGTCATCCCACAATTAATATCCCATTTAATTGTTTGAGCACAATTGTGTTAAATATTTCAATGAGATCAAGGGACTAAGAATGGAAAACAAGTGCTTTCTGTATACAGTAGGTCAGATATTCAAGAAGAGATACAAAAGAACCAGGGCTAGTATTGTAGATCAAGAAAGCAGTCTGTGCAAATGTCCTAAGGTGGTAAAAGTCATGGCATATTTGGTGATCGGAAGAAGCTTAATGAAACAGAAGAGCCAGAGTTTGATAGAGAGTGGCATCCCATTTTGTATAATTCCAAGGACTGTTGCAGCACAAAGAGCAGTCCCAGGGTTGCATAAGGTGATGGTGAGGAGGTAGGCAAGGCAAACGATAAGAATCTTGTAGGTGGGCCTAGGACATTTGGATTTTATTCTAAGAGCAGTGGGAAGCAAAAGAGCGATATGATCCATTTAGTCTGTTTCAAAAAAGAAACTCTTTGGCTGTTGTGCTGAAAATTTGAAGGGTTTCAAGAATGAAAGCAGGAGGCTCCTTAAGCAGAGAAGAAGGGGAGATGGACTGGGGTGGTGGTGGTGGAGATTGAGAGACGTGGTCAGATTGAAAAGCTGTTCAGCGATAAAATCATCAAGGGTTGGGGAAGCAAGCAGCTGTGGCTCAATTGATTGGGCTCCCGTCTACCATGTAGGAGGCCTGGGTTCGCATCCCGGGGACTCCTTGTGAAGGTAAGCTGGCCCACGCAAGCCACAGAGAGCTGACACAGCAAGATGACACAACAAGGGGAGACAAGCAAATACAGAAGAACGCACAGTGAATGGACACAGAGAACAGATAGCAAGCAAGCTACAAGGGGTGGAGGGAATAAATTTTTTTAAAATTCAACAGGGGTTGGTGGTGGACTGGATATTGGTGGGAAGAAGAGAGGGGTCAAGAATGACTCTAATTTCTGGCATGAGAAACTAGGTTTGTGGTGGTGCCATCTCCCCTGTGCTGGGGAACAATGGGAGGATGAGTTTGGGTGCACACCAAGGAGATTGTTTTCCTGTTTGAGCTCCCATTTGAATGCTCAGAACTTACTTGATTTTACCACTTAAAGTCACTGAAAGACAATTCGATGCGGTTTGCGATTCTAGGGTATTTGATCCCAAACTCCCAAAGCCTACTGCTTTGAAAATTCCAAAAAGAAAAACTATATAGAAATCCTGAATGAGCCTATGCAAATTCAAGTTTCACATGGAAGGAATCGCCAATTGGTGAAGGATCACTCTAGGAACTTTTACATCAAGCTGTCTTGGATTCTAGAACTCCCCAAATGTAATGTGGCATTACTCTATCTGCACCTTTTAAGTGTCATTCAAATTATCCCTGAACGTCATGATTGAGGCAAATGCTCTTTTTGCCATGCAAGGAATTTTTTTTTCAGAAAGTTTTAATTTTATGTCTTGCATAGACTAATAAGTCTGTGGACTATTCAGTTAACTGAAATGCATTAAACTGTAGCTTCTGTCTCCTTGCCTCCCCACTAGGTGTTTTTGACCACAGAGGAGACTCAGGGGCCCTGTGTGGGTCATTGGGACATCCACGGCCAGAGGTCTTGTTAGCATCCCTCACTCCTTGCATTTTCTTCACTTCTTTTTGTTTCTCAAGTGAGCTATTTCTCTTGCAAGTCTGTGCATTTGGCATTATCAGATCTCGTATCAGAATATGCTTTTCTCCTTATCGTAAAGTACTATCATAATGCATTGCAAGAGGGAAACATTTCAATAAACCATTAGAAGATTTTTGGCTCCCGAATTGCCATTTTTATTGCTCTGAAAACAAGCTAATGCTGTGATATACCGTCTTGTTAAAGGGACACACATATTTGAAAAATCAACAGATGCTAGGCAATTTAGAAAATACATATTCTCATTTTATCCCTCTTATGCCATCATATAGTTTGCTTGTGTACACTGAAATCAAAGGTAAGGCAAAAACGAAGAAATCAATTACTGTATTGAGTAGGGGAAATAAAGCTGAATGGAAGCCTTTAGTTAACTGTGTGATTCCCACTTGTCCTCGCAGTGACAGTGACAGGGGCTGCTGGTCATCTGCTCACTTGCTGGGGACCTTCCTTACTGCTCTCTGCTGTAGAGCTGATAGAGAGGGTATACTGCCTGTCTGCTAGGAAAGGTTGGCTGATGGGAGTTCCTAGAAAATCTGGGGTATATGGAGATTGGGGGAAGACAACTACATGTCCTCATCTCTTTCAGGAAGGTCTGGTTGACATCAGGATGAATCTGATTCAATCTATAACTGTTGAACCAAATATACCCTGAACCTGGACCCTCCTCTCTACTTGTTCAGGTCTACACTCCTCCAAGAATGTCCATATATTCAGAAGCATCTCAGGAAGGTACAAACTGGTAAGGTCTTCTCCAGGAGATCTTCACGCCCTACTGAACATCCACTTTCCCCATACAGGTTGTAAATGAGCTGCGCTGGGCTCAGAGGGAGGTCCCAGGGCTGTTGGATCTGCTCAGGCCCTCTGGGTCCAGCCCCAGTGTTTCTTCACATACAGATGTTTACTGAGTGGCCTTTTTATGCTAGACACTGCTCTCAACTTGGAGGAGTCAGAGGGAGACCATGCCCTTGTGGAGCATCTGTTCTTGAAGCTATCTAAGCTCAGGGCTCTGACGATTATGACAAGTCTGTGACTTGGGTCAGGAGGAAACAAGGGAGGTCAGAAGCTCAACCGTGCCCAGTCTTGGAGTGTCTTTGTCCTCATGGGCTCAAGACTCTTCTCTCCCTCCCACAGAATCTGGGGCAAGCAGACAGAACCATCTGGAATCGGCTCAAATAGTATTCAATGGGTGAATGGTTAAAAAAACAAAACAAAACAAAACAAACAAACAGACAAACAAAAACTGTGGTACATCCATACCATGGAATACTACTCAGCAATAAAAAGGAACAATTTATGATACACTCAACAACTTAGATGAATCTTCAGGGGATTATGCTGGGTGAAAAAAAGTCAGTCCCAAAGGTTATATACCATAAGATTTTATTTATATAACATTTTGGAAATTACAAAATTGTAGAAATGGAGAAGTCAGTGGTTGCCAGTGTTTAGGGATGGGAGTGGAAGGTGGGGTAGGGGTTGGGGGGTGTGGGCACCAGAAGGCCACACGAGGGATGCCTGTTGTGATGGATGTGTTTCGTATCTCTACTGGGATGGTGGCTATGCCAGGCTTCACATCCGATAACATTATTTAGAACTAAATACACCTACAAACATACAAACACAAATGAGTATAACCACATGTGAATCAACATTTACCTCAATAAAAAATATTTTATTCTCCCCTTTTTCTCATAAATATGTAGCTGTTTCCACTCCCTACCCAAGCCCACAACATCCATCTTGATATCGTTATCTGCTGGATCTGGGCATGGCCTTAGATTATTTCTCAGCACAAAGCTTCTGACAGCCACCATCACTTGATCAGCACTGACAGTGAATTCAAAACTACAGGAGCATCATCATCTATAAAATATTTTCTCCAGAATTATTCCCCAGATCTGGCTTCTCCAGGTGTGCTCAGATGTGCACAGGGAACACGGCTGGAGCTTGGCTACATGGATGGTGGTCTCCATCCCTTTGCATGCAGGGCTCGTCCTATGTCAGAAGAGCTTGAAGGTGGGCTGCAATGGGGGGGTATGTCAGGGACTAGGGCTTCCTTTCTTGGCAGAACCACAATCAGGCATGGGGCTCAGAAGATCCCAAGAATTCTAAATTAGAACCTGGACTTCCAGGTCATCATGAAAGTCTCTTTGTCAAGATAGGGGCTAGAACATCCTTCATTGAAGAGCATGTCAGCTTGATTTCTAACCTTTAAATATTTAGACATGTGGTATTGGACCTCCATTTAACTCTTATCCCAGGCTTTGCAAATGTTAGGGGCAGACCTGTTGGTCAATGTTTAAAAACTGGGTAATTTCACATAAAAAGTCCCAGTTTCTAACTTTTCTCAGAGTGGGGTCATGGTCATTTGCAGTGGGCCAGCATCCCCAGCTGCCCCATTCATGCGTCATGTCTGACTCATACAGGCATTTGAATCGTCAGCGGCTATATCCTGTGTCTGGAGCTGGAGCTCCCTTGCTCTTCTAGCTAACCTAGCACCAGCTGTGAACATGACTCTGCACTGAATACAGTGGTGATACACAGCCCAACCCTCAGAACAGCTTTCAACTCCACAGAGCTCTCTGTGGGCAAGTCTGGAGAAGTTCGGTGGAAGTGTGCCGAGGACGACAGGACTCTGTGTATTGAAATCTGGAGGAAAGAAACAGAAACTACATGGTCACAGTTTTCAGTTAGAAGGAACAGGTTGTCATGACTTTTGCCACCTTCCTAGTGTTCCCCAGCAACCATGGCTTGCTCTGTGTAAACAGAGAGAAGTTGGTAAAAGACACTCCTTCAAATCAAAGTCAAAGTTTTACCGGGGCCCAGGTGATTCTGGAAGGTCCCTTTGTCCCTTGCCACCTGGAAATCTATTAACTGTGGAAAGCATCTTTAGCAGGTTGAATGGTGTCCCCCCAAAGTCACGTTCACTGAAACGTCAGAATGTGACCTTATTTGGAGATAGGGTCTTTGCAATGTAACTGGCTAAGTCTCTCAATGCGAGATCACCCTGGTCCCTAAATCCAATGACTAGTGTCCTTTTAAGAAAAGAAGAGGATATAGAGACACAAAGAGAAGAAGTGAAGACAAAAAAAGAGATGGAGTTATGCAGCCACAAGCCAAGTGACAGCTGGGCTCCAAGAAGGAGGAAGAGGTAAGGAAGACTTCTCTGCTAGCAGCCTCAGAGGTCATGCAGCTCTGCCGGATCCTTGATTTGGACTTTTAGCATCCAAAGAGAAAGATTAAATTTCTGCTGTTTTAAGCCACCAAGTTGGTGGTAATTTGTTATGGTGGTCCTAGGAAACTGAGACAGCATCCCACACTCAGAGAAAAAAACACCTGGTTATACACACTTTGTATGCATGCACTTAAAGCAGAACAATCTGTCAATTTTAAAAAATTGAGAAAGGTTCTAAATCCATCCAGTTTTGATTACAGAGAAAGGGAAAGAGAAGATCCCTGAAGAGACGAGAATCTTGGGAGCTGTGCAAGGGGCACCGAAAGAAGAAATCTGTGCTTATAAGAATGCCAAAAGTATGGTCTGTGCCTTAGTTTGCCAGAGCTGCTATGACAAATACAACATGGCATAAGAGTAAGAATTTATTGGCTCTTGGTTTGGAAGGCTAGAAGTCCACATTCGAGGCATCAGTGAGGACATGTTTTCTCCTTGAAGTCTGTGGCATTCTGGTGTTGGGTCACCACAATCTTTGGGGTTCCTTAGCTTGCATTTCTGCTTCCCATGGTGATCACTCTCTCCTTATGTCTGTTCTGCTTTCTGCTGACTTTTGGCTTCTGGCTCCTCCTTGCAACTTTCTTTCTCTAAGGTCTCTAGTAGTATGTATGAAGACCCACTCTGATTTATTTAGTCACACTTTAACTAATAATAAGATCTTCGAAAGGTCATTTTTACCAATAAATTCATACTCACAGGAATGTAGATTAGGATTCAGAACATGTCTTCATTGGGAACACCATTCATCCTGCCATAATTGGGTGGAGGCTGTTTTCTCCCAGACACTTGGGGTGAAGGGAGGCTCCAAGGGCAGGCATTTATCCTTTCTCCAGGCTGCTGCAACTGCAGCATATAGGCTTTCCTCCTAATCAGATATATCAAGACTTTGGGGGGCTTGTCAAGATATACAAGTTTTGACAACAGACCCACACACCCTGCTTGTGATTCCTTGGAGAATAGACTCTGGACTTTGTAGTTAAACTTGCGGTTCCAATCTCTGCTTATCTCTTTGCTGTGTGGCTTCCCACCAGTGACCTTACTGAGCCATGATTCCTTCTCCCGTGTGTGTGCTAATGGCTATTTTACAAGCTTGCTGTGAGGGCAAAAGAGATGAAGGGTGTGGAGGACATGACATATGGAACCTGGCACATATATCAATAGATGTCAGCTCCATTCCTTTCTCTCAAGAGCTATCAGTCCAAATGTAGGTCTTTGGGCCTGAAAACCAAGAAACTCTGTGCCCTTCTGAGACAGTTTTATTTAAGTGACCTGAGCCATATAAAATGAGAAGTTCCTGTTTTGTTAGGTTTCAGGCCTGGAGGCAAAAATAAAAGTCTTAAGACATTTTTTTCTTGACTATTTTGTGTCAGACTAAAATGAAGATTAGAGAAGTTGTCATTCCATAGCATCTGGTTTGGAATAACAAACAAAAGCTCTCCACTGAATCTTGAAGATTTTATGACATCTTGCTTAAGTAATAAGCAATACATGCTACAGTACATTTTCTCTATCAGATTGCTTCAGACTTTCAACTGTGACAAGTGTGTCAGAGAAGAATGCACAAATGAGTGGAAATGAATGTGTCCAATCAGTGTGGAATAATAACTGAAAAGATTTTGTCCTCCTCCATACTATCCTAGTCTTTACTTTCATCCACATAATCCTGAGGTATCAAATCATCTCCTTTGTAAATAATATTTCCCAAATGATTGTCTCCAAGCCGAAATGAGACCTACCTTCACTGTCCTATAGATTGACACAAGTGGCTGCTTTGACTACTGATAGCTCATCAGCACAAAGAGATGGACACAAGCTTTCCCAGAACCGGAGTTTGGGAGTCCAGGGAAGCCTTCCAGGGTCAGGTGATGGAAGGAACCGGAGATCTCCGTTGCAGAGCCACTCTGTAGGGGCACTTCACCTCATCCACTGGGCTTCTTTCTCTCCAAGCTTCTAGCTGTACTTTCCTCTATGGGACACCTAGCTAGATGGCTCACATCAGAGATGCATCCATTAGAAATATATTTATTTATCAATACCCTGTTACTTCCTATGGTAGGAAGCCCTTTCTAAGAGAGTGACATTTGACCCAAGATTTAAAAGATGAGAAAGCCTCAGCCAGATGAAGAGAAGGGGAAGACGATCTCAGGCAAGGGAGAAAGAGCTCAGTGCAAGAGAGAAACAGCGAGGGATATTCTCAATTCCTTAAGTTGCTCAGCCTCCCATTTGAGTCACTGTTTCTTCCCTTGAGTGTTGTGTGTCTCAGAGAACTGCTGTCCTAGGAGTCAGGAATTATTCTGCAACTGACTGCCCGTGTGGTTTCATTGAACTTCTTTATATGAAATGAAGAGGTTGTAAGCTTTGGGGTGAGTTCTCATTCTGTGAGTACTGCACATGGCAGGATGTTTAGCATTACTATCCTTTGCCCAACATATACTGGGAGCATTCTCTAAATATTGTGAAAACCAATAGCAGGCTCCCCTTCCCCATAAACACATTACCAGATGTTCCTGAATCTGGGAGGGAATGATACCACCTCCAATTGAGACTCAGTGGGTAATCACAAGGATTCCTGTAAGCGTTCAGCTGCTTCATTCTATTTGACTTGCAAATCCTTTCTGGAAGAATGAGACTCCATCTAAATTCCTTCAGCACCCCTCCCTCTTTCCCCAGTAATATTCAGGGTGGGGCTGTGGTAGGGTGGAGGAGTTATGGGCTGCAGGCTCTGCCTTCTGCTTGCTGCAGTCAGCAATTACTTACAATATTCATGGGCTGCCTTATGGTCCAGAGAATTACATAGGTGGGTAAGTATGATTCTTGATTCCTGGATTTGGGAGAAGCAGGCAGAAAGCTCCGGGAATGTTCTGGATGACCTAGAACTAGGAAAAACCTCATTACGCATTGCTTAATAGAAAAGGAATGGGCAATGGTCTATTCTTTGTGGCAAGTGAAGATTAAAGCAGGAGGGAAAATACGGGCTCCGTCTTTCCAGAGACTGAGCATTTAAATGTTTTCCACTTTTCGTCTTTGGAAATTAAATTGCTGATCTTTTTTAAAAGTCCTTTTACTTGAGTGTTTTCCAGTTGTCACTAATCTCTGAGATTTTGTTAGGATTTCGTATAGGAACTGCAATCCTCCTTTAGCAAAATTCGAAGTCCTAAAATGTTTTACTCTCTTTGAGTGAATATTGAAAATATATAAATAATGTGTCTGTATACATATATAATATGTTTTCCAAATTCAGCTTTGCTATTCATAATGTAGGATATTTTGGACCTACTTTGAGGATGAATGTATACAGATATATCTTCTACAGTATCTATAGTACCTTTTACAGTATAGCTGATATTGAGGGGCAGCAATACATAATAATCACTAGTTCTAATTTGCTTAGAGAATTATTAAGTGATAATCTGTGATGTAATTAAGTAAAAGACACTAACATTGCTTTAACCAGGTTCATAAAAGAATTCTCCAGAGAAGCATTAGAGCTTCCATGGGGAGAGTTACCGTGAAGAACAAAATTAACCCTCCAAGCATACCCAGCCTCTGGTAGGAAGAGACAATGAATGCTTGGGGTTTGTTTTTTCCTTGTTAAATGAACAATGTTGACTCTCTGTTGATTCTTTTGTGAATGTATAAAACATTATATTTTGTTTTGCTTCTGATTCCATAGAATCAGAATTCCTGGAATCGTAGGGCAAAAATAAGGAGCTTTTTTTCTGACCTGGGATCAGAAATTGGTTCCAGTGGAGCTCCCAGCTCACTGGTTTATGAAGAAGATACCACCACTCTTTGATCTCAATTACCTGCGTGGATTGGGCTGTGTCAGGGTTGAGTGGGTGGGTAGGTGGGCCCTCTTATAGGAAAATCAGTCCCATATCTCGGTTCTGCCACGTCTGGTCCTGCCAATTAATTTTGATAGTCACAGTTCTCTAGACTGCCACTGTCTTCTGAAAGCTCTGAAATTTCTGCTGGAGATAAACACAAAATTCAGTTGAGGATGGAAGTGTAGCTGGGGTAAGCAGAAGGTTTTTCTCCTTCTGGGCTCTGGTAGACCCTGGTTTCAGAAGGATACTCAAGTTGCCTGTTATCATTATTATTTGTGGAACATCACTAAGCATTAAATGAGCTAATCAAGACCAAGAATTCTTTCCATCAGGCTTGTCAAACTGATGCCTAAACTTAGAAACAGTGTAATCAGTGGAAAGTATCTCCCTGAGCCTCGTGGTTGTGAAGGTCAATGGGCAGCCTTAGGTCCTTATATCTCCTTATATCTTCAAAAATGCACCTTCTTTAAGACATCTTGAGGAAGATGAAAAAACTGAAGGTGATTACCAGGTAAAAGAAGGCCAACTTGGAAACCAGCCAACAAGTTGCATTTCTGTCAAGGGAGATGATAAAGCTTATAAAGCTGTCCTGAATATACTACCTATGAAATGAGATTTTTCTTTCCATTACATAATGATTTCCTGTAGCTCCCTCCTTTTAATCTTTCATGAATTTGATTTCTTGCTGCTATTTCAGTGCTTATGATTCAGAAGCTAGAATTTTTAAAAGGGGAAAGGATAAACCAATTTGGAAAACTTTGATCGTATTGCAGACTCTCCAGATTCAATCCATCTCTATTAAATCTTCTGATGTCAATTACCCATCTTTTTCAGGGCCCAGATTCCTAGTTTGGGCGATTAATTTTGGAGCTTTGGGAATTCTCTTGGCTTTAAGATCTTGTTATCTTGCCAAGAAATATTGAAGTTTAGAGTTTTTATTAGAGGTAGACAAGTTTCTGAGTTAATTAAAATTATGAGATGTTGCATACTTCCACCTCAAATCACAGCTGTGCTTTCCATGAAGTTCAGCATCTATAGAGTTGTTTTACTAATATACTTTTTAATTCAAGTTGCCTCACACACTATCATTAGAGTTTGTGGTTTTGGGAAGGAAGTTCTCGATTGCAAGAGTAATTGCAGCATATCACATAGAGTGAAGGAGTTCTGGGAGGGTAAAACCGTTCAAGGCAATTTAACACCATAGAATGCATGTTTTCCTAAGATGTCTTCCCATCTTATTGTTCAGTTTACTATCCTGAAAGTGATTTTATAGTTATAAGGGGAAGTAATGCTCAAGAAAAAGAATAATTGCTTTCAAGTGGTAGCTAGTATATGTCTTTGAACCTTGTGTACGATCTAGAAAGGCTGATAGTATTCTGTCAGAGGAGTAATGTGGCCATCCTCATGAAGTCACCCAAATTACGGGGACATCTGGCTGTTGGTGACCCCTTAGAGCTGATAGGATCCCAGCTCAGTGCCTAGTGCTCAATAAATTATTATGAAATGATTAATAAATAAATTCTTAACCTAAAAGTGATCTTTTATGGTATTTAGAAGATGCTGGTTTTTGCTGTGTTTGTCTTTCCTTCACATCAACTGCAAAGTCATTTTCTCGAATTCTTTGAACAAGAAATTGGAGGCATTTGGCAATCCTACATCTGTTTTCAGTTTCTAGATGTAGAAAGCCCTGGAGTGAGCTTTGGTCAGAGATAGGATGACTGAAATGCAAGTGCTAAAATCAATGCTTATTTAGCTGTATTAAATACTTATTTGCATTCTTGAGATTCTTCCTAGTTTTTGCTTTTCTGAAGCTACTCAGTTAAGGGAGTTACCAGAATAGACAAGCATGAAATTAATTTTTCTTGGTAGCTTAGTAATGGATCGAATGCTCACAGCTTTTTTCCTTTCTCTTCCTGCTTCTCCCTATAGACACCAGTCCAATCCCTCATCCATAGGGTTGGATGAAATTAACCCCTTACCCACTAGAAACCCAGGGTTTCTTAAAGTGGCTTTGGGGAACACTTTTTTCCCAAAAGACTAAGAAATCTCATGGAATATCAAGCCTCCTGTCTGTACACAGCCTCCCAGCATTTATTACTAACTATTCTAGGTTATCATTTTCTCAGCATCATATTTCATGCCTGCACTAACTTGATATGAATGTAGACATGTCCCTCTCCTAAACCAAAATCAAATTTTAAGGCTTCCTTTCCTTTCCTCTTCTTGGGTATACGGTATTCTGTAACACATGATTCTCTAGAAACTGGAGCCATGATGGAAAAAGTGCTTAAGAATATATCTGTCATCAGCACATCCAATCATACATAGAGCAGACATTGAATATTAAGGAAATTTACCTACTGGTGTCCCCAGAGTGGGCTTCCAAGTGGGTGGTTCAGTCTGCCTACTTTCTTGCCTTCACTAAAAGACATGGCACCTGCTAAGAATGATAGTTTATCCCATTTGAGCCCCAGGAATGCAGACCTCACCAAACCATGTGAGTCTAGACACTCATTTTCCAGCCCTGAGTATCCATCGTTGCTCTGAGTGGCCATTCTTTCTGTATAAGAACCAGAAACCAATGAAAGCATATCATCTCAGTTCTAATGTGGCAGTGCTTCTCTTCTCCTTAACCAATCCTTGCCCTCTCTTTCTTCACACACCGTATCTAATCGACCCCTTCTCACATCTGTCTCCTCTCCATTTGGCCCGGTTTAACCTCCCACCTAACCTATTACAGTCACCTCCTCCTGCTTAACTCCAGGTCCTCCAATCTACCCACTCCCTGTGTCCAGTCCAACTTCTGAAGCACAACTGCCATGGCTTCCCTCCTGTCCCAGAAACTTCAGTACTTCCCAAGCAAGCAGAAAGGGTCCTATCTTATTTCTACATTCCTCTTCTCTCACCCTGTGGCATGCGCAAACTTGCCATTGTCAGCTCTTATGCTGTTTATGGGGTTCTTCTGCCCTTTCTCTTCTAGTTTCCTGTGTCCAAAGCTCTCCATTCTTTACAGCCCAATTGAAGACTTTCCTAAACTCCTCAGCTGTAAGTGATCTGCCAGGCAATTTGTAACCCGTATTACTTTCTACCTGATATCATCTTTATTTAAGTGCTAATCAATACCATCATGACCTCATCACCTTCTAGGTATTAGTATGAGCTAGTTGCTCAGCTAAGCATTTATGTAAATTATCTCATTTCATTCTTTCCAGTGAGGTGGGTGCTAGAATCTTCTCTCTACAGGTGAGGAAATTAAAACAGTAACTTGCTAAGATCACATAGGAAAATCAGATTTTGAATCAGTCTGCCTAACTCCAAACCCAATGCTTTTTTTTTTAACCCTATACTTTAAATGACTGCATCATTGCCTCCCATGGACATATTTTTAAAAATCTCTTGTTGGTTTCCATCTACTAGCAGAAAGGTAGAAATATCTTTTTATCCTTTGTTCTTCCACAAAGTAGAGCTGCATTGAATCTTTGCACTACCAACTCCTGACTCTTTATTCAGTACCAGATATTTCTAAAAATTTTAAAGAGGATATTGAATGGTAATTAATTGAATTAACTGTTGAAGTGAGCACATAAATGCATTTGATATTTATTTCATTCTCTTCAATTCTTAAAATTCAGAAGTACAGGGGCCAAATATGATAAAATATTGGTTTTATTTGTTCACACCATCTCTATTTAAACAAAAAAAATGAAATAGAAGGGAAATGACTTTAGGGGAATTAACAGTAAATGATGAAACATACACACACACAATTTATACTATTCTTTTCCACAGAAACACAAACAAGGAAGTACATTGGCAGATTGGAATCTGTGAACTTCAGTTTCTAGTATATTTTTTTAAAGGAAGCTTTAGATTACATAAATGTTGTGTCAAAAATATAGGAGATTCCCACATACCCCACCCATTCTCCCTCCCGTATTTTCCCACCTTAACAACATCTTTCATTAGTGCGGTACATTTGTTACAACCCATGAACACATATTGAAGCATTGCTACTAACCATGGTCTATAGTTTACACTATAATTTATAGTCTGTTTCACACAATTTTATACATTATGACAAAATGTATAATGGCCTGTATCTGCCATTGTGATGTCATGCAGGACAATTCCAATGTCCCAAAAATGTCCCCATGTTATCCCTAGTGATGCCCACTCAGCTTCCAATTGAGAGGGGGCTTAGATCGCACTGGGCAGATGGACAGAACTATCTTGCTTGCAGTTGTAGATACTTTCTGTTTTTTGAGATGGGTGTTGCCCATCATTGTCCTTTTGTTATATCAATACTTTGAAATATGGTGCCTATAACCAGAAATGGAGAAGCCTGCAAGGATTGATCTAGAGAAACAGTCTTTTGTCTTCATGCTTCACTGGAATGAAAGAATCCTCTCTTCACCATTTTCATTGCTATTTTCTCTAATATAGTTCTAATATAATCGGCACCCTGTTCAGAGACAAAATGATCAAGAAACTGACTCTTGTGTTCTGTCCTCAGTCAGCAGAAGTTTGGTTTGGGGGAGGGGTTGGGGCTGAGGATGACTGCCTGTTACTGTTTCCTTATGCTTTTGTCATACTCACAGAGAGAAAGACGTATGAAATGGCTAGTGTTTTTATAAAGCATACACTCTTTTAACTGAGATTCTGAGACTTGAACTGAACCAAAAAACTCAGGAAGCAGATGGAAATACTTTCGATTGCCTCTTATCCGGAACTCCACTCACAGGAGCTTGGCCTTCCATCCTGTAAGATAATTGATTAGTTTACAATGCATTATTCTTTTTATACGATGCTGAGGCTTTGAGAGTCTAGATAGTCTCATATTACAGCTATTAATAAATCACTAGGTAATTCATCATTCTGGAATTACAAAGAAAGTCATGCAAACAAAAATCCAAAAGTTTTCTATATTGAGCCGAATAGGATTAAGCTGGAATAGATGAATATTTGTTTGCAAGGTCCTTCCTTCCTCCCTCCCTCCCTCCCTCCCTCCCTTCCTTCCTTCCTTCCTTCCTCTCCTTCCTTAGCCTTCTTTCCCTTCTCCTCTTCATATTATGTCCTTTATCAAATCACGTGAGTCATAGTTAAATCCAAGCTTCTGTACTTTGGGTGACCATCCCTGCTGAGAAAAGTAATTGTCTAATTTGACTTTCCAGCTAAGATTCAGGAGAGCAAAATCAAGCTTAACCTGTTGCTAATATTAATTCTATTACAACAAAGCCAAATATTTTTGTTAGCATCCCCATTGCACCTAGTACTTTTAGAATGCAAAGCAATATTTTCACTTTTTCCCTGATGATCCCATTGAGAAATAGGATTCATGTGCATAGAGGATGATGAGACAGACTGTCCTGCTAAAATCTGACACACATAGGAATTATTAAAAACCCATATAAAAATGCATCACCTCAGTTCTCAATCTCAGAACAGTTTCCAAAGACCTTCAGGCATAGTGGATGAAAAAATAGGTTCATCCTGACCGCAAGGTCAAGAGATTTTATGTTAGAATTGGCCAAAGAGTTTTAACTACTGATATCAATAGACTTCCAGCTGTAGCATAAAAATTAACATACGAATAGACATTGTGATTTCTGAAATGCCTAAATGCTTGCCCACTGGCCCTTTTGAAGATGTAGAGTTGCTTGCAACCAACAGCCATCATATCCTTTATCTCTACATCTAGTCAATATAACCTGTCTTGTCTTGTATGATTCTAGCCCTGGGGTCTAGGTTCTAGACTCTCCACTACAAATTCAAAGCACAAAGGGGTCACTTCTTGAAACTTAAGTATCTCTGCATTGGTAAGAGCTTGCTATTTTCCACTATTTACATCTCATTTGTATTATGCCACAGACTTAAGTTTTTGAAGTATTAGGTAACCCTGGTAGGTGCTCAAAATCCATAATGGGCCTAGAGGAGCCCCCACCAAATCTTGGTGTGTATTTCTGTCTTTCTCTCCTATTTCTCAGCAAGGTCTGTTCTTTTCCCCTATTTCCCAAGTAAAGTCTTTTTACTGGCCTAACTAAAAATGACAACAACAACAACAAAATAAAAACATAAAAATAAGAAAGAAAGAAAAAAAAGATTAAAAAAGAAAACCAAAATGACAACACTAGAACCTAAAATGAGTCACATTAATAATCTCTAATTGTTCACAGTATAATGATGAAACCTCTGTAAATAAACTATTGCTAAGTCCTGGTTAATAAGAAATTATCCTTTTTGGGGGAAAATTTCAAAGTTTTTTATTTTTTGGTAATGCAGCTCTTTACATTTCTTTGGCAATTTGCAGTTCACATGGCATTTTCAACATACATTTGAGAATATAATTATCAATATAAAATTGATATCATTCATAAATGACTATGTAAGCACAATGGAAAGTATAGAAAAAGATCAAAGAAATGTAAATATCTATTTGTCATCTAATAATTCACTCTGATACAAGTACTAAAATATTCTGATAGAATTGTAATTGCAGGCAATTAAAAGAAAATAAAAATTATTTTTGCTTGGTTATCAGTGTTAGACAATGTATAAATCTAAATGAGTTGACAAAATGAGAAAATTCTGGAAATGTCTTCTCCCATTCTCATTTCCACAATTTGCAAGAAGTAGCTGAATTATTTATGATAATCATTTTGGTTTGCTTAGAAACCTTGAGGGAAGATTCACAGAGAATCATCAGGTATTTTTTTAAGTAATTTTTTTTGTCTAGAACCATTTTAGATACACAGAATTATTGTGAAGACTACCTTGTACCCAGTTTCTCCTATTTTTTAACATTAATTACAATTAATGAACCCAAATTGATACATCCTAATTATAAAGTCCTTACTTTTTCCAAATATTCTTTGTTTTTACTTATTGTTCCTTTTGCATTCCATGATTCTTTGTAGAACACCACATTGCATTTAGTCATGATTTTTCCTTGGCCACCTCTTGGCTGTGACAGTTTCTCAGACTTTCCTTTTTTATTGATGACCTTGACCATTTCGAGGAGTACTAATCAGGTATTTTTGTAGAATGTCCTTCAACTGGGATTTCCCTGATGTTTTTCTCATGATTAATCTGGGGTTATGGGATTTGGGGAGGAAGACCAGAGAGGTAAAATACCATTTTCATCACATCTTATCAGGGGAAAACACTGTCAACATGATTTATCGCGTTGATGTTGACCTTGATCACCTGGCTGATATAGTGTTTTGTCAGATATCTTCACTGTAACTTTACTCCTTTTCCCCCTTTCCAAACTGTAATCTCTGGGAGGAAGTTACTATGCTCAGCCCACAATTAAGGAGTGAGGACTCATGCTCCAGAGGATAGAGTAGCTGCATAAATTATTTAAAAATTTTAAAAGATGGGAGGATTTCACGGGTCTAAAGTGCTGTAAATAAGAAAGAGGAAAAAGACGAGGAAATCCAAGTGAGGAAGCCGGGAACTAACCAAGATGATGACTGCAGTTGAAGTAGTCCATGGGGCCACACTCCCCAGGGGAAGTACATCTCAAGACTCCAGACATGTGCCATTCGAGTCTTCCCTGCCACCCAGTTCCTTAGAAAAGTGAGAATATTCAAACATTTGGACACTGTAATGAAGTCCAGAATCCTTTTACTTTTTCCCCGAGATCATCCGCTGAATACACCACTCCATTCACTGCCAATGTTTATATCCTCTAATAGGGCTTTGGTCTCCAAATGCATAAAATTGTTTTTCCGGGTTTCCCATGGAATGCAATGTTCTTTCTTAAAAGTGGATACATGATGGAGAGATGTACTGTCTCTCATTTATACAGGGAGTAAAATGAAGTGGAGATTAGGTGATTTTCTAAAGATATTCATAATTAAATATTTCAACTTAATCCTTAGCACTGCCTTAAAACTCCCCAAGAGCTACTTATTTCCAAACACAATGGCCTATCTACTTTCTTATTCTCCTTGATCTTTGTTACATTTGACTTTGGTATTGGACAGCAATTGCTGTGTGACAAACCATCCCAAAACTCAGTGACTGAAAACAATAATCATTTATTATTGTTCATCCATCTGCAGGGAGCTGGAGTTTATCTAGGCTGAGTTCATCCTGGTATATCTGCTTCTCAGAAATATCTGCTAGTTGGCTGGGAGGTCACTCGTTGCATGTCTCTCATCCTTCTTGGGAGTCCAGCAGGCTAGAGGGGGCATGGTTTTCTCATGGCAATGGCAGAAGGGCAAGAGAACAAGTGGTAATATCTGAGGTCTTTGAAGGCCTAGTCTCAAAATTGTCACACTGACATTTCTGTCATCAGTTAAAGCAAATCACATCATCAAAACCAAGGTCAAGACTCTCCAGTTCATTGGACTTCCTCAGGTCGGCTAACAGGAAGGTGATGATGGTCAACCACTACACCAGGGAACTGAAAGGGTCTACAACTGCAAGCAGGAGAATCCCATCCATCAGCCATGTGGGCTCTAAGCCCCCTCTCTATGTAGAGGTGGAGTGGACATTGTCATCCCAGGGTCCTCAGGATGGAGGAATGAAATATGAATTAGAGTGAACTTACTGGTATTCTAGTATAGAATTATTGTCAATCTAGCAATGGAAGAAATTATATCATTGATGTGGAGACAGTGGCCATGACAGTTGCTGAAGGCAGGGAGAGGGAAAAAGAGTTGTGATATGGGGACATTTTCAGGACTTGGCATTTTCCTGAATGATATTGCAGGGACAGATGCAGGACATTATACATCCTGCCATAATCCACTGAATGGACTGGGAGAGAGTGTAAACTACAACATAAACTGTAATCCATGCTACGTAGCAGAGCTCCAAAATGTATTCATCAATTGCAATGAATGTACCACACTAATGAAAGTTGTTGATGTGGGAGGAGTGGAGGGTGTGGGGACTGGGGTGTATGGGAAACTCTTATATTTTTTATTGTAACATTTTGTGTTATTTATGTATCTTTTTTAAAAAAAGATTATTAAAATAAAATAAAAAGCAAAAAACAAAACAAAACAAAAAAACAACCAAGGTCAAGGAGCAGCAAATTCACCCTATCTACCAAAGAGCCATGGTTAATATGCTGATGCAGGGAGAAGTGAAGAATTGGGGCAAGTGATACAATCTATTATACCCATACTCTTGAAACATTCTCCTCTTCTGCCCCTCCCTCCCTCCCTCCCTCTCTTCCTCCCTTCCTTCCTTCTTGGTGCAATACCATCCTGATCCTCTCATTTTTTATTATTTCTTTAGTTCTTTATCTTCAGCCTCAGCACTGAATGTAATTTTTACCTAAGGCTCAGTCTTTAGGGCCTTATTTTCTCCACGTATATCTTCTTCCTTGGAAAGTTTATGCAGGACCAGACTTCCTAATGGCCAGATAGTCATTTTCAGTGACCATTTGGCATTTCACAGTTTCATTTGAATCATAACCCCATGTGCATAATCTTTGGTCCTACTCTACTGAAATCAATGTTTCTTCCCAATACAAAACTTCATCTCTGAAGAAGACTTGGGTCTTTAGATAATTGCTTTCATGTGAATGAAAAAACAAAATAAAGCTCTGATGAAGACATACCCTATATTAATAGTAGTATAACATCTCTATTAATGAAAAAGGAACAGGTCTGAAAGAAAATAATAATGATGAGAATATTATAAACCATTTCTGATGAGAAATGGTTAAAGCTACTAAAATTTTTTTTAAATCTAGAGATTATATAGGGGTCATGAAAACCATCTTTAGATAATTGAAAGTACGTAATGTGAGAAGACCTGAGGTTTTTTCCTTTGTATCAGAGCTGCATCCATTGGGAAAGAAAAATTTAGCTCGATATAAGAAAGAAATATTTAGTAAGAAGAATTGTACAGAAAGGGCTGTATATCTTTATCACATGTGACACTCCTCTCTCCTAAAATGTCTCACTCTTCCTTCTCCCAAGAATCCATCAGAATTCTAACCATATTTCAAGACTTATCTCAAGCCTTCTTCCCTCCATAAACTCTTCCCTGACTACTCAGATTTTATTGATTCCTTTCAACTCATGTTGCTAATCTCCCACCCCACTGCAACAAAATTTAGAGCTCCTTGAAAGTAGAGAATGTGGTAAGAAATGTAAGGCTGGGCTTATAATAACCCTTCAGTACATTTTTACTGGTTAACTATTTGATCACAGATTTCCTGATTTTTAATCTGGGGTTATTATGTTTCGTTAAGATTTGAACCAGGTTGGAATGCTTAGAATCTTATTATTTCATTTCATAGGAAGATTGGCTTCTGATTTTAATGATAGCCTCAAGGGAATAGCAGATTTTGCCATCCAAGCTTATATTTTCCAACTCACTTGTGGGAAACACTGAGTTTAGATATCCTTTAAGATATTAAATTTACAGTGCAGATAATTTGCTGGGTGTACAACATTTAACACAGAGCAAATATGTCAACATTTCTTCATGTCTGAAAATTATATAAAACCAAATCAACTGGTGACTGAGAATTACGATATGGAAGAACACACACAACACTGAAGAACTGTCACTGTAGTTTGTATTCAGGTCTGCCTGTTGTCATAGTTACCAATGTACTCAATGAGATTTCCCTTCTGAACCACACTCTATAGACCTTCAACGAAAATAAGCTATTCCCCTTGCTTTATTTTTCTCTATCCATGAATTAAAGCTAAAAAGAAAAATAGCGTCAATTGCACAGGTGGTATTACACTTTTTGCAAAATTTTAAACATACAAAAGGAAAAAATGAGGTTTAATCAAAATAAGTGCATCTGATTGAGGTTGTACCTCATTTGTTCAGTAATGAGGTACTAGGGACACAACTACAATTGCAGCCTATTCCCTTACCCACAGAATATAATGCATTTCAATGAGATGACATCAGGGCTGTGGTTCAGGCTGCCTGTAGAGACCCATGGAAATTCAAAAGAGGGACTCCTCCTGGAGTTAGAGGGTGGAGGGGTCAAATCTAAGGGAGACTTCCATCTCATGAGTCTCGAAGGATGGTCCCTGTGGAATCAAGTCAATGCATTTTTTGGTTGCTCTGGGTACAGGACACCTGATGTTGCTTGCAGGCTGGGTTCTTGGAACAAGGAGGTAGAAGAGAAGCAACGGCACATGTAATGTGTTATCTGTCCCCTGCCAATTGTTCACAAAGAGCTTCTCCTTTCTGCTCTGGCCGTAGGAACTCCTTCACCGACATCCTGCGTGCCATCCTGTTGTCGTTGGAAGTCCTTATTGAAGATCCGGAGCTCCAGATAAATGGTTTCATTTTAATTATAGACTGGAGTAATTTTTCCTTCAAACAAGCCTCCAAGCTGACACCTTCCATCCTCAAATTGGCCATCGAAGGGTTACAGGTAGGTTCAACGAATATCCCATGTGAGACTATGTATGACAGTGTACGTTTTCTTATTATTGCAACCAAGAGAAAAATAAAATTCACCGGTGAATACTCCATAATCTTACCTCAACCTGAATTTCAATGTTTGTTGTTTTTTTAATTATCTTTCATTTTCATTAATAACTCTAAATTGCTGTTGCCACAGCACAAATTACCCACTGGAGCAATTATGAATAAAGCTTGGAGACATTTAGCCTAATCCACCTGAGAGTTCACAAAAATTAAAACTAGAAAACATCTGCTTTATGAGCATATCCTATGCAGAGGTGATGTGGGAGCTTTCCAGATTTTCCAGGAGCATCTCTGTGCCCCAGAAATGTACCCTGTGGATCATCACTTCCCAAAGCACAACGTATCACAGTGTTTGTGCCGCAGTAGATAACTCTGGTGCAAACAAAGGAAGCAGATGCCATGCTCCCTTCGGTTTCCACAACCAGTTGTCAAGACTTTGGGGAAAGATTTCTGTGCTGGGCAGAAGTTTTGGTAGTTAGTGTGTGGGATCCCCTCTACTTTTAAGGATCAGTGATGCTGCGAAGAGTGAAGCCAGAGAGGAGATGCTGCTTAGCATCCTAGGGATACATTTCTATAGAAGAGAAGTGAAGGCCTCTTTCAAGGAGATTCAGAACCAGCTAGATGAAAGTCATGTCCCTTCTTAATTTCTGAGGAGCACAGAGTCAACAGGTGACTACCCTCTCCCTGTAGATGGCAATTATATGCAGCCATGTAAATAACAAAATATGGTCATTGGATGCTTCTCAGATCAAATAGCCATTACTAATGTTCTTCAAAACGATGGTCTAGGAAACCCATTTCATTCATTCCCCTGACTCCAGTGGGGTGAATAGTTGAGGGATCTGTTTTTAAAACTGTGGCTCATTCCTATTTGGTCCCCAGCAAAAGTTTGGCACCAAGTAGGGCTCTGATACACATGTTTGTTGAATGGATGTCGTTTTATGGAAATGGTTTGTTCATTTCCCAGGAGAGGAGGGGTGAAGCAGGCATTACTTCTCAGAAGAGGAAATGCAAGTACACTGTCTGCTTCAGAAATGGCAGATAATACTGGGTTCCTATATCATGCAGGATGTTGGGGGAACTTTCTGAAGTTGCTATTGCATTTTTAGACTCTGAGCATCCTGCCTTGACTTAAAACTCCCAACCATATATGTGCATGTTCTTTGCTCCCAATTACTTTCACTTAACTCAAATTCCCCTTTACTCCAGTCTCCTCTTGTCTAAGCCCCCAAATATCTGATCTCTCCCTCCTTCAAGCTTTTTTCAAAAGGAGTTTTAAAATAAGCTGCAGGGTTTATTTCATGGCCTAGAGTTACACTGTCCATATATCCAGGATTTTCTGTGCTAGTACAAGCATCATGTAATTTTGTTCTTTTCAAAATAGGTAATTCATGACATGCATAAGTAGATGTGATTCAAGTTATATGCCTTTGTACCACTTTTCACAGATCAGGAAGGAAAATGTCCTTTATCTGACCCTATGTTCCAATTTTATTTCTGAAAATGTGTTGATTACATAATGTGTCTCTTGCCAATTTCACTAGTCTGATGTGGGTCTCACCGAGTTAATGCATACGAGTGTGTTTTAAAAGGTAAAGCTAGAGGTAAATGGAAAACTATTGTGACAAGAAATGCTAGGTGGCCTTTGGCAGGACAAGTTGGGTCTCTTCTCGGCTTCCATGTGTCATGTTCCAGGATGCAGGAGGAATTCCACAATGTCACAAGCTTGAGTTAAAGAGTAGTCTCTCCTGGGGCCAGGGTTGGGGGCTGTCCCCCCAGCATCTCACAGAGAGGTGGCCAGGCTCCTTTGTTTCTCTTCCTTTTTATAAGGCAAGGCCAACACTCTTTTTTCTTTTTAAAAAAATCAGTTTTATTAGAATGTATTCATAAACCATACAATCCATCTAACGGGTACAATCACATGGAAGGAAGATTATGAATTTATTACTATACACTACTGTCCATGGTTTGCTTTGATTGTATTTTTGCCCAAATATCACCTTGTTATGAGCACCTTGTAACAGTAACGTTTCAGAGAAAAGCATTCTGATATATGCACTATTAGCCATACTCATTTTTCACACTAGGGTTTGCTATGCTAGATAGTTCCATGTTTCATTTTTTAGCTTTCCTTTTAGGGATATACACAAAGGTCGGCATTCTCGATTGTGAGGAATCACCAGGGCATTCCAGGCATTCTGGAGTCAGGCTGTCGAATGGGGTACAGCATTCTCTGGGACCTCTGTGTGCCCAGCCCCTGGAAGCTGGCTACCTCCTGCCAGGAGGAAAGGAGGCCTCTGGTCCCAGGAGAAGCTGAACATTAGTACGGCGCCTCCATCTCAGGTACAGACACTCCCTTCCCGTGCTGTTTAGCTCACTGGCTTGGCACCTCTGAAGAAGCACTCAGGGACTCTGTGTCCAACACTGCTTGTGCCCCACAGTGGTGGTTGGCTCGGGAGGTCGCTGGCAGCTTTTCTGTCCAGGTTTTCTTCTTGTGGGGCTTTGGGGACATATAGATGCCAAGATCGCCCCACCACTGGCTCTCCTAGTGACCTCTCTTCATCACCGGGATTTTCTTCATCCCCAGAGTAGACATGGATCTCTCTGACCTTTCCAAAAAGTCATAACTGGTGCTGAGCAGAATCTGTCCCTTTAAGGTCCCCGCTATTGTGAAAAGAAGGTTCCATAGGGATCACCGCTCATCAGGCATGAAGGTTCAAGATAAATTTCACAGCACCACGGCATGGGCGGGGCAATAGACGGAGAAAGGGAAAGCTTACACAAGGCCAGTGGCAACAAAAGAGGAGAAGTCACGGCTCCTCCTTCCTCCCATCAAAGCTCAGAGAAGAATGAAGAAGCCAAGGTGCTCTGCTGGACAGGCAGGGGTGGGATGGAGGGCTGGGGAAAGAGACGGAGGTCCCGTGTTCCACTGAAAGGAACATGCTCTTTCTCTCTCGCTGCTGTCCTGCCTTTCATAGGGTGTGAGAAAGTAGCCTCATCAGGGGTGAATTGTCAGCTTTCTCTGTGCTACGCAATCTGGTCTGGGATTTTGACTATTTGTAGGAGTTGTCGAGGTTGACCTGCTCCTCAATCCCTGGAGAATTTGGGACCCTGGGATATTATAGGTCCCTCCCAATAGGGTGTTCCTCCACTCCTGCAGGGAGAAGAGCGTGGGGTGATTCCCAAACGTTCACTGTTCAGGCAATGAGGATCTGAGAATCGTTTTTGGTCTACCCTGCACCTGGCCTCACAAACATGTTCTAGAACTCTGACTTTAGCCCCATCACCTGGTTCTTACTTCTACATAAAGACAGGCTTTCCACAAACCCTTTCATTACTAACAGTCACAGGTTGGGTTCTTTGGGGCTACTGATGTGGACAAGGAGGTATATGTGCAAGGAACTCATTAGGGATGGCTTTTGGGTTCAGCACCTGTGGAAGGGAAGCTATGGAGGAAAGTTCAGCAGAAGGAGAAGCTAAGCTGAGATTCCATCTCAACAAAGGCTTCAGCCAACTTACCCAGCATCCTGATGCAGGGATGAACCTTCAGAACCACTGGGGCCAGTGGTAGGGCCTTCATACTTCCAGACTTCTGTCACGGATGCAGGATGCACCGTGAAGGGGTTGTGGTCTTAGGCAGAGTGGCTCTCTTCGGCTGAGGCAAACTCCAAAGTGCTGCCAACTCTGAGGACTTTCTTCCCAGCAGCTGGGGATTCATGAATAAATCCTTCATCTTGGACAGCATATCACAGCTTCCACCTTATGCAAAAGCTGCTTGGAACATCCTATAATGCAGTATTAAGAGATTTCCTTATTCTAAACCTGAATATAGATATGTTTTTTTCTTGCTTACAATGGTCCCAATTAATCTGAAAGTGGAGGTGATAGCAGGTAACATGGAGGTGATGGGCAGTGGGCTAGCAAATCAGAGACAGGGTCTTTTATTTGGTCTACTAATTGCACTTTTGTGATTGAAAAGGTAATTAAATTGTCTCTGATGACAATCATCAAATAAATGGCACATGCATTGAACTTTGGTTACCCTCTTCATCAGCTGAATGAATGAGTCCTAATAATAATCATAAGGAAGGCTGCTCTTCAAGGAATCATCAGATTTTTGCATCAAAAGTAACCCTGTATCAACCAGGCACGAAATGCTAATATATACACAATCCTCCTTTTAGAGCAATGCTTTGAGTAAATGTCATCATGGTTGAGACTATTATGTTGTCCCAGTTATCCAAATATTCCATGAATATTAGTTGAAAGAACGTTAGTTCAAATACTAATTTGGAGATTGGCTGAAAGTCATTTCCTCTTGCTCTGCGGCTTGATCTCCTAAATGTGTCAATAATGTCTAAAAGAGCTGTTATATCTGCTCATTGTGACTTGTTTAAATTTTAATCAAACCTAAAGTAATATTTCTGCCGCCATTTTAATACAATACAGCATTATTCTCATTTCAGTCAGGGAATTGTGACAGAATGAGCGACACACTGAAGTCCTGCTCTCAAGTTATGCAGTGTTTCCAGAATCAATTTTTGGAATGATTTCTTGTAAAGCACTGCAGTCCAACCATAACAATCAACACAGTGTTTATCAATGTTCAGCCAACCCAGATACTTCCAGAGCTTACTGTGCTGAGGAGTTTTACTTAGAAAGAGCGGTAGCCTTGTGTTATTTGCAAAATATTTGATTCCTTTAAGGACCCAAACATTTGTTAAGTGTTTATAGCATCTACTTTCCACTCCCTGGAGAAGAAGGTCGAAGCAGTCTTCTTTTTTTCCTCCTTCCGTCTCTCCTCATTTCATTGCTCATGTTTTATCCTCTGGCCAGTCAGTTTCCTTTGTCAGCTCATTAACTCTTCAAGGTCTACGGCAGGCTCCCTCCATCCTCTTTTCAAAGATGTTTTCATAACATTCACATCGACTTCGATTCAGACTCTCCCAACCGCTCTGAGCCCGTCTGTTGGAAAAGGGGGCCCCGTGTTTCTCCCCGCTCCGCCAGGCTGGGCCACGTCGAGCAAAGCTCCCAGGCTCACCAACAGCGGGGCCGCCAGACTCCTTCCCGGCCCTTGCCTCACACGGCCTCAGGCTTCTCTTCACTCTGGCCTCCCGCCCACATGCTACTTTTCCCTCCTTTTACCAAAACAGGTGCTATGTTCGCTCCTCCTTCGGGAATCCAAAGAGCCGTAGCCCCTTGAAAGATTAGTGCAGTTACAAGGCTGTTAAACCAGTGGGGCACAGGACAGGCCCTGAGGGAAGGGGTAGCGTTGTGATTAGCAATGTGGCAAGGCAGGCCCAGCAGACACATTTTAAGTGAGCAGCAGCTTCTCGTGGAGTTTACAGTCGGTGACGCAGACCTGCAGACACACTGACTCACGGGGCGTCCGTTCAGCATAAAATACAAGGATGGCAACGGACAGCCAAGCAAGCCTGGCTTCCTGGAGTTTACATTCTACTGCCTTGCTCCTCGAAGTGTGCTGTGCAGACCAGGACTATCAACCTCTCCTGGAGGCTGTTAGAAATGCAGATTCTCAGGCCCCACGCCAGACCTACTGAATCAGAATCTGCATTTCAGCAAGAGCCAGAGGTGATTTGTATGCACGTTAAAGTTGAGCAACCCTGCTCTAACCTATGGTCTTACAGTATCGTACAATGGGTCTCTCCATTAGCAGAGCAGCTGGAGGGCTTGTTACAACTCCAATTGCTGGGCCCACTCCCAGCGGTACTGATTCAGTAGGTCTGGAGCGGGGCCCAAGACTTCACCGCTCTAGAAAGTTCCCAGATGCTGCCATGCTGCTGCTATGGGACCACACGTTGGCACGGGTAAGAGCAGAGTCCCACTGGCCTGGTTTCAATCTTGGCTCTGCCACTTGAAGGCCTCAGGCAAGCCCTTGAATCTCAGTTTCCCTCATCCGGAGGTGAAATGTGGTGTAATAAGAGTGCCTCCTTCACAGGTTTATGATGAAATGAGGCAGTCCATGACAAGTGCCCGGGACCCAGCGCCTGCTGAGCGTTGGTTAATTTCGGGAAGACTGTAGACCAACCCTTTTCCGTGGGCTCTGTGGCTCTAATATACTGATTTACATGAAATCACCAGTGCCTGCCCCACTCCTGCCCCCAGCTTTGTGAGTCTGGTTACCTGAAAATTGGGTCTCAATGGCCTGTTCACTGAACTTGAATGAGAGAGCTCATCCTTGGGCACCCTAGGTAACGACGTAAGTGCAGATTGGGGTCACCAGCCAGGCAGTGGTACTGAAGGTGCCTTTTGACTCCATTCCTGGGGTGCGATCCTTTTAATTATTGCCCAGAAGTCCAGGGATGACTCTACTCCCGAAGCCTTTGCAGTTTGGTGATTAATGGGGCCAAAATGCACCTCTTTCATCCTGTAGGACTCATTTACGGTCTTTTATTGATCCTCCCAGTTTTTATGTATTAAAAAAATATTAGATAGAACTTATGGAAGGAAGGGAATATCTGTATTTCACCAAGGCGGTGCTTAATTCCTGTTTCTAACTGCTCCATATATTGAACACTTTCCCTCTAGGCAAACTTTTTATTTTACTTTCTCAGGCCACTAGGCCATAATTCTGGATTTGCAATAATGCAGGATATTATTAGGCGATATTAGAGGAATAAAATATTTCCTCCAATCCTCTACCTTATTAAGTACCAATTAAATTCAGGAAGATAATTAGGGCTAATGACACTCATGTGATTCTGATGGCAAACAGTATGGGCCATTTAAAAAGGTTCCAATTAAATAGGTCTACCCCTGGCATACTTTTGATAAAGGGTTTTTCAGAAACACATGAGTTATAGACCTGGCCAACCCCTGATGCAGCCATTCAAAATATACCAAGTCTTTACTTTGAGCCAATCTCCAAGGCAAACGAGACACAGTCTCTGCTGTCAGGAAGGCCACCGTCCAGAACGGGGGCAGCAGCCCTATCAGCAGATGATGAAAGCACGTGGCGTGTGCTAAAAGTGTTTTATGCACAGGGTTACTACTATCTCAGAAGAGGCACCTAACCCAGTCAGGAAGAGCCAGGATTGGCATCCTGGGTGCGACCCCAACTCAGCTGATTCTTAAAGGATGGGTGGGAATTAGGCAAGTGAAGGCAGAGTGGGAGACAACCTGGGCCAAGACACCAAGGTAAGACAGCTCAATAGGAGAGAGAATCAGGATAACTTCATGTTCCCAGAGTGCTAATGTGCCAGGCAAGAAGCTTGTGTGCCCATGTGCCAGGCTGAAGAGCTTGATCTCTCCTTGCAGACATTGGGACCACTGAACCTCTTTAAACAAGATGGCAGCATGGATTGATGTTTTACACTGGTTCAATTTGGTGACTCTGTGCAAGGAAGGTTCCAAGACAGGGAAAGCAATTGGGATTGAGAAAGTGTCTTTATTTTGGTTTCTGTGGGAAGTATGCAAGGTTAGGGCAGGGCCATGCCAGTGTGAATAGGCTGGCAATATTGGAAGTGGTACCCCCACAACTGGAGCCAGAGTTATCTAGGCATCACAGGGGTGGAGCTAGACCACCTAGAGATGTTAAAGCGTCAATTTACAGAAGTTTAAAATTGTGGTTAATACACCATGATCTGGGTATTTATAGAAAGTGACTCCAAGCGCTGCAGTCCACTGTTCATGATATAAGAAATAAGGAGAGTAGTCACGGGTGTCACTGATGTCTAAAAGCAGGTCATATTTTTTGGTTTAAGTTAAAAATAAAGCAAACTATTGATGATAAGGAGGACAATGCCTACTATTAGTCTAGAACTTAAAGTACTTCCACATAGTGTCTTATTTGATCTTCTCAACAGCCTTGCAAAATAATCAGAGTGGGAGACTGACAAATCATCACTTTAGAATAAAAATATGAAAATAATTGATTGGAAGAATTGATCAGACATCAGTTCTAAATAAGATTTTCATTGCCTTGGAGGCTAATTAAAGACCCCAGGCTTTTTGTTGTGTCCCACCATGAGAGAAAGTGGACTTTGTTAGAATAAATAGGTTACAGTCCATCTCCATTGTTCCCAAATCGTAGTGTTTATTGCTAAGAAACCAATTAGAATTGTTAACCCTTTAGCTCAAAAAGAAAATTTCAAAGTCTTTGTTTTTTATTTTTATATTTAGAAACCCAGAATTTTGCAAAAATATATCTTAGTTACGTGTCATATACATCCAGAGCACCACATAAATTGTACAGGTGAATTTTCAGAAAATGAGAGCATCTAAATAACCAAACACACATCGAGAAAAGAATACTACCAGGGACCCAGAGCCCCCGGGCTCCCTCCCAGAACCTAACCCCCAAAGATAGACACTGAAATTCCAACACCCTAGATTAGTTTTGCTATAGTGCAGTTTAATTTGCAGAAGAACGAAATGATTTAATCCCTAAGACCAGGTGTTCCTGCCTGTGTTGATCATTCTTTGGTAGTATGACAATCTTTTGGCGTCCCATCTGCCTGTACCTTTTTTCATTAATGAGTTCATCTTATTAATATCTTTATTTGGAATATAATAAATAAAATTATTCTAGGGAAAACATTAAGGCTAAGAAGAATATAAAGTAAGTGTTGCAAAATTGCTGCATTGAATTTATATACTATGTCCTTAAGGGGGTCCCACAATCTTTCACTTAGAGGTGATTTATTCTCATTTACACATGAGTCTAGGAGAGTTTTTCCTGTGATTTCCAAGCCCCACCGCACAGTAGAAGCCTCAAACAAGAATTTGGTTAAGGGGCTAATCCAAATTAACAGACAGACTATATCAAGAAATAACAGCTGATAACCAGGGAAAAAACGCAGAAACCAACAATTTTACTACTGAAACTAGAAACCATCAAGACTGAGGCTGTTTGTCAGATAATATGTGCAGTCATGACCCTAAGTTATTAGGAAAAGTTTATTGAAAAATACCACGGAGCTATATTAAATATTAGACAGATTTTTAAAATTTTTTTCTTTATTTTTAAAGGAACTTTAGATTACACAAATGTTACATTGGAAATATAAAGGATTCCCACTTTTCATCTAAAATAGTTATCATGTAAAATTAAACATTTACAGTTTGAGACAAACCCTTAGTTACTTGCATGATTACGAGCCTCAGAAATTATCAATTCTCTGAGAACATAAAGGTTTTATATATCATGAAAAAAATAGTTTCCAAATTACCAAGGAAGATATCTTTAAAGATTTGACTTGAGATTCTCTGAATTGGGAAAAATAGATGCTGTAAGCACCTCTTAGCCATTGACAACTGTAACATTCTCTAACTCAATTTCTACCCCAAATCCCCACTCTTGGGGGCTCATTATTAAAACAATTTTTAAGGCTGCTAATAATGGTGAATAAACATACGGAAATGCAAAACTGCACACAATCCCCCTCAGAAATAAACGTTTTAAGCTCCCCAAAGCACTATATTAGGATACCTGCTCTTTTCACTTTACTGTACACAGTGAACAGCTTTCCAGTTTTAAAAATATTTTAACTCATTGTTTATAATGACTGCATAGTATTCCATTGTTTAATTATATGATAACTTACTAACCAGTTCCCAACTGCTGAATGTTTAGATTCTCCCCAGTTTTTCTCAGTATGGTATAAAATGCCGCCATGAATGTCCCTTTAGCTAAATTTGGGGGCACATCAGTTACTTCCACAGTATTATGTCTTAGTTTTGCCCGAGTAGCTAAGACAAATACTACACAATGGGCTAAAGAGCAGGAACTTAGAGGCCAGGAGGAGGCCACAATCATGGCGCCTTCTCCCTGAAGACTTCTGCGCTCTGGTGCTGGCTTGTCGCACTCCTTGGGATTCCTTCCTAGAGCCTCTGCTTCCCGTCAATGGCAGTGTCCTTCCGGGTTCCCTGAAGGCCCTGACCTCATTCAGCCAGGCCACACCTTCACTGAAAATAGCATCACACCCACAAGAATGAGGAGTCAGATTAAGAACGTGTCTAAATTGGGGTACATATTTCAATCTACCAGAGATAAGTTTCCAGAGGTGAAATGCATATATTTTTTTGAAGAGTTAGTTATTTATTTCCCACCCCACCCCCCTCCATTGTCTGCTCTCTGTGTCCATTTGCTGTGTGTTCTTCTGTGGGAGAGAGGCGATCATTCTCTTGCACCACCTCAGCTCCCTGTTCTGCTACGTCTTATTGTATCTCCTCTGTGTCTCTTGTTGCATCATCCTGCTGTGCCAGCTCTCTGCGTCAGCCGGCACTCCTGCACAGGGCAGCATTCCCAGGCGGGCTGGCAGTCTGTGAGGGTCAGCTTGCCTTCACCAGGGGGCCCTGGGCATAGAACTCTGTACATCTTATATGGTAAACGGGAACCACATCCGTTTCCCCTGAAATGCGTCTTGAAGTGATCTATAGAAGAGCTTTGAAATTCACTAGCAATACATGAGAATCTGCTTTCCCAGCTAAAACCACCACTGGGTATTATAAACAAGTTTTTGTTTGTTTGTATCCTCCCCACACTGCCCCTGCCACACAGCTTTTTTACTTTAATTTACATAGTCTTTAACTACTACTGAGGTGAAACACTTTCTGTACATTCATTTGTCTTTGGATTCTCTCTTCTTCACATCACCTCCTAGTGCAATTCCCTCATTTTTGGTTGGGCACATTTAAACTTGTTTTGTTATTAATTTGTAAGAGCTTTTTATTAGTTAAGAAAATTTACCTTTTATCACTTAACACAATTAATTTTTAACAATTTGAATTACAATGAAGTGTTCATTTTGCAGTGCTTATTTAAGGAAGTTTATAAAGTTAATAGGCTTCTCTGTTAAACTGCCTTTGCTAAGACTTAGAAAGTCCTTATTTATGCCAAATATTACGTAACGTTCACTAGCATTTTCTTCTAGACTTAGATATTTTAATTCAATGTTTTAATCTATCTGAAATTTATATTTGAAAAGATGTGAGGAAGGGATCTAACTTAACTGTTTCTCCATGCATTTCTATTCATCCTCATACTGGTTGTTAGATAATGCATCCTGAAATGTACATTAGAAGGTGGATACATCAATGCTGAGGGAATATTAAGAAAATGAGTGATCAGAGTAGAATTATTCATTAAATACTCTCTGTAAAAAATTTGAGCCAACTTTTGATAAGCATGAGTAAAATGAATTGGCAAGGATGGGAAGATAAACTCACTTCAATTCAGCAACTATTTATTCAACCTACCATGCACCAGAATTCCAAGCAGACGTAAGTGGAGCACCCAGCTGGCCATCCTCCCAGGACAAGGATTAGCTTGGTGTTGCTTTGGAGCCATGTGGAAGAATAGGAAAAATGAGACTGGCCAGGTAGGCACAGGGCAGTTTTTATAGGGCACAAAGGGTGGGTGGAAGAGTTTGGAAAATACCTTTCTTTCCTAAGGAATTAAAAAATATACCATCATAGAGATCATTTCCCCTACTTCAATAATACTAGCATGAAATTTTGTGTTTTAAGGATGTTTAGGGGAGAGTATTAACAAGTCGAAAGAACTTAGAAGATTAAGCTAATCTCTACTGAAATGTCATTAGTTGAGAACAGTAATCCCTAATGCTTTTATCCCTGGACTCATTAAGGAGTTGGAAGAAATTATGAATAACTTTTTTCATTCACTGAATGAAGTCTTAGTTAAGGTATTCCTGGAAAAAGCCCTAGGTATTCCTAGGGCAAAGTTAGAGTGGATTTAAGACTTTGAAAGGTGGAACTCAGTTCTAAATTTATAGAAGACCTGATTCAGAAGCTATGAAAGAAATTACATCTTGATAGATCTAAAGCATGAGACTATTTTGAAATACTTTTTCAGGTCCAAACATTTATTGTTGAATGCTTTGGTCCATAGTTCTATTTCTTGATTGTTCTTGTGGTTTTCTCCTATAATGCCATCATTTCTTTATGTTTACAAAAATTGAGAGTCTTACATTTAACAGGTTTTTAAAGAAAATTCACTACATATAATAACTCTGTTAATCCTGAGTGTGATTGGTAAGTCATGAATATTATTAGCTCTAAGGATAAACCTAATATCCAATATTTAAGAACTTCCAAGAGCTGCCATACTCTTCTCATCTACTGACTTTTTTCTCCCGTTTCAGCTACCGAATTTCCTGCCTGATTACAAATAAATTATAAAATTTTCTATTTCTGCATTCCTGCTGATACCTCAGCCTGGAATGCTGCCCACCGATTCCCACCCCTACTCTCGTAACTTCTTAAAATTCTAGACGTCCCTTTCGATAAATCTGATGGCATATTACTGAGTCAACTCTCACTTCTTCTGTGAAGATTTTCTCGAAATGTTTTAATTCTTGGTGGTCTTTTCCTTCCCAATGCTCTTCTAAGTCACTGAAAGAGAACTTGGGGAGTATATACAGCAGTGGTTCTCCAACTTTAGCATGCTTCAGAATCCACAGGATAGCTTTAAAAAAACATTGCTGGGCCACCCATGGAATTTCTGATTCTATAGATCTGGGGTAGGACCTGAGAATCTGCATTTTCCATCAGGTTCCCAATGATGCTGATGCTGTGGGTCCAGGGTTACTCTTGGAGAATCACTGTTACAGACAAGTCTTTCAGTCTACAGATAATAAATCAGGAATTAAAATGATTTGCTCAATATCACGGAGCTAATTAGTGATACAACCAAGACTATCATAAACTTCAGGAGCAGGTTTTCAAGGAAAGAATTTGTGACTCTAAATATGTGTAAAGACAACTACCTCTTTTAATTAAAATTGGGTGTACATAACAAATGTGTTTCCCACACTTGTTAGTTATTTCTAAGAGAGTGAAAGTCTTCATCATTTACCTACTTATCCCAAAGAGGAATCTTGACTAAATTCATGAATCCATTCTTTTTCTCATCCATATAAATGGTTGCCAGTTCCAAAAGATTTTATCTTTTTAATAGTTTTCAAATTTTATCTGCTTCTGTCCATCCCTGGAGCCATCATTTTGGTCCAGGATCACACTGGTTCTGTCCTAGGTGACCAAACAGTTTCCTAACTGGCCTTTCTGCCTTGGTCTAGGCTTGCTTCCATCCATTCTGTTTCATAATCACCTTTCTAAAAATCAAATCTGTCATGTTTTATACACCATTTTCTTTTTTTTATTTTGAAAATATTTTAAGTTTCAAAAAATAAAAAAAGAAATAAATGTTGGGAAAAATTGGAAATTTT
Source organism: Dasypus novemcinctus (assembly GCF_030445035.2). NCBI lineage: Eukaryota > Metazoa > Chordata > Mammalia > Cingulata > Dasypodidae > Dasypus > Dasypus novemcinctus. The sequence goes on from NC_080686.1 coordinate 23,995,010, forward strand.
CAAAGAGTGTGAAGAAAATAAAAATTAAACCATAGTGCCATAGGTCCCAGAGAACCACAGTTCACATTTTGGTGTATTGTGTTTTCATCATTGCTTTTTAGCACATATACACATATATATGCTTTTAAAATTTGATTTGCTTTTTAAAAACAAGTATATTGGTGTATAGTCTACATACAATATAAATCACCAATTTGAAGTATACAGTTAGTGGTTTTTAATATATTCACAGAGTTGTTCAACCATCACCACAATCTAATTTTAGAACAATTCATCATGCAGAAAATAAATCCCATACCCATTTCCAGTCATTCTCAATTCATCATCCTCCATGCCCGCCAAACCATAGGCAACCACTAATCTACTTTCTGCCTTTATAGATTTGCATATTCTGGATGTTTCATATAAATGGAATCATTCAATATGTGGTCCCATGTGATTGTCAGCTTTCATTGAGTATAATATTTTCAAGACTCATTCATCTTGTAGCATGTAACAGAACTTCATTCTCTTTTATTGTCAAATAAATATGTCTGTACCATTTTTTTTTTAATCCATCAATTCATCAGTTGACGACCATTTGGTGTTTCTTCTACTTTTGGTCATTATGAATAATATTGCTATGAATATCTGTATACAAATTTTTATGTGGCTATGTATTTTCATTTCTCTTGGGTATACCTAGGAGTGGAATTGCTAGATAATATGGTTACTTTATGTTTAACATTTGAAGAAATGTAGTTGCACCATTTCATTTTTTCCACAAACAGTGTATGAGGGTTCCAATTTTTCCACACTCTGGTAAATCTCACAGCATCATTTGTTGAAAATCCTATTCTTTCCTCTTTGAATTCCCTTACTACTTTTGTTGGAATGAATTGACCACAAATGGGTTTATTTCTGGATCTTCAATTTTATCCATTGATCTACATGTCTATTCTTATGACAGTGCCACACTGTCTTGGTTACTGCAGCTTTGCAATAAGTTTTGAAACTGTGAAGTGTGAGTTCTCCGACTTTGTTCTTTTTCAAGATTTATTTGGCTATCTTTGGTCCTTGCATTTTTATATGAATTTTAAGCCAAAATTGTTAATTTTTGCAAAAAGAAAGGGGGGAAGCTATAATTTTGAAAGATGCTGTGTAGAACATATAAACCAGTTTGTAGCTATGCTACCTTAATAATATTAAGTGTTCCAAATCGTGAACATGAATGTCTTTCCACTTATTTAGATCGTCTTTAATTACGTTCAACAATGTTTCGTATTTCTCACTATATGATGCTGGTACTTCTTTCATTTCTTTTAAGAAATAATATTTCTTAGACATTTTATTTTTTGATGCTATTGTAAATGAAATTACTCTCTTAATTTCGTTTTTGGATTCTTTATTACTAGCGTACTGAAATACCATGGAGTTTTTTGTATGTTATCTTGATCTTTCCACCTTGCTGACCTCATGTATTAGTTCTAATAGTTTTTAAAAATTGTATTGCTTAGAATTTTCTGTATGCAAAATCATGCCATGAGGTCATAAAGAGTTTTACTTCTTCTTTTTCAATCTAGATGTCTTTTTTCTTGCCTAATTGCCCGAGCTGGAACCTCCAGTACCATGTTGAATAGCAGTGGTGAGAATGGATATCCTTGTCTCATTACTGATTTTAGGAGGCATGCATGCAGTCTTTCATCATTAAGTATGGGATTAGTTGTAGGCTTTTCATAAATGCCCTAAATCAGTTTGGGGAAGTTCCCTTCTACTCCTTTGTTCAGTTGCTCACCATCATGTCTTTTAAACTCCTTCAGTGGTCCCTATCTCTTAGCCTGGGACAGAAGACCCCTCCAGACCTGACCCTGCTTCTCTTTCCAGCCTCACCTCTTGACACTCTCTCTGCTCCATCATTTCTAGCCTCGTCTCCAAAATATTAAGCTCTAGTTGTGATAAACTGGCTGGATAAAATGCCATCAGAGAATTTGTCTAGGCTAGCTAGGATGAAAGAAGGGAAGTGCCAGCTGCACTGTAGATAATAAGGACTGTGGCCATTTGGTATTTAGCACTTCTGCCTTCAGAGCTCAGAGTCCGGGTCTTCTCACAAGAGCCCACCCAGTCCATGTGGTGACTGTTATGCTGTATAAAGGGGGAGATTAAATGTCAAGGTCAATACCAAGCCTTGGCTAGGAGAGTGGGACAGCCATGAGAGGTGCATACCAACCAGTTATCACAGAGTAGAGGGATTCGCCACCAGAACTCTGCTCAGGATAGGCTGAAGAGAGAGGGCAGCTGCTTGAGTTGCCAAGAGTGCACTACTGGGTATGTGTGAATGTTATTAATAGAAAGAGCTATCTGGAGGCAGTGAGCATATGCTCATTCACTTAAAAATGGTTCTGTTTTAATTACTACACAAGCCATAAAACTGGTCTCTCTGCTTTTGGCCTTGGCTGCTTTGCTTTATAGACTCAAATATTTAGTAATTGATTTTATTAATTTTTAAAAATATATTGCTTATTTATTTTTAAAAGATACTTAGATTACATAAAATGTTACATAAAAAATATAGAGGATTCCCATATGCTCCACTCCCCACACATCCCACTTTTCCCACATTAACAACTTCTTTTATTAATGTGGTATATTCATTGCAATTGATAAACACATTTTGGAGCATTGCCACAGAACATGGATTATAGTTTACGTTGTAGTTTACGCTCTCTCCCATTCCATTCTGTAGGTTATGGCTGGATATATAATGTCCTGAATCTGTCTTTACAATGCCATTTAGGACAATTCCTAGTCCCCAAAATGCCCCCATATTACCCCTTTTTCCCTTTCCCTGCCTTCAGCAACTGCCGTGGCCACTGTCTCCACATCAATGATATAATTTCTTCTATTGCTAGAATCACAATAAATCTACAGAAGAATATCAGTAAGTCCACTCTAGTCCATATTTTATTCCCCAATCTCGAGGATTCTGGGATGGTGATGCCCTCTCCATCTCTAATTGAGAGGGGGCTTCGATCCATATGGCTGATGGATGGGACTCTCTTGCTTGCAGACTCTCTCTGTTCCTAGGCGAGTCCAACAAACTGGAGAGTAGTTGTTGCAACTTCACTAAGGCTCAGGGCCCAGCTGGCACATGGACAGCCCAGAGATTCTAGTAATTGATTTTAAAATACTGTCACTTGTTTTCCTTGAAGTGACATTTTGAAGAAAATATCTGCCAAAAACCCAATTCTGAATATCCATAGCTTGTCTTTTAGTTGTTCTTTCACCTAAAAATGGTGTTCATGTAAAAAGTGAGCTCCCAGGTCAAACAATTGCATAAGAGCTTTCCCTCAGAACAACCGTTGCACTTCAGTATGTATCAGAAATACTTCAGGTATGCCTCCCATTTTGTCATGCAGAATATTAAAAAGATATACACATGACGGTTGAGTTTGAATAAATTAATAATTTTTAATGCTTCATCAAGGACACCGTTAAGTGGGACTGGCATGTTTTACTCTCAGTGCATGACCTGGACAATCCAGGTTGAGGCATTAGCACTTCTCCTCACTGTAGCTTTGTATTTGGTGCAAATGGCAACAGCAGGCTTAATGTAAGGCTTAAGTGAAAAAGACAAATAACGTCTTAATATTAATATAAAAATAGTTTTGAACTGTGGTCCGTCTAAAAGGGTCCCAGAAACCTCCACGGAATGGTGAACCACAATTTAAGAACTGCTACTTCATACAAATTCTTTTGAGCCTCTTGAAATCCTTGGGTCAAAATCTACAAATATTTTAAGACTCCTAATACATATCAACAAATTGCCTTGAAGACTGGGTCGCCAATTTACACTTCCCTCTACAGCCTAGGAGAGTCTATTTATCAGTCAAACACTGTACAGAATTATAGCCCTAACAATGTCCTGCTTATAGGTAAGATAGAGTCCAAATTATAACCCATGGCTTTGTGTTGACTGAAATTAAGGCAGTATTTTCTCTTCAATTTCCATTGCTCCTTCTAACTTGTATATCTCAGCCATTCAATACATACCTCACATGAACTCCAAACCCTCTTTCAAAACAAATACCTGTCCTGGTTTGAGTCTTTTGTGGATCCCAGAAAATCTGTTCTTAAAGCAAACCCATTCCTATGCCTGTAAACCTCTTATATATGGTGAGACCTTTTGGTAAGATTCCATTAAGGGACCTTTCAATAAGATCACTTTGGATTAGATTGCTTCAATTAAGGGACTTTGATTAGATTGTGGGGCCCTATGTTTAGACTGAATTCAGTTGGGGGACCTTCTTTGGAGTATTTCAGTAAGGTATGACCCAGGGTGGGTCTCCCCCCTCTTGCTGGAGCCATTTATAAATGGGAGAAACATGCAGAGACACAGAGAAAGAGAACTGCCATTTTACCCTGCCATGTCAGAGAGGACTCCAGCTGCAGGAAGACAGAGAAACCTTGAGAGGCTGAGGGAGAAGCTGGAGCCTGGAATCAGTGAAGCAGCCCAAAGCTGAAGAGACAAGGCTTGGGAAGAGATGAGCCATATGCCTGATCACCCACAGCTGAGTTCAGGGAGGAAGTGAGCCTGGAGGAGAAGGTAGAGAGAGGCTGCCATTTTGTCTTACCACGTGGTAGGAGTCCAAGATCACCCAGCAGCCAACCTTTAGTGAGACAGCATCTCTGATGATGCCTTTATTTGGACATTTTCACAGCCTAGGATGTGTAAGATTTTACCCTAATAAATTCCCACTGTAAAAGCCAACCCATTTCTGTATTTTGCACTGGTAGCCTTTAGCAAACTAAAGCAATACCCACACAACAGATCCATGAGATTAGAGAAGGGAAAGAATAGTGATAAAAATAAATATGTGACCCATTACTTTCCCTCCTCTGTGCTCCAGGAAAACCCTTCTTTTTCACTTAACTCACTAAAACAGAGCCTAGTTATCACCTCTGTTTCAGGTCATTTGTTCTAAAATGTGATCTTTAGTACTATATAGTCATTATAATAAAATTCCAAGACAACATCGTTTCATATATCATCATAGGAATGGAAGAAAACATTAAGATGGTTCCTGATTCCATGATTCCAGAAAGTTCTATGTAAAAATCTTTCTCAATGAAATTATCTTAATCAAGAAAGTCTCCAAAAGACATGATCACTGGTTTTACTTTATATTAGAACTTCATTATTATTAGTGATAAATTTAATAGAATATAGATTTCACTTGGACCACAATCAAAGGAGTAAACTATATCACACATAATAGTCCTTGTCCTGTGTCCTGTGGTAGATTCCACAAAGTCCAAGTACCTGGCAGAAAATTCCAGAGAACATTTGGTTGGAACTCAACATAAGAAGATTACCCAGCACTATGTCTAACACATGTCTAGACACTCAACAGATGTCCATTCCCCTTTCCAAACCCCAGTTCACCATCTATAATTTAACTTCATCAGAAAAGGACATATGTTTGAGGAGGAAATGCTCTTTCTAAATAGGGATTTAAGCCTCATTTAAAAATCAGGGAATCAGCTGTGGCTCAAGCAAATGAGCACCTGTGTACCATATGGGAGGCCCTCGGTTCGTGTCCCAGGGCCTCCTTGTGTAGGCAGGCTCACCAGCAAGCTGCAGAGAGCCAGCTAGCCTGCAGACACTGCAGAGGGCCGCCTGGCCGCAGACGTCGTGGAGTGCTGATGTAGCAAGGCGACACAACAAAAAGAAGGGAGACAAGCAAGAACATAGAAGAGCCGGCCGGGAATGGACACAGAGAGCAGACAGCAAGAAAGCCACAAGGGGCGGGGATTAAAAAAAATAAAAGCCATTAGTACTAATAAATGTAACTAATGATATTTACTGAACTATTAATATTGTAAATATAGCCTGGTAGTTAGGATTTACTAAACCAGCATATCAATAAACTCAAGTTGTTTATACCTTAAAAATCTTTTGCAACATTTATGATAATTGCCTTTGAAATTGCAATAAAATACCTAGAGAAGTAGTTCATTGCTGATGACAAAGGATTTTGTGCAATTGATTTTTAAATCAGTTATTTCAGGGAATATAGATTTGGTGTTGTACAAGTTCCATTGATTCTCAAGAAAAAAACAATTATACGTACAATAAAGAATTTTTCTGATAGCCAAATAAGCCTTTTAAATTAAATAAGTCTTTCAGTGCATATTGGGCCTTCTTAACAAATATTAAAATTAGAAGAGAAATCCTTTTCTTTGCCAATTTGAGTGTTTCAAAAAGCAACGTCTATCTGTAAAGAGATTACTTGATATATTCATTCACTGAATGAGTATTTATTAAATGTCTTTCATTTGTTCAATCTTGTGTACAAAACCCAGTTAGATGTGAGTCCTTATTCTCCATTTATTCATACAACAAATATTCATTGAGGTTTTACTATGGGCCAGACACTGTTCCAGGCACTGAGAACATGGGGGAAGGTAAAGCAAACAAGGCCCCTGCCCTTCTGGAATTTACAATCTAACACAAGTTAACAAATGAATGAACTAAATCATTCCGGACAGTGCTCTCAAGATGCTAAAGCAAGATGATGTGATAAAGTGACAGCGGTTATGGGGAAGCGGTAAAAGTGTCTCTGAAGGGATCAAATCTGAGAGGTCAAATTTGAGCTTAGACCCAAATGCCAGGAAAATTGATCTGTTCAAGGATCCAGGGGCTGCGATTTCTCCCGTAGAGGAAGCAAAAAGTGCAAAGACCTTAAGAAGAAGGAAGTAGAGGGAACAGATTGGAAAGACAGACAAGTGGAGGCTTCCTGCCTCCCCCAACTCCTGGGTTCACCTCCCCAGGTTTGCTTTATATACCTGATGTTAGGTCCTCACTCCTCTTCTCAGGACCTAGAAATCTCCCCTTCCAGCCAGGTAACAGATTGTGTATATATGTATATATACACACACATCACTGTCCATACACCTGCAGGCTTAATTTTATGTCATCTACATAGTTGTAGTTAAAGATTCTTCTGCTTCACACGGAAGAGTTAGCAGATCAAATCATACCTAAACCACTGCTCATGATGGAGGAAAATTAACTCAGGCCCATAAGCAATTTATAGACGGGGCCAGGGTTCATATACCTGGAACCCTGGTGCTATCCCTGTCAATGAAGCGCATCGTCTTTACTTTCTGTCACTCTTGGCCTGACACATGACAGTTGTTGATCCACTTGGGTGTTGTTCAGCAGGTTGGAAACAGTGATCTATAGAGTAAAACCTCAGTGCATGAAGAAAAACTATCATCTCGGAGAAAGAAACACAGAGTTAATGCAGCAAGGGTGGTCTGCAAATTGTTGACAGAACACCCCACGTCCCGAGGCCACTCCTCGGTCAGGTTATTTATCTTCTTCCTCCAGTCAAAGGAAGAAATACATCACGCTTAAAAAAGCCCTAAAGGGAACAGAAAAGAGAGACACGATCATTATAAGAAGCAGTTTCATGTTCTGTTTTTTGTTTCTTTAAGGAGGACTTTTTTGGAGGCTACTAAAATCATATTTCAATATGACTGACAGATATATATAAAATTTTGAATAAGTAATCCATTCACATAGCTTATAAATCAAAACAATATAAAGAGGTATTCAGCAAAAAGTTTCCATTTTATTCCTTGACTTCATCCCACAAGGATAACTTCTTTTAGTAGTTTCTTGTGTTACAAAAACAGAAATGTATGTTCTTAATTTTCCCCTTTTTAAAATTAATTAATTATTTCTCTCCCCTCCCCCCACCCCGGTTGTCTGTTCTCTGTCTATTTGCTGCGTAGTCTTTGTCTGCTTCTGTTGTTGTCAGCAGCACGGGAATCTGTGTTTCTTTTTCTTGTGTCATCTTGCTGTGTCAGCTCTCCGTGTGTGCGGCACCATTCCTGGGCAGGCTGCACTTTCTTTCGTGCTGGGTGGCTCTCCTTAGGGGGCGCACTCCTTGTGTGTGGGGCTCCCCTACGTGGGGACACCCCTGCGTGGCACGGCATTCCTTGCGCACATCAGCACTGCACATGGGCCAGCTCCACACGGGTCAAGGAGGCCCGGGGTTTGAACCACAGACCTCCCATGTGGTAGACAGACTCCCTAACCACTGGGCCAAGACCGCTTCCCAATTTTCCTTCCCCTCTTTAAACAAAGATTGCATACAATATATGGTGTTATAAGCATTGCTTTATTATTTAAACAATATGTCTTGGGGATATTAGCATATAATTTTATAGAGGGAAACTCTTTCCATATCAGTTCGTATTTTCTTGTACTTATTTTCTTGTACTTGTGCATAGTATTCCATTATATTGATGTATCACAATTTGATAAACCCAATCCCCTGTTAATGGAGATTTGGTTAACTCCATCTTGTGCCATTACAACCAGTGCTGTGATAGTAAGTTTGTATAATGACATCTGCAAGATAAACTCCCAGAAGTGAGAATTCTTTATAAATTTAAAATTATTCATTTCTAAATTGCATAAATATGACCAATAAATATGGGGGATTGGGAAGAAGCAGATGTGGCTTAACAGATAGAGTGTCTGCCTACCATATAGGAGGTCCAAGGGTTCAACACCCAGGGCCTTCTGGCCCATGTGGTGAGCCGGCCCACGCGTGGCGCTGCTGTGCGTGAGGAGAGCCAGCCCACGAAGGGATGCCCACACCTAAGGGTGCCACCGCAGCCCAGGCCCCCCCCCACCCCACCCCCACCGCACAAGGAGAGCTGCCTTGTGTGAAACCATAGCCTGCCCAGGTGTGGTGTCACACACACAGAGAGCTGGCACAGCAAGATGATGCAACAAAAAGAGACAGATCCCCAGTGCTGCCTGATGAGACTACAAGCAGACAAAGAACACCAGTGAATGGACACAGAGAACAGACAATGGCGGGGAGGAGAAAGAAAGGAATCTTCTAAATAAATAAGGGGGATGCGCGCGAACATCCACTACCATCAATAACCCACAGCCTTGCCAACAGAAAGTAGCCACAAAATTTTGGATGTTTGACAATCTGGTAGATGAAAAATGTTGTTTCAGTGAAATTTTAATTTGTATTGCTCTGATCATATTAAAAGCAGAACATCTTTTCATGTATTTAAATAGACTTTTAATTTCCTTTCTCCTAATTTTCTGTTCATTTCTTTTGCCCCCTTTTTTTTTTGTTTTGTTTTGTTTCGATTTTGGCTTTATATTTTGAATGAATTGTATGCTTTATTAATATGTATCAATAAAATTGATTTGTTAAAAACATATATACATTTCTCAATAAAATTAATTGGTTTAAAAAAAAACAAAAAACCTTCTAATCCTCATCCAAAGGTTTCATTGTTAAGGTTTTGGTATAAAACCTTCCCAGATTTTTCCACTGAAAGTAGCATTCTATTCTTCCTCCTCATATTTAGGACCTGCTGAGCGACAGAGCATTAGAACAGCATGGTCATCTGAATGGAAGTGACAGGTCACCCAGCAGCCCTGCCTTACTTCCCCACTTTCAGGGTGACAATCCACTCCGCGGGTGGGAAACGGGGGTCCTGAGGCCCCAGGCGTCCAACACAGCATCCATCCTGCCCTCAGGGTCACAGGGGCACCATGGGAGCGCCTGGCAGGTCCTTGGGGCCCCTTTTCTTTATTACATGGTTGGTCTTCTTTTTTTTTTTTAAGAGTTATTTATTTATTTATCTCTCTTCCCTTCCTCCCCATCCCCCCGCCCCGGTTGTCTGTACTCTGTGTCTGTTTGCTGCGACTTCTTCATCTGCTTCTGGTGTTGTCAGCAGCACGGGAATCTGGTCTCTTTTTGTTGAGTCATCTTGTTGTGTCAGCTCTCTGTGTGTGCGGCACTATTCCTGGGCAGGCTGCACTTTCTTTCGCGCTGGGCGGCTCTCCTTACGGGGTGCACTCCTTGCGCGTGGGGCTCCCCTACGTGGAGGACACCCCTGCGTGGCAGGGCACTCCTTGCGCGCATCAGCACTGTGCATGGGCCAGCTCCACACGGGTCAAGGAGGCCCAGGGTTTGAACCGTGGACCTCCCATGTGGTAGACGGATGCCCTAACCACTGAGCCAAGTCTGCTTCCCTGGTTGACCTTTTTCTTATCGATTTATAGTAGAGAGCTTAACATGTTGTGACATGAATTGCAAGTGTTTCTTATAGTTTTTGTTTTTTTAAAAATAATATTTTTTGATTTTTAAAGAAGCTTTAGATTATATAAATGTTATATAAAAAATATAAAGGATTCCCATATGCCCTTCTCCCTCCCCTTCCCACACTTTCCCACGTTAACAACATCCTTCATTAGTGAGGTACATTTGTTAACAATTGATGAATTTATCTTTTGATTTTACTTGCAGATTTTTAAAATGTTTTGTTTTGGTTTTGCTAGGAGAGAGTTTTTTGTTAGAGAAGTTGCAGGTTTACAGAAAAAGCATGCATAAAATACATCTACCTATATGCCACACTATATTCTTTTTTTAGAGAAGTTGTTGATTTACAGAGCAATTATACATAAACTACAGGTTTCCCATATATCACCCTATTATTAACATCTTGCATTATGTGGAATATTCGTAACAACTGACAAAAGAACATCTTTATAATTGTACTATTAACTATAGTCCATGCTTTACATTAGGGTTCACTGTGTAGTACAGTTCAATGTTTATTTTTCTTTAATTTTATCCTAGTAACTTATATACAACTTAAAATTTCCCCTTTTAACCACAAATATATAATTCAGTTCTCTTAATTATTTTCATAATGTTATGTTACCATCACCACCATCCATTATGAAAATTTTCCATCACTTCAAATGAAACTCTACAATTTAGCATAAATTTCCCATTTCTTACCCCTAAGCTGGACCCTGTTAACTTATATTCTAGTATCTGACTCTGTGAATTTGCTTGTTTTAATTATTTCATATCAGCAAAATCATATTATATTTGCTCCTTTATGTCTGTCTTATTTTGCTGAATATGATGTCTTCAAGGTTAATCCATATTGTCACATATATCAGAACTTCATTCTTTTTACTGCTGAAAAGTATTCCATTGTATGTATATTCCACATTTTATTTATCCATTCATCAGTTGAAGGACACTTGGGTTGCTTTCACCTTTTGGCAATTGTGAATGATGTCACTATGACACACCATTTTATATTTCCACCAACAATAAATGAGTGTTCCTATTTCTCCATATCCTCTCCAATACTTGTACTTTCTAATTTTTTTAATAGTAGCCATTCTAGTGATTATGAAATGGTATCTCATTGTGGCTTTGAATTGTGTTTCCCTAGTGGCCGGTGAAGTGAGCATCTTTTCATGTGTTTTTTGGCCATTTGCATATATTTTTGGAGATATGCCTATTCAAGTCTTTTGCCCATTGTTTAATTGGATTTTTTGTTTTTTGGTGTTGAGTTGTAGAATTTCTTTATATAGTCAGAATATTAAACTCTTATCAGATATGTGGTTTCCAAATATTCTCCCTCATTGTATCAGCTGCATTTTTACTTTCATCATAAAGTCCTTTGATGTGCAAAAGTTTTTAATTTTGAAAAATACATTTATGTCTTTTTCTTTTGTTGCTTCTGCTTCAGATGTAAAGTCTAAGAAACCATTTATATAGATATAGATATATGTTTACATCTAGGAGTTTTATAATTCTGGTTCTTATATTTTGGTCTTTGATCCATTTTGAGTTGATTTTTGTATATGGTGTGAGGTAGGGATCCACCTTCATTTGTTTTGCATATGGAATCCAGTTTTCCCAGCACCTTATGTTGAAGAGACTGTTCCTTTCCCATTGAGTAGATTTGATGCACGTGTCAAATGTCAGTTGGCCATAAATGTGAGGGCTGATTTCTGCACTCTCAATTTGATTCCAATTGTGTATATGTTTGTTCTTGGGCAGGTACTATGCTGCTTTGATCACTGTGGCTTTGTAATAAGTTTTAAGATCAGTAAATGTGAGTTTTCCAACTTTGGTCTTCTTTTTCAAGATGACTTTGCATATTTAAGACCGCTTATCCAGCTATATAAATTTCATGATTGATGTTTCCATTTCTGCAAAGAAGACTCTTGGAATTTTAATTGGGATTACACTGAAACTTTATTTTTTTAAAAGATTTATTTATTTATTTATTTCTCTCCTCCTCTCCCCCCCCCCCCAGCTGTCTGCTCTCTGTGTCCACCCACTGTGCGCCCTTCCATGACGACTCCCATCCCTATCAGCGGCACTGGGAATCTGTGTTTCTTTTTTGTTGTTGTTGCATCATCTTGTTGCATCAGCTTCCCATGTGGGCAGCGCCACTCCTGGGCAGGCTGCACCTTCCTTTGTGCTGGGTGGCTCTCCCTATGGGGCGCACCCCCTGTGTGGGGGGCTCCCCAGCCCAGGGTACACCCCCGCATGGCACAGCACTCCTTGCACACATCAGCACTGTGCATGCGCCAGCTTCACACTGGCCAAGGAGGTCCAGGGTCTGAACCACGGACCCCCCATGTGGTAGGCGGATGCCCTATCCATTGGGCCAAGTCTGCTGCCCACACTGAAACTTTAAATCATGTTGGGTACAACTGACATCTTAACAATATTTAGGTTTCTGATCCAAGAACATGGAATTTGACATCTAAGGGAGCGTGATGAAAGGTCTGAATCAAAGAAAGGTAAAAGCTAAGTACTGTGAAGACTGGAAAAAAGCAAATGACCACATATAAATGGAGAATTTTTGAGGAGGATATTTGACTCAGACCTTGGAAATGCGTTGAATTATGACAGAAGCACTGTGTAGGCATCCACTCTTCAGTTATTGATTAATTAACTGATTACAAATAAGGATGTGGTGGTAAGGCATTCCATAGTATTATAGTGAGTCTCCCTTTCTTGTACAAAACCCAAGTGCCCTCAGGTATGTGGCATTTGATCCATATAACAACCAGGGAGGGGCAAGTTCCTTTTCCACCTCTCTTGACCCTCCACTGCTTATGTGACAACCTGGCAGGCAGACAGCGCATGTTCAAGGAACTTCAGGGAGCCTGTTTGACTAAGACTGCGCTGTACGTGAGGAAAGGTCAAGAAAAATACGGCCGAGAAAACAAAACAATTTATAGCTGAGTGAAAGAAGCTAAATTTAAAAAAATGGATGCATACTTTATAATTCAATTTACATAAAATTCTAGGGAAAAACTAAGGCTAAGATCCAGGTTTGACTTACTTTTTAGAGGACCATGAATCTTAACTAAGGAATTAAGGAATATCATTAATTTCTAAATTCCTTGGACCTTCCTAGACCTTCCCATCAGTTTGACCGTAGAAATCCCTAAATTGAAAATCCTTATTCTGCTTTAATTAAACCTGGTTGGGTTTTTTGCCCCCACTAATAATAGATACCTATTATTTCTTCTTCAGTTTGGCTTTGGGACATTATCGGAGTTAATATTTTGATTTTACCTCCGTGTGAATGACTCTTCTGGTCTTGACAATTTGTAATTTTGCTGAGGCTTTTGGATTAAGCACATTGAGGGTATGAAGATTTAACCTTTTGGACAGTCTCAGTTTCCCTGAGTGAGCCTGCCTCAACCCAGCCTTTACATCTCAACCCAGTTGGAGTTGTGTTTCAAACTCCTAGTCAAAGATTCATTTTATGGACAATTCATATGTTATAATAATAATCATAAGATATAAGCCCTTAGCACTGGAACAGAATTGCTTTTGGTTATTCATGGCTAATATAGAGAGTGCCTCATTGATCACAAATATATACTTGGAGGGAGTTGTTGATGATTCCAGAAATGTAGCTGCCATTCTGGACATTGAATTTATGGGAAACTAAATTTCTACTTTAAATCAACTGATTAATAAATTAGTCTGGGGGACCTAGTCAATCTATACTGTGCTAGATACCTAAAAATAACAAGACAAAATAGGAGGAAGGAGAGGAGGAAAGGAAGAAAGAATAAATAAATGATCTGAGTTCCTGCCTCAAAGTGGCTCTCAGCCTTGTAAGAGAGAGAGCGGTGCACTAATACTTGTAATAAAAAGTAAGAAGTATTATAATAAATGTGTGCCCAAGAGGCTATGCAGCTCTGAAAAAGAAATACGTATCTTGGGAGTTCAGGTAATTAGAATAAGGAAGGCTTCATGGCTGAAATGGGGTTTATGGGGGCTTTAAACAATAAATTGGGTTATAAAAGACAAAGAAGAAACATGGGCACTCCAGGCTCATTTGGAATTTACCAGAAACTTTGTTTTTTATTTCCCATACTTCAGGACTTTTTTTTTCTTTTACTTATAATGCAGCTGGAATCTTTTTATGATACAAAGTGGGGATAGATGGCCCATCATTAATAAACAAAGATGTTCTCATGACCTGCCAGGTCCCAGAATTGTTTTCCAAGTGATTGACAAACGCGCTCTTCTGCGGCTGGTGTGGGGTCTATGGTGGGGTGAAGCTTCCAGATTTGTCTAAGGAACCAGCCCTTCCCTTGGCCTCTCCTATTATTACCAGGCTGTTAGCAGTTGAGAAAAGGCGTAGGAGAAAGAGAGGTCGACAGGGGGAGAGAAAGGGAAACACTGCTGAGGTGCTGAGAGCAATACGATTACAGTGAACCAGTGTGCCAGGAAAACCATTTCTGAGTTCTCCCTGGCAGGTAGCTCTCCCCAGGCCTTTTGCACGAGATGTGCAACGTGCCCTCTAACTTGGGCAGCACCTCCTTTGAGGGCTCCCACCAGGAGCCCTAAGAGGCAATTTATTAACCTACTTTATAGATTCATAAGGTTTAACTTATTCTCTCAACTTCACAGTAAGCCACAGACGGAGGCAGAAGCTAGGTTCCACTTGGGTGATGGGAAAGGGGACAGTTAACTGAAGCTTCGCAGGCTAAGGAAACTGGAAACTGAAATACTGCCCTGGGCGACGGCCCAAGGCTTTTGGCCTAATTGTACTCGCTGGTTCTTGCCTCATCTCTATTCAACGACCTTTCCCCCAAACCTCTTCTCTCTGCATTTCTCTGCTCTCAAAGGCTTTGTCCCGTCACACCAGACCCACTGTTCGCGTTATTTAGTTTCACCTTTTACTCTTTTCTGAGCTCAGGAGCACAAGGGACAGCCTGTGCGGTCACCCACACCGAAGCAGGGGCACCTGCCGGAAGCTCACGGCCTTAGGGCTGCAGTGCTCTCAGCCTCACCATCTCCTGATTCCTCTGTCATCAGTTTTCTGCGGGCAAAGTATCTTGTAGAAAAGGGCAAGAAGAAAATATCGTCCCGAGGAGACTTTCAATTGTCCTTCAAATGGAGATGGTTAAGTCACCTCTGGGTGTAGAACTTTATTCCAACAAATAAAAGGAATCAACTCTTCAACAGAGTCCCCCCTCCTAGGCATTACAAATTTCTGGGCAACTGTGAATGACATTGCAGAGCTCCTGAAATACAGGCAAGACAGAAAAGGCCTGGGACCTCAGCGGAGCCTCCGGCGCTCACAGCACCTTCCACTGGTGGCCGGAAATGCTCCAGACGGTGGGCCCCAGGAGCAGTCACCCACCCTTTTCCTCCAGGAGATGAACACACTTCAGAATTAAGAAGGCAGCGTAGCATTCCCCGGATGGGGCGCCAGGTCACACTCTGATGTCTAGGAAGAAAAAACTGTATTTTCAGTTTTCATGGATTTTACCCCATATTCAATTTATACATTTCAGAAAAGTTTATACATGATCAGAAGAACTTATACACTATTTCAGAAAAAAATTATCCACTATCAGAAAAGTTTAGAGACCCCTGGGCTAGACCCCAACAATTGCAAAAATAAAGCCCAATGATGACCCTCAAAACATAGAGGAATGCCCTATTGCCAGGTCTGAGTGGACAGGAGAACCGAGACAATCCTTGCACGGGAGCTAAGAGTAACCCCAGCCCCCCCACAGTCATGGCGACATGCCCTTGAAGCTCAAGATATGGAGCTTGTCATAGGAGCAGATGAGAAATAATCATCTTGTTTTGAATAATTTCTGGGATCAGCAAATCTTGTTCTGGATCTGAAACCCAAATATCAAATTTAAGAAGTACATGTTCATTCAGTGGTGATACTCACCTATTATTTGTTTTTCTTTGAGATTTCAGAACTAGTTTCCTAAAAAGTTCTCCTGAACAAGAGAGATGATAGATAAATAGATATATAGGTATTGATATAAGTATAGGTATGTATATATATATATATATTTCAATGCATAGAATAAAAATTAGAGATACTAGGTGGAAAAATGATGGAATTTTGCCTTGTTTCATCCTAAGATGATCTGTTGCTTGTGTCCAGAGTCTTGGTTTCTATTTTGACTATCTTTCCAAATATGAAAGATTTCTGTGTAATACCCTAGAATGAGTCCCATATACCAATATAATGAGAATTATCTCAATCAAAAAAATGGCCCTGACACAGGTCATCAGCGGATACTGCTTCCACTTGGGACAGGAAGCATGCAAACTTTCTTCAGTGTTGTTTTCAGCTGACAGGATTCCACCTTCTCCCATTCTTTACTCTGATCTGCCAGATGACTCTTGCATACGCTGAGCTGTAAGGGGAGATCCTGCTTGATGGGGTGGAAAATTCTATCAACCAGAATGCTGTTAGTTTGGGGTGACTGGAGGGGGTACTTGGCCAAGGGAGGAGGGGGACAGATTCATCATAGTAGTCCGAGTGGAAGGTGTGTGACTTCCCACTACGTGTGGCAGGGGAGACTATTGGTCAAGAGTTTCCATAGGGCAGGAGAAGAAGGAAATGATCAAGAGATGTGCCTGGCACAAAGAGTGAGGAGACAAAGACTGAGAAGTAGGGCACAATGAGCTTCAAAGTGGGGGACAGGAGAGGCAGAAGAGAGCTGGCTTGTTTGGGAGCTACTATAGGACATGGAATGAGATAAAGAATGAGAGGTATTTAAGCCTCATATTAGGAAATGTGGCTGTGCTTGAAGAGAGTACCCCCTCCCTGCATTTGTGTGCTTCTGTGTGCATGTGTTGAGAAACCCTAAATGCAGATGCCTAATTATTTAGGCAATATTTTTCTGCCAGACTTCTGTTTCTGTGGATGCGATACCAAGCACAAAGTGAACCATGTAAAAGTTCTTCATTTAATTCTGCTTCCAACTGCTGGGCTTTCTGGTTTCCTGGAGGTCTGCCCAAAGTGACAGAATGCTTCTGGTCCCTCACCTGCTGAGTTCCAGGTGCATTTCATTTCTGTGATCACCACAGGACGTCACCACTGTAATACTGCCTGCTATCCAAGCCCCTTCCGTGGGAGAGGTGAGGACCTGTGCAATTGAGGAGTGTATTTGTTGAGGGCACCCATATTGTGTGAATTGATTTTCACTGCATCAAATATTAAAATCCATACTCTAAAGAGAGAAGCAGGTTGAAAAACTACCTAAGCATTTCCCAACTAAGCACTCCCAATTCACAAATGTCTCACATCTACACGCCTGCTTCCTTGCAGTGAGGGACTAGGTACCCTGGTGTGAGAGCCCTGTGACCATAGCAGTAGCTATTAGGGGCCTCTAGATTCAGAAGGAGAAAACTTGAAGACATTGTAAAATGACTTGGTGAAGTCAATGTGATGCCCAGAGCCAGCCGTCCACTGTTGATTCCTTGGTCAAAAATGCCCTTTAATTTAATACTGGAGAGTTTTTATTTTCCTTTGGAATACTGCCCCAAATCCTAACAAGCTTGAGTAGGTTGGTTCTATGGAGGAGAAACAGCTGCAGTTAGTGGGAATCTCATTGCCTTCCCACCCAGGTGATTTGGGATGGAGGCCACTGCTGTCTGTTCTCACCCCCATGACCTAAAGCAGTGACATCCCTGCCCCCAAGGACCCTTGCTGTCCCCCAGACTCAATTGCATTGACCATAGAAATGAGGAATCATTAGACTCATAGGATTATTAATTTCTCTGTGTACTTTATAAATTTAAACGATTTCTTTGATATTTTTCAAACTACGAAAGGAATGCATGCTTGCTTTACCTGATGAAACAAGTGCTAACAAAACAAAGCTGCATTAAGGCAAAGTCAGTTTTCTTCCAACCTCCCTGGCACACAGCCTAGAGTATATTCCTCCACCCCTTTTTCCTAGCTCGTATGAACATAGATAAGTAAATGTAGAGGAATTTTGTTTACACCAAAATATATCTGTAATAGATGCATTATTCTGCAATTATATCGTGCAACAAATTTTTTGTTGTTGTTTTCTGCTCAGTCTATTGCTGTTTTGAGGAGCAGATGGAATGAGATACATGAAAGAGCTTGGTAAACTGTAGTCACCACTCTTGGGGGTTTATGAGACTCTCAGATTATCACAGCTTTGTAGGAGTTCGGTCTATTGACTTCCTTTCCCTAGCGACCAGAGATTGGTTGAATGAAGGTATGGGTGAGTTGAATGAAAATCAATAAAGTCCTAATATTGTTGCAGAGTATGCAGAATTGTCCCCTCTGCCATGCCCTGGTAGAGAGGCAGCTGTGCAAGGGGCTCAGGGATGGAGAAGAAGCAGTACAGGACCACAGGTCCTTGTCTTCAACCCAGAGCCAACACATGACCCGGCTGGACAATACACACGAGATGAATTGGATGAGATGGGAGAGAAGTTGGCTAAATCAATTAACAAATCAATGAATTAAAAAGGAACAAATGAAGTTACCAATGAGGCTGCAAAGAAGGACAATTTATTTAGGAAGTGTTATGTTGAAAATAAGGAAGAAAATAATGAGGGTACATGGGGAATTTTCTCTAAGAGATGCATTTGAATAAGCAATGAAAAAAAAATGTGCTGACCTGCTGAAGGCTGCTGACTAGGGACCTGTAATTGTTTCACCAGCCAGGGGAACCCCAAAGCTGAATCAGGAACTGGGCTCTCCTGTTACCTTCTTACAGTAATATGCTTATTAGTCTTTGGAAACTTCCTCAGGGAATACTCTTTCTGGAAGCAGCAGACTCATGGAGCTGGATACCTCAGTACACGATTCATCTTTCTTTAGATCTCTAGAGGCTCTTGGGTTTTTTCAGCACAACTTTCTGATAATAGAGATTCTTCATGCTATCCTTACCTGTGCATCTGCAAGCATTACATTAAAGACGTAATGCCCAAAGTGTCCAAGACAAGCTTCTTATCTAGAGTTTGCAACCATGTTTAAGCTAGCTCAATAAGATAATGGACAAGTAATGTATCCATTATTCATACAAGTCTGGCACCTTCATCTGATTCTTCTTATTAACTATCTTTCAATAGCTTTCCTACCTTTTAATGCAATGGCATTTAGAGTCAACATCGGAACTCTAGAGTCAGCCTGCATGGATCCAAGTCCTCACTCCAAAGCATATTGCTTGTAAGTTGTTGGGTAAATTAGTTAACCTCTCTGGGCCTTGGTTTTCTCATCTGTAAAGTGGGGCTAAGGATGTTATTCATAGGGTTATTAAGAAATTTAATTGATGCACTTACAAAAGTTCATAGTAGGGTGCCAGGCATGTGGAAACATCCATAAAGATTTTAAAAAGGAGACTTTTCATAGTTGTTCTTATTTTAAGAATGATTTTTATTAATCATGTATTTTTACATTTTAATACTCAAAATCATGCAACTGTATATTCAAGTTGAGATATAAAAAATTTAAAAACCGAGCATATCAAATGTGTTTTGTTTGCTTGTTTCAGGGGGTTGGTGTTTTAGTTGGGCTGCAAATTCTGTTTTGAGGCAGACTCTTAAATATTAACAGTAGCTGGAAGAGTCCCTGGGAACTCCTCAGTGGATCCCAGCTGACATCCTTGCCCACAGTGTGCACTGAAGAGCTGTGAAAATGGCAGCTCTGTCACCACAGCATGTCTCTGTTTAACACCCAGGAAATGGTGATTGCGGTGGTGCAGCCAACTAGGCTCAGTGAGGGGATGGTATAAAGACCTATTTTTAAAGTAGTGAGACATGAGCAAAATGGTCTGCTCTGGTTCACTCAGAGTTAGCAGGGAGTATTTGGGGTAGTTCTTCCCAGGATGGGGTCTTCCACAGACGGGAGAGCTCAGGCTGGTGATTCTGATGACAGCAATTTCTGACCTGAGCTGCACTGATTTTGAGATATTTCCAAATAAAACCAACTATGACACCTAGCACTTTGAAAGTGAGGCAGGATAAAATAGGGACCTAAAGAGGAGAGGCAGATAACCCAATATAAATTTCCACATAAACACCACCCAATAGAAAAGACTGAAACAACAGCCTGCTGGACACACATAGGCAAGTTATCAGGAGGCAGCTTGCAGCATTCACCCATCAGCTGTGGAAGCCTGCTGATGTGCACAAGCAAGCTACAGGAATGCAGCTTGCAGCATTCACCCAGCAGAAAGGAGAAAAACTGGAAACTCACACACTGTCCATCTATTTTCATAAGCCCCTTGTGCAACAAACTCCAGCAGGGCTCAAGAGCAATAGCCAGAAGCCAATTGTCAGTTGTTTTTAGGGAACAGCAACCCCTAAAAATCAAATGACCCAATGAGTCTCCCCTGCTCTGTCTTAAATACACCAATCAGTAAAAACCCTAAGCCCTGGATTAAACAGGGAACTCCAGAACAGGAGGTACACATCTCACCTGTAGCATGCCCACACCCGTGTCTGGGGTTTATGTGCTATCTCTTTTCTAATTTCTTAATAATCTCTTTACTCCCTGGCTTACCCTGTGGCATGTCCTTAAGTTCCTTATGTGACATAGCCAAGAACATAGAAGCCTGGAACCCAGAGCGTTCTGCCAATAAAAAGGTTTAGCCTTTCCCAGTCTGTGATTACCGAGCTATAACTATTACTAGAGGCTCAGCAGGCAGGTCATCCTCTGGTAGATGTAGCACCCAGCAGAAAAAGCTGCTGAATGAGTTCCAGCTGATTATACTGCCATCAGCAGCCTCTCAGTCAATTGCTTTCTCTTTCTCATGGTGGGGGTGGGGGGATCTCCAAACAATAGGAGATGCTATTGCGGGCTTTTCATATTAGAAGCAGATTCTTGTAGTTGAAGGTGAAGAGATAACCAGAGAGATACCCAAATCTTACTTTGATGCCCTGGAGTGATCAGAGGAAGGCTTCATTCTGAAGAGAAGTAGAAAGATTCCGGTAGAGTTGAGAGCACCCTGAGGCCAGGGTCTTAGGGCAAGACTTCCTGCTGTGAATGCTCAGGCTGATGTGCAGACCCACGTTGGAAAGTGCTCGGCTTTCATCAAGAAATATTGTCCAGTTAATGATAGAGGATTTTCTTGCTTGGGGAATGATGTGAGCTGGATGATTCTACCTCAGTTCTAAATGCACGACTCTTTTTTTCCAGCTTGAATTATATTCTTTTGACGAGCATTTTCAGTCAGCTCTGAAAACTTTCAGAAATAGAGTGGATTATGTTCAACTTTCCAATTAGAAGCAAGGAATATAAAGCTTCAAGGACTTTTTTGATAATCTAAATGAATTTCAATGGAAATACATATATATGTAAAACTGAAGATCACACATGTACTAATACAACATTCATTCATTTGTACAACTGCTACTTACCAAGCTTCTTCCCTATGCCACATGTTGAGTTGGGTGCTGGATTTGCAATTTGAAAAGCAAATGTGATCTCAGCATCATGGGCACTGAGATCCAGAGGAACTTAAAACAATTAAATATGTAATTAAAGATTATATTCAGTGCTGTGAAGAAGAGGAAATAAATCAAAGTAATTCGGCATGGTAAAAAAAAAAATTCTCCCTAACTAAGCTTTACTCCTATTAGTCTCAGTTGTTTTTGCTAAGTGCTCTATTTTCTTTCCAAGGCCTAATTGGTACCCAGTGCCTAGGTTTCCACCCAAGGACGCAAACTGCAGTAGTTCCAATGAAGAATAATATAAAACAAAGAAGGTCACAAGGAAAAAGAAGAAAAGGAGTGTGATGAAAGTAAAACACTAGAACAATCATAAAGTGAATCTTCATTAAAGGAAAAACATCTTTTTTAAAAAAGTATTATTATTTTAATTAGAGAAGTTTACGTTTACAGAAAAGTCATTTAAAAAATACAGCATTGGGAAACGGACTTT
The DNA here is from genome assembly GCF_030445035.2 of Dasypus novemcinctus. Taxonomy (NCBI): domain Eukaryota; kingdom Metazoa; phylum Chordata; class Mammalia; order Cingulata; family Dasypodidae; genus Dasypus; species Dasypus novemcinctus. Next base: position 24,017,066 of record NC_080686.1, read on the forward strand.
GGCCCAGTGGTTAGGGCATCCGTCTACCATATGGGAGGTCCGCGGTTCAAACTCCGGGCCTCCTTGACCCGTGTGGAGCTGGCCATGCGCAGTGCTGATGCACGCAAGGAGTGCCCTGCCACGCAGGGGTGTCCCCCGCGTGGGGGAGCCCCACGCGCAAGGAGTGCGCCCGTGAGGAAAGCCGCCCAGCGTGAAAAGAGGGAGCAGCCTGCCCAGGAATGGCGCCGCCCACACTTCCCGTGCCGCTGACGACAACAGAAGCAGACAAAGAAACAAGACGCAGCAAATAGACACCAAGAACAGACAACCAGGGGAAGGGGGGGAATTAAATAAATAAATCTTTAAAAAAAAAAAAAATACAGCATTGCCATATAACCCCCTATTGCTGACACTTTGCATTAGTGTGGTACCTTTGTTACAATGATGAATGAATAGTAAATAGTGCTATTAGCTGTAACCCATTAATTCACATTAGGTGTATTTTTTCCATATGCCACCCTCATAGTAACACCGTGTAAGTGTCATACATTTGTTGTAATTCATGAAAGAACATTCTTATACTTGTACTATTAACCCCAGTTTATCATCCACAACAGGGTTCCATGTTTTACCCTCTAACTTGCATTCTAATCAAATACACAACCCAGACTTCCCTTTCAACCACAACACGTGCATAGTATACCACCATCACCACCAGCCACTGAAAAGCATCTTTGAAACCAATGATCAGACATCTGTGCTCTGGAAGTTTAATGGAAAGAATAAAACCAGAGGAAATCTGCTAATCCAATCCTAGTGCCCTCTCAGGACCTGTTGAAATAACAGGAGACATTTCAAGAAGAAAAAGAGGCTTATTTATATGGGGCAAAGGTCAAAGGAGACCAAGATGGGAGTAGCCCAAACCACCCATCCCTCTGCTGTCTCAGCCCCATCCCACGCTAGACCATGTCCCAGCTGGGGATGCTCCTAAGGAGAGCTGCTAGTGGAGGTGTGCTGGTGAGTGAGCTCTCCGGGGTGCTGAACTGACAGCCACTGACCTCCAGTGCCCACCGCCTGTTCTTACCTGGGAAACTACACGGACCAAGATGCATCTTGAAGCATTGTCAGAATAAGGGGGGTAACAGAAGCCCTTTGCTGCATCATTCCCTCCTGTCTGGCCTCACCCTTCAGGTAAGGTCGCCTCCCACTGGTCCACCCTCCACCCCCACCCCCGGGGCTGTCGCATCAGAATTAGTCTCTCTTTTTTTTGGCTGTATCAGCAACTAACTGTATGGCTTTTTTTTTTTTTGTCTTTATTTATTTTTTAAATGTTACATTTAAAAAATATGAGGTCCTCATATGCCCCCCACCCCCCTCACCCCACTCCTCCCCCATCATCCTCCTCCATCATCATGGGACATTCATTGCACTCAGTGAATACATCTCTGAGCACTGCTGCACCTCATGGTCAATGGTCCACACCATAGCCCACACTCTCCCACAGTCCACCCAGTGGGCCATGGTCTTTTAATTCTTCATTAGTTCATGTAGTCATGACACTTGTTAGAACAAGAATCTAATTGCTTTAACATTAGCAAAGTTTAGTATTACTAAAAATTAAAATGTTCTTGAAGTCAAGGCCATAGAGAAAAGTATCCAATTCACAGAAACTGTTAAATATAATGATGCACTTTAGTTGAAACTAAAACAAATTCCATATGGTTGTTTCTTCTTTTCTAGGGCAGGACAAGCACAGAAAATATTCTATAGAGATTTTTCCCTTCAGGGGATACCTGCTTTCCTTTCTCACCTAATTATAAAATATCTTACAAAGTATAATCTGAGCATGTTATATAATTGTACTTAAAAACATTTAATGAGGGAATGACTGGTGATGGGGAGCTTTGTCCTAAATCTGACCAAAGGCATGTCAGAAAATAAATGTATAATTATTAACCTATTTTTAAAAATGGAAAATATATATTTATGCCCTGAGCTCTACAAAATGGGCATAAATACACTGCCCTCACAGATTTTATACAGGTTCTAAGTATACTGTGAAGTCCATTTATTGGCCAAAACAGACCCACATACACAACCACCTGCAAAACCTAGTATCTATCAATAAGATGGGAAGCAGTCATTTTGCTTGATTTCTTAAAATTTAGAAGAATTCTTTTTTTTTCCCCAAAGAATGATTTGTATTATCTAGTTTCCCTTAAAACTTTTTTCAGGGGAGTGAATGTAGCTCAGTGGTTGAGAGCCTGCTTCCCATGTATTAGGTCCTGAGTTCGATCCCTGGTACCTCCTAAAAAAAATGATTCAATTAAATCAATAAACTCTTATTTTAAGAAACCAAAAACTCTGTTCAGGGGGGTTTCAACTATGCCTTCTTTTTCTCCCAATAGAATTATCTAGTAGACAGCAGAGGCATTCCAAATAATTTAACTATTTGGATATGTTACTATACAGATAAATTTTCCCAAAATTGCCCCAAATTTTCCCATTCCACCACTTGTTAGCAAACTATGCTTGACCAAAGTGTCTTTTAGGCAAGATTGGACTGAACTGAAATGGAAATGGAGCTCAAGCAGTATCAAAGGATTAAAATGGTTAATTTCCGATTATGGGAATAATAATTTTCTATTGGTAGCAAAGGTGTTTACTTTACAAAGAAAGAATAATCCTCAGAGACCTGGAAACATTTATCAGCATTTTGTAGGATTGTAATGTGAGGCTCCAGAGCAAACACCAACTCATCTATCTTCATGGCTCCCCATCTCATGTGCTCATGCATGTTGAATGAAGCATCCATCCCAGTGCTATATACAGACTGTTTTCATTTGTCAAAGGGCTGCAAATGCAAAGTACCAGAAATGGGTTGGCTTTTATAATGGGCATTTTTATTTAGGGTAAAATCTTACAGTTCCAAGGTGGTGAAATGTCCAAATCAAGGGATCAGCAGAGATGTTTCCTCAGGGACCTGCCACATGGCGAAGCAAGATGGCCACTGATCTCTGCTGAGGTCTCTGCCTTCTCCACCAGAATCTACTATCTTCTAGCGCTCAGCTGTGGGCAACCAGGCATAGGGCTTGTCTCTTTCTGGGCCTCCTCTCTCAGTCTCTTGGAGCTTCTTTGCCTTCTGGTAGCTGTAGGAGAATGTGGAGTCCTCTCTCACATGACAGAATGAAAAATAGCAGCTTCCTTTTTCTCTGTGTCATTCTCTCTCTGTGTCTCCATTTCTATCAGTCCCAGCAAGATGGTGGAGAACCAACCTGGGTTATGTCTCACCAACATAGTCCAATCAAAAGTGATCTAACCAAAGTCCCTTAACTGAATCGAATGCAATCAAAGGGCCTCACACCCACAGGAATGGATTAGTACAAAAGCATAATTGTTTTCTTTTTGGGAAAAAGAACTTCAAACTGTCACACAGACATACATGCTGTGTTTTCCATCATAATAGGGAAGATTCACAAATTTATTCATTCAGCTTGTTTTTTCCCCAAAAGTTGTCAGCCATAATCATTTATTTTCCCAAATGGTCTGCCTTTACCATCTTCATGAGTGCCTCTCAGGTAATGCTTTACTTTCACAAAGCTCTTACTCTGAACTCTGGAGCAAAGCCTCCAACCTCCTGAGAGCTGTGGTCAAAACATAGAATTTTCCTTTTTAAATGGCTGCTCTTCAACAAAGAGTCCTAAAACCAAAGATGAATTCCTAATTTTTTGTTCTGTACCTCCAGGAGCAAAGAAACCAAAACATAAGCACATGAAAACTGAAATAGCTTGGACTACCCTCCATCCCTAAAGTATAATTAGTAAATTATTTATTTATTGTAATGCAATAGAAACCTTGTTAACTAAGTAGAAGTCTACGTAGAAGTGACTTTACTTTTAAAACAAGACATATTTTCCTAAATTCTCTTGTACACAAATATCACAGTTATGTCATGTATAACATTGCTTTTGTTAGTAGTTTTCTGATATATTTTCCCCACCAAACTACATGTCTCTCAAGGGAATCTACAGAGTCCCTTTGTCTTTGTAACTCCAGTCCTAACCTAGACATTGTAGGTCTTATCAGATAAATGAAAGCTAAGAAAGTGATGTGCATTTCAGGTACTCTGGAAAGATTTGGGTTCCCTTAAATTGGAAATTCACATAGAGGAAATGTACAGAGAATAAATGCTGAAGATTGCATCCCTACATTTTGCACAATACAAATTGCAATTATCTCTTTCTTTGGGCTCTGAGCTCTTAATCTACATGGATATTAAGACTACAGTTTCAAAGTGGCTATTTATATCTGGGCAAAGGGCTCCAATCGTGTTTGATCTTCCTGTGTATCTGGTTCAACTCCCCAAAGCATCAGACGGCAACTGTAAGTAGCTGTAAGCAGCAGCAGCGATTATGGATGGATTAGGCTTCCAAGTACAATCTAGACCTTGGCGTCTGGCTATGAAATTTCCCTAAGGTCAGCTGTGATTCCCTTTTCAAAAAGGAGTCTTAGTTATAAAATGGTGTTAACATTTCAGAATGACTGAAGGATTAAGTCGGATTTTAGATTATCTTCTCAAACCTGATTCTTATCATTTGCCCCCAATTATGACAAGTCATTAAAAAAAGTTAGTATACCAAATTCTGCTATGCTTCTCTCTTCTTCTCTTTTGATTTCCTCCTTTGTAGCCTTCACAAAGCAGAATTCTCATTAACTGAGTCAATTGTCCCTTACTAAGGGAGTCAATTGTCCCATCCTAAGGGTAGGGTAGTGGTGGGGGGTGGCGGGGGCAGGTGTAATATATTTTATTTAACTCAACATATCCAAAACTTTACCATTTCAACATGTAAAACATATTTTAAAATATTAAAAAGATAGTTAAAGTTTATTTTATGTACTAAGTCTTGGAAATCCAGTGGGTGTTTTATACTTACAGCATATCTCAGATTGGGTAAGACACATTCCAAGTATTCAACAAGACACGTGGCTTGTGGTTACCTAACTGAACAGTTCATCTGATGACAATAGATGGAGAGCAAACTGACAGTATTTCTGGTTCATAAATGTTAAAGGAAAGTCACTATGTCTGGGAAAGAACTCCCATTTTTTCATCTCTGGAAGCATCAGGATTTGTGGTCAAGATAAACCCAGTTCTGTTATACCTGTTTTAACTCCCCACCAGTTTTCTTCTGAGAGAGGTCCTGAGTTTTACTGTTTTTTTTGGAGACAGACTCCCTACATCTGGCGTGGGATATACTCAAGTAGACTCTGAGCCTTTCAAACCCGTCCAATGGCCAATTATCTTGCCACCACTGAGACAGTTTTTTAGGGTCCTAGAAAAACACTGCTACTCAGATTTCCCCATAAATGTTTGTTGGATGAATGAGCAAATGAACCAGTAGCTCACCCACCAATTCCCTCACACATAAGCAAAATACTTTCAGCTCTAGATGAATGAACCCATGTTCGTTTGCTTGATATAGTCCATTTTAAATGCTTCTGCATCTCCAAAGAATAATTTTTTTCTCTAGTCTAAGGTCATGATTTCCATTCAGCTATAATATAAATTCTCTATTTTCAAAAATAAAACAAATTTATTACACTATGCACAATGGGCTGTATTTTGGGTTATTGACTTAAAATGTATCTCTTGAAGACTGAATTGCTAGTGATTTTTAAATAATAGCCTTACGAGATGTAATTCATATACCACAAATTTCACCCTTTCAAAGTGTACAAACCCATGGTAGTTCCTATATTTATAGAGTTGCCCAACCATCAGCACTATCTAATTTGAGAATATTTTCATCATTTCCCCAAAGAAATCCTATTCCCAGTCATTCCCTGTTCTCCCTCTCCCCAAGCCCAAGTAGCTACATTCCAATCAGAAAAAAATCATCATTAAGGCTAAGTTTAAAGTTTTTCCAATTAAAAGAAGTGGTGGACTTTTTGTTGGTGTGATGGTTTATTACCTCTGTGCCATTCACTTATTTGCTCTATAAATAGTTACTATGAACCAAACATAGTGTGTGATTCAACAGAAAATGTTTCATGTATCAGTATACTTGAGAAATGCATGTTTTTATTCAACTGTATTTTGTTTTTATTTTTTAATTTTTGTTTATATTTTCAATTATTAAATGTACAAAATAAAGTTAAAAAAATTTTAAAAAATAAAAACATCGTTATAGAAAAGTGTCTAGGATATATGGTTGGGAGAGGGTAGATGATTTAGATGTAAGATGTGTTTCTCTTTTTATCTTTAAAATTATGGTAGACCTAAGTTTAAATTCCGGTTGCACTGCTTACTAGCTACAAAGCCTTGGATAAATTACTTAACTGCTCTGAGCCTCAGGTGTGGTTCTTTCTTTTTTTCCAAATGATTTTATTAAAGAAATTTTATGTTTACAGAACAATCATGTATAAAATACAGGATTCCCATATCCCACCCCACCACCAACACCTTGCATTGGTGTGGATCATTTGTTACAACTGATGATAGCACTTTTAAATAATTGTACTATTTTTTAACTGTATTAACCGATTTTTATACAGAGATTCTATGTTCTAGGCACTGTGTTGAGTAATGTACATGGATTACCTCATTTAAAACACCTATACATAGGCTTCTGTAGTTTACAGGAAAATTATGCAAAAAATACAGCATTCCCATATATTCCCCACATTGTTGACACTTTGCCTAAGTATGGTAGCTTTGTTACAATTGATGAAAGACTATAAAATAGTACTAGTTAACTATCATCCATAGTTAACACTGTGTATTTTTTCCATATACCATCCTAGTATTAACACCTTGTATTAGTGTGGATCATTTGTTACAACTGATGATAGCACTTTTAAATAATTGTACTATTTTTTAACTGTATTAACCGATTTTTATACAGAGATTCTATGTTCTAGGCACTGTGTTGAGTAATGTACATGGATTACCTCATTTAAAACACCTATACATAGGCTTCTGTAGTTTACAGGAAAATTATGCAAAAAATACAGCATTCCCATATATTCCCCACATTGTTGACACTTTGCCTAAGTATGGTAGCTTTGTTACAATTGATGAAAGACTATAAAATAGTACTAGTTAACTATCATCCATAGTTAACACTGTGTATTTTTTCCATATACCATCCTAGTATTAACACCTTGTATTAGTGTCATGTATTTGTTATAATTAGTGAAAGAACGTTCTTATGCTTGTACTGTTAACTGTAGTCCATCATCTACAATAGGTTTCACTGTGTTATTACAGCCCTATGCTTTATCTTTTAATTTTTATCCTCCTAACATATGCAACCTAAAGTTTCCCTTCTAAAGATGGAGTTCTTTCTCTAGGTAAGCTCAGAATACACAGACTAGGTCTCCTCTCTGCTCTGGGCTACTGTAGGGTCGGATGCAACACCATTTTGTATGAAGATAGTGTCGTAAGTCACAAGTTATATTTGGCCCTATAGAGCTGGGGCTACATAGTTACAGAGATGTATATTATGCCTGTGGCCTACATGTTTATTTAAAGTTAGAACCTGGTTCCAATCAGGCAAGATTGGGGGAGCGGGGAATTGTAAGGGAGGAAGTATGACCCACTTCCAGCACCACCCTTGAAGCCAGAGCAGGTTATGGCCAATGAACTCCAACCCATCATTCCAACCCACTCATGACCGTCTTCCCATGGGTTCCTAATGCCACTTAGAATACTCAAAACGTTCTTTTGATCATTCATGTTTGTTGCATGAATTCTTTCATGTAGGAAATGGTTACCTGCCAGGTGATGTCCACTTATAATTTTGCACTTCCCTGTATATTGTATTTGCCTTATCTTCCCAAATAGATTAGATTTCCTTGTGAATACAGAGCTGGTGTCCCTATGCTTCTTTGTCCCTAACCCACCCCCACCCTTTGTCCTCGTGCCACCGATACATGACGGTCGACGTAATGGGTTCAAATATGAGGCAGAAAGCTGTAGGCTGAACCGACTTTTCTCCTGACTTGCATTTTATAACAGTGTCCGGTGGGAAACTGGGTTCCTGCCAGGAGATGCTACTGTACCCCTGTACGTGGTCTCAGCCCAGGGCCCTTGAAGACTGGGTTGGCTTGACGATTGAGCTCCTGCTGTGTGCCAGGCTTTAGGCTAGGAGATTGAAGGGAGCACCCCTCCTTTGGGCTCTCATCTTACCTCCTGATTGCTATCACTACATTTTCTCCATGGTGTAATGGAGTTTTGTTTTCCATCTCCCTCCCTAGACTGTGAACTCCACGTAGGCAGGGTAGAGTCATACCATGAGCCTCGTACTCATGGGTAATCACTGTTTGTCATGTAAATAACTAAATTTAAAAGGTAGGTGTTACAGTTTTCTGCCCAGACTGAAAAGATGGCACATGTACCCTTGAAACAATGAGAGAACTGGATAGTACAATATAAAGTGCTGATTATGTGAAGCAGAAAAAGCTTCACATAATAAACCAAATAAACTTCAGGGTTCCATATCACTTGCTATAAGCAAAACATTTTTTCAAAGTACAGTCCAACCACTAAAACTAACTTTAAAGTAAATTGGATTTTTATCTGCATGTCTCAAAGAACTTTAAAGAGGGTCTAATGCACAATCAGCAGCAGCACCTCATAAATTCACCTTTCCTTTTCTGCCCATATTCTTTAACTCCTATTACTCTGTAGCCTCTCACTCTCCAGCCCCCCAAAATTCTCCCACACTCAACTAACTGGCACCTATTTTCTGAACATCTCCCCACTTCCCTTACTCTCCACAGCAGATTGACTCAGCCTCCCTGTCTTTTATTCCCTCTTTATCACTCATTACCCCACAAGGATGTATGGCAAAGAAAAGCCTGCAAAGCAAGAGCACTGTTCAAAACCCTTTGGGAGATGGGTGAGCTGGGAGGCGAGAGCAGTGAGGAAGAGTTATTTGGGGGAAGACCATGAATACTCCAATGATAATGTTGGTTCCTTTTACAAGTGCAATAATATTGGGAAATAGAACCTTCCAGGGCTAGTCATTCGCCTTCCTCTCTCTTTGGGAAATGTCCCAAATGTGATACAAATAGCAGGAAGTGCACAGATGTATTTTGAAGACGGTGTAACTCTAGGGATGGAGTAGACACTCTGCTATGAACCCTGTCCTTCCTCCAGTGCAGAATATTAACCACACCGGTCAGAGAAGAGCTGCTCTGCTCTTGGCTTCCTGGTCATAGGTCTTCACTGGCCTTCTCCTGTGGGAGTTTCAGGTGGAAGAGAGGTCTGTATGAATCAGCAAAATACTAGACATTGGTTGGTTTTTATAAAGGGTAGTTATTTGCGATAGAAGCTTACAGTTACCAGGCTATAAAGTATTAGTTACTTCCCTCACCAAAGTCTATCACCACATGTTGGAGCAAGATGGCTGCCAACATCTGCCAGAGTTCAGGCTTCCTGGGTTCCTCTCTTCCCAGGGCTCATTTCTCTCTGGGCTCAGCTCCTCTGTTTTCTCCACAAGGTCAACTGTAGACTATGAGGTTCTCTAGGCTTTGCCTCTCTCCACAAGGCCAGCTGTAGACTATCAGGTGACCAGCTCTGTCTCTTTCCCCGGGGCTTGATTCTCTCCTGGCTCAGCTGCTCTCCTCCTCTGTGTGCTTACTTCCCAGGTTCCAGCTCAAAATTCTAGCATCAAAACTCCAACTAATTCCTCTCCTCTGTCATGTAGTTTTAATTTCCTACTGATGTGGCCCAATCAAAACACTAATCATACTTTAATCATGCCCAGATAAAGACTAGTTTACAAACATAATCCAATATCTATTTTTGAAATTCATAAGCCATATCAAACTGCTACAGGGTCCTCTCCAGGGACACCTCACACTCCTCTGCTGTGCCTAACAGCAGAGTCATATTAAGCCTCCTTATACCAACTTGGCTCTGTAATGGCTCCATTTAGCTGAGGAATCTAAGGAGTCACTGATTTGAAATTCCCTGGAGCAGGTTTTTCCAACTCAGAGGCTAATTTAGTAGTGTTGATAGCACAACATTTGTGTCTCTGTTAGAGTCCAACCAGGAAAACAGAAAACACTAATTATTGAAAGCAGGGCAACAACTTTGTACAAGGAATTGGATATACCACATGGGTGATGGACAATCTGCAAAGCCAAAAGGGGCCAAGCAGCAAGCTAGAGACCAACAAGAATAGAATCAAGAGACCTACCTCAGGTTGAGGAAGAAAGGGTTACTGGAGCCACAGCAGAACTTTCCTGAGGGGCCTACAGCATTTGAGGAACATCACCTGCTAATGGGGAGACCACCCAAGGTAAAACCATATTGGGGGGACATGTCCTGGTTTTCCCTTTGTGGTGGGTTGAATTATGTACCTTAGCATAGCAGTTTGATATTGTTTATGAATTCCAAAAATAGATTGGATTATGTTTGTGAACTGGTCTGTTCCTCTGGGCATATTAGATTGGATTGGATTCAGAGATTTCACTTTTACTTGATTAAATAATGACTAAGGCTTTGATTGGGCCATGTCAGTAGGATGTTGAGAGGGTGGGGACTCACAGGCAGCAACATGGCAGAGGAGAAAGTTAGAGTTTTAATGCTGGAGCCCTGGGAGGTAAATACACAGAGAAGCAGATACACAAGGAAAGACAGAAGTCTCCATTAGACATGGCAGAGGTCCTGGGAAGAGAGATGAGCCATTTGCCTGATAGTTACAGCTGGCCTTGTAGAAAGAGCAAAGCAGCCTAGCCCAGAGAGGAATGAGACCCAGGACTGAGATGAGACTTAATCCAACTTATAGCTGATATTGGAAGAAGCTGGGACCAGCTTCTTAAGAGGAAGAGGAAGCCTGAACCCTTGCAGATGCCTGCAGCCATCTTGCTCCAACAGGTGGCAACAGGCTTTGGTGAAGGAAGTAACTTACACTTTATGGCCTAGCAGCTGTAAGCTTCTACCCCAAATAAATACCCTTTATAAAAGCCACCAGATTTCTGTTGTTTCACATCAGCACCCCTTTGACTGACTAATACACTTAGCAAAAGGCATGTTCTTAATCTCAGTCCATATTCCTGTGGGTGTGAACCCACTGTAAATATGACCTATTGAATATACTCTTTGTGAAGGTATGGCCAATTGAATCAGGGTGGGTCTTAATCCATATTACTGAAGATCTTATAAAGAGAAGAAACCAGAAGCCAGAAATCAGAGAAATCCACAGGGAGGAAACAGAAGCCAGAAATCAGTGGGAAATGAAAGTGAAGACCCCAGGAGAGAGATGGGTATGTGATGGGAGACAGAGATGCAAGCCAAGGAGCAAGGATTATGGCAAGGCAGAACCAGAACACTACAGATTTCAGGGAGAAGGCTCTGAATTTGGACTGTTCACCTCTGAAACCATAAGACAATGAATGCTCATTGTTAAGCCAACCCATTAGGAGGTAGGAGATCGACTAAGACAACTCTCCGCCCCACCTCACCCCCACTTCGGAGTTTCCACTAATAATTCCCCTTGGCTGAACTCAGCTGTATTAGCCAGGGCTCTCTAAGGGAACAGAATTAACCGGAGGTATATATTATGTAACCATTATGAGAGTTTTACAAGAATTATCTCACATGACTATGGGATGTACAAGTCCAAATTCCATGGTGCAGGACACAAGCAGGGATCTCCAATGAAGGTTTTCAATGAATTTCCCATGAGAAGCTTGGCTGACTGACGTAGAGAGGAAAATGCTCTCTTCTGACTGATAAAATCATCACTTCTCATTTTAAGGCCTTCAGTGGATTGGATGAGACATCTCTAATTGTTGAAGGGCACCTCTTCAGTTGACTGTAGCTGGAATCAGCCATAGATGCAATCAACTTATGATTTAAATCCATGAAATATCCTTACAGCAACATTCAGGCCAGTGCTTGCCTGACCAAAAACAAGTCGACACATGAATTTAACCATCATAGCAGCAGAGCCAGCCAGTGGAGGAATCTGGGGGATGCAGCCAGCAGCCCAGGGTGGGATGAGTGTTAGTGATGGGTGGACCAGAGGGCAATGGGCCCAATACCTGTGCATTCTGTATAAGCTATTAGAGATAAACTTGAAAAAAAAAATAACAATAAGGGCCAGAAACAGACATCAGGCTGTAGGAAATGGCCTTGTCTCTTGGGCATGCCTAGACAGACTTCTAGAGAGGGGTCAATGTGAGGAAAGGATCAGCAGAGGGAAATGCTGGGTGTGTTCCAGTTGCCCCGCTCTGCAGATCAGACACGCTATTTCGGCTAATCCTCACAATATCTGCAGAATCCTATGGGCCAGTTAACTGGGCTCTGAGCGATTGAGTAACTTGCCCAAAATCTCATTGTGAGTAGCAGAGCCAGAACCCATGACCAACTGCAGAGTTTCCAGTCTGCCATGCTGTGCCTACAAGGCAACATGACATTCTCAAAGGTTTGCACAAATACAGCCCTTACAGTATCCCATTAGTGGGTAGAGCTGGTGAAATTGTGAAGCAGGAAGAGCTTGCCCTTAGCACTTTTCCACCTCCCATTGCATACCCACAGCCCTACCCTAGTTAGGCACAACGAGTGCTGCCAGCCTTAATCCTCTCCCCCGACTAAAAACAGCCACACCCATAAACACACACCCGTAACTCCTCACAACCTGCTCCCAGAGGAAAATTATTGGGATGTTACCCTGACAGTGGTGCTTATATTTTAACAGGTGATAAAATTTTAAGCCCAAGGAAAGATTCATTAATAATGGATGTGTCAAGTTTCAGAAGGGAGTGGGGATGGGCTGTGCCTCCTGACATCATACCTCCAGAGTCCTGTCTGACCCTACCTGCTGAGAAGGCCAACTCTTGAATTCTTTTCTTTTGTAAATTTGAATGCCTTTAATCCTGAATTTGGGAGCCCTGTTGATAAGCAAGAAAGAGAAAACCTAAACACTATAGACACAGCAGTGTGTGTATGTGTGTGTGTGTGTAGAGAGAGAGAGAGGGAGGTGGGAGAGAGAAATGACACTTTCATTGGGAAATGAAACTTTTATTAGGTGCTAATATTCAATCACAGAACTGAGCTAATGAATAAAATGTTAACATAAAGTGAAGATTTAAAATGACCCTGAATAAGATCCGGTGAAATGCTACATATGCCATTTGAGAGTCTTTTCCCTCAAGTTGTGCATTTCTCATCTCTCATATAAGAACTCCATGGAGGGTGTGCAACTAGGACAGCAAATATGAATTGTGCTGATATAGAAAGACACTTACTTCCCCTTGTAACTGATTGAGACTCTGATAATATTATCCTCCAGGTAAATATATGTGTGTATGTATATACATATGCATATGTGTGTAAATGTTATATATCTAAAAACATTTTCTTGAAGATTATAGCTGATTCTGAAAGTCTCTAATCTGAAATAGAATCATTTAACAGTATAATTTTCAATAACTACAGTATTTCTTGCTGGTGCAAAGTATGAAATACTTATGAGAATTTGTATAATAATAATAATAATAAACAGAAAGCCACTTTGCCAAGTTTTATTATATGGCGGTGGCAAATTTTCTGTAATAGAAACTATTTAATTTTAATAGTAATAATATTCTCTCCCTTGGCCCCTAATATCTGAAGATGCTCATAGCTCAGTTAAAAGCACTGTTGGTAGAATTTAAAATTTAACAAATCTCATTGATGAGCTGGTTTCTTTCCCTCCAGGATCATTTCTATCCCTTTCATTTTTTAAAGCCATTAATATAAGCTGCTCATTCCATGACAAAAAAATTCTCCCAATATTTATAATAGTCAACATTTATTAAGATGGCAGTTGTGCTTTTTGAAAATTAAAGATAAAACAGTGCTCAGGCCAATGCAACATGCATTAAGTGTATAAGGATTGTTGTAAAGTCTACACACCAGTTGTGTTAGTCCACCCAAGGGGTGCCAATGCAAAGTGCCAGAAATCTGTTGACTTTTAGAAAGGGAAGTTATTTGGAGTAAAGGCTGACAGTTACAAGGCCATAAAAAGTCCAACTCAAGGTTGCTTTCTCACCCAAGTCAGTTGTCACCTATTAAAGCAAGATGGTCGCTGATCTCTGGCTGGTCTCTGCCTTCCCCTCCAGGCTTCCTCTTCCTCTTGAGGCTCCGCCGTTCCCTGTTTCAACTGCAGGCTGGCATAAGGCTTGTCTCGCAGGGCTTCTGATACCTGTCTCCTCTCTTCCCAAGCTCAGCTGTAAGCTGTCAGGCAAATGGGGTCGTCTCTCCCTGGGACTTAAGCTGTTTGAGCTTTCTCCTTTCTGTCACATGGCAAGAAAAAAATGAAAGAGTTCTCTCTTCTGTGTCTTCTTTTGTCTGTCTGTCTGTGTGAGTGTCTGTTTATTCCAGACCTAGCAAGGGGTGAGGACTCAAACTGAGTCATGCCCTCTGATGTAGTCAAATCAAAACCACCCCCTAATTGTAACAGGCAATCTAATCAAAGACATCTCAGCTGAATGTAATACAATCAAAGACTGTATCATCCCAGAGGACTGGATGAGTTTACACATAATCTTTCTCTTTTGGGGATTCATAAAATAATCTCAAACTGCCTTACCAGTCAAAACTCTTTTGCAACTACTTCTGTGGTTCACAGATGTAAGAGTGGATCAGAACTCTAGAGATGTGTAAAGGACACTAAATTTTATGGAACGATTAGGGTAGTAGTGTTGTGATAGAATTTTCTTTGATCGGGTAGAGTAAGTGGTTTCGAGACAGTATGGTTCCTGTCAAGCATGGAAGACAGATAAGGAGAAAAAGGAAGTGATATGAGATGATTATTCAAAGTGGAAGGGGAAATAAAACTCTCTCAGTGTCCAAAACCAGAACTGAACATCTGTTTTCTTCCCCAGCAAAGCAAAAACCTCTTATCTAGGTGGCAAAAGGTCAACACCCTCTGTATGTGTGTAATGACTCTTGAACATGCTTGACACGTTCAGAGTAAGACATCAAGCCTGGCTCTTCTTGGGGGGATCACAGTGACCTGCCTGCCGTCCCTGTGGACTCTGATGATGTCAGCACCTGGCTCTCCATGTGACACCAAATCAGAGCTCAATTGTATTCCCATTTAAATGAAATATTATGCTTTATTTTAACATCAGATGCACGTTGGTGGCATTTAAACTCTAATTGACAGTGCAGTTATTTTCCAAGACCTGAGATCAAAAAACTGGAATGGAAAAATAGACTGATTCCTCAGATGACATAATGGTTTAGAGTGATGTACCCCAGAAAAAATATGTTCTTAGCCTTAGTCCTTTCCTGGGGATGTGAACCATTGCAAATAGGACCTTTTGATGAGCTTGCTTTGGTTTAGGTGGCCCAGCGGAATCAGGCTGGGTACTAACATATTACTGGATGCCTTACAGAGAAGGACACAGAGAAAAGCCACTGGGAGCAGCCGGGAGCTGAAAGTCAATGGAAGCTGGGAGGGAAAGGAGAAGACACTGCCCTGTGTATTGTCAGGTGACAGAAAATCCAAGGCCCCCCCAAAAGATTGTGGGCTAGCCTGTGACCCTGGGAGGAAGCAAGCCTTCTAGCCCTGGAAACAGTGAGCCAATAAATTCCTGTTGTTAAACCAACCTACTGTATGGTATTTTGTTTTACCAGCTAGGGAACTACAACAAACAGCTATTCAATTTCTCTGTTGTTACTTGGTTCTAGCAAGAAAATAGTCAATTTCTCTTTCTAAAGACCTAAAGACCATGGTCGAGTTGGGTGAAATACAAATAATAGAGACTAACGTGCAGTTCTGATTTAAAAAGAGAAAAAAATTACTTCCCTGAAATGGCATGCTTGCCCCCATTGTGACTTGCCTAATAAATTAGACTTGTTGAAAAGAATATATTGCAATATTTAATCATTTTTGCTAATCCAACTCTGAAAACATATTGGTTGCTGACTTATACAGAGGGAGTCCAGTAAGTCCCCAAATTTCCCCTTGTGGATTTTCTAGAATATTAGTTCCAGGTTATTAGATAACCTCTAAAAAATGGATTCTGTGATCA
This sequence comes from Dasypus novemcinctus, assembly GCF_030445035.2. Classification (NCBI taxonomy): domain Eukaryota; kingdom Metazoa; phylum Chordata; class Mammalia; order Cingulata; family Dasypodidae; genus Dasypus; species Dasypus novemcinctus. The sequence continues at coordinate 24,033,083 of NC_080686.1, forward strand.
AAACCATTTGAGAAATGCATAAAACAAAGTTCATCACGTTTCTTTGCTATTGGACTTTTTCAAAGGCTTTAAGTACGCACATACGTCCCTTCATTTTCCAGTAGGAACCAAGCGGGCAGAATGAGTATTCTGGAGAACTTTGAGAAATGCTAGTTCTTCAAACATGGTAGGTATGCACTCACTGCCAGTTGTTGGCACTCATTCATTCCCTCTGCCTGAAGCACTGTCCTCCAGGGAGCCACCTGGTGGTTTCCCACAAAGCCTCTGCGGCTTCCCTGAGAGATCTCTTTTCCAAGCCTTCCCTGACTGCCTTTTAAAAAATCTCAGTCTCTCCCTCCACTCTCCCTAGCCTCTTTCCTGCTCAGTTTTCCTATGCTGCACCTTCTAACAATTTTCCACTTTTTAATTTTATTATCTTTCTCTCCCAACTAGAACATAAGCTGCTTGAAGGCAGGGACTTTATCCTTTTCATTCTTTGATGCATCCCCTGGACCTGGAAAAGTCCCTGGATAGAAGAGCCAATCAATAAATATGTACTTAATAAAGAAAAGGAAAATTTAAACTAACCATGTCAGAAAATTCCGTAGATTTTTTTATGCTTTATTTATTTATTTATTCCCCACACACACACCTCGTTGTTTTGCGCTCACTGTCTGCTCTCTATGTCTGTTCATTGTGTGCTCTCTATGTCTGCTCGTCTTCTTTTTAGGAGGCACCAGGAACCAAACCTGGGACCTCCCATATGGGAGGGAGGCACCCAATCACTTGAGGCACCTCCACTCCCTGCTTGTAGAGTCTCTCATTGTGTTTCCTTGTTGCATCCTCTCATTATATCAGCTCGCCTCACCAGCTTATCATGCCAGCTCGCTATCTTGCTCATCTTCTTTAGGAGGCATCTGGAACCAAACTTGGAACCTCTTATGTGGTAGGCAGGTGCCCAACTGCTTGAGCCACATACACTTCCCCCCTAGTATTTTTATGTAGTTAATTTGTTTACTCACTTAAAAAATTATTGAAACCTACTGTGTGCCAAGTTCTGTACTTAGTGCCAAGACATCCTTTTTAGTGGAATAAAAAAGAGCCAATATTGTTTGATGCAAATGCTATCTACATTTTACGACAATTTTCAATTACCTCTGTGCTTTCAGTGCCTGGATTTGGCCAATCCACATCTTTCAGTCTTATCTCATAGATTTTGTCTCCCAAACACAATACTTACATATGTCTCGATAAAAGCTATTAAAAGATCTTGATGGGATTGAGTAGGAAATGTGAGGTCCCTTTCAAACGAGGTCGGTTAGCATTTAGACTAAATTCCGGGAAAGGAACTAAACTGGTACAGCTTCCTTGCTGGAACCTATGACATCACAGTCCATTCAGCAATTTCAACAGAGCGTTTTGAGCACCTATTATGTAAATAGATATAACACAATCTTGTTCCTGACCTCTAGGAGCTCACAGTTTGAGATGACAGAAGTAAATAGAGAATTATAATTCTGCATGTCAGTCCTCACACAGAGATGCTCACACAGTTCCGTGGAGCAGGGTATACCAGAAGTGCTAACTCGGCCTGGGCCTTGGAGTTACCAGGGTGTTACAATAAAAACTTGTGCACACTTTGGTTAGAACTCAGTGAGTGTTATTGAATCAGTTCATAAAGTGGGGAAACTCTGATCACCATGAGGTAGAGAAAAGTTCCACCCAACAAAGAGAGCAACCTATTTTCATAGAATAAGCAAGTCCATTGGGAATTTTTATCGGCCAGTGTGGACTAGTTTCCTAACTGGTCTGTGCAGGACGTTGCTTAGGAATGAGGAAGTGGACTGGGGATAACTGATTGGTTGTATTTAAATTTGGTTTTCTAGGCTAGCCAGGCATCTACAGAAAATAGAAACTTGCTTAGGGCTTTGGCTTTGCTGATGTGGGCACTTGCATGTTAGGCCTACTAGATTTTATTTATATGGGGAAGCTGCGAGGATGTGGCCCTTGGACTGGGTTTGAAGAATAGGTAGTGGTGGGGATGGGCTGTGTGAGAGGAGGGGCCACTGGATTTGGGGAAGGTTGGCAGGATGGAGAGAGCAGTGTGTGATTGGAGATGGAGTTGGACTGATAAATAGAGATTAGATCATTGAGGGCTTTCATCTCCTCCAAAGACCCATGGGTTTAACCAAAAGGTTAGGGAAGGTCACTAGAGGGTTCTAACCAAGGTCATCAGAGGTAAATTTCAGGAAGAGTATTTAGGAAGCACAGGGGAGACCAGAGTCAAGGAGACCAGCAGAGAAACTCGTATCAAAATTCATACAAAGAATGGTGAGACCCACAGCCAAAGCAGATGTAAAGAAGAAACGTTTAGGAGACTAAATATGACTTTAGACTGAGTGAGCACTCATGAAAAACATGCACACACGCATGCTGGCGGGAGGTGAGGTTGGTGGAGCCATGGGATATGGGTGTTCTTTTTCAAAACTTGGGTTAATTTCAGTAGGCACCTCTGATTGTGTCTTCTTTAGATGTCTGTCTTCTTAAAAGATGTTAGCATCTAAAACAGTAGCAAATTAGAATAGTCTCTCTTTTAAAATCTCCTTAGAACCATTATCAGGGTAATTTCCTGAATAATATTCATCCGTTGGCACAATTCAGTTGAATTCCATGAACATCTGAAATTTTATTATGGGGTAGCCAGGCTCTTGGTCTTGGTTCTTCCTTTATCGTGTTAAATCCTTTTTAATGTGGTTAAGATATTAGGTTGCTTAAAAGGGATGACACATTAATTAATAGTGAAAAGACTGTAATAGTAAGAAAAATATTTTACACATGTTCAGAACTTTACACTGTTCAGCACATAATCATTATCTCATTTGAACCTCCCAGCCACTCTGTGAACCAGTTAAGAATTACCATCTGTTATACAGAAAAGAGACAATAGGAATATAAAAGTGGAAATTTTAATTTTTATTAAGGTTGTTGTAAGTCATTGTCAGGAAGATCAAAACCTTTAGTAATTACTCAGTGCTGGTAGGTTTTGTGGATCTTCTAAATCTTTTTTTTTCCCCTGCTGATAAAAGTAATAATTGTTCATTGTGAAGGAAAAAATTATAAGGTAGGAAAAAAGAAGGAATAGGAAAAAAGGAAACACCCTATATCCAACCTCAGAGATTAATACTGTTAATATTTTAGTGTACATATTTTATAGGTTTTGATGTATTTTCCCTAATGTTTTAAGGAAGTGTGGCAATATTATATATTATATTTTGTATGCTCTCTTTTCATTCAATTACCTCATGAATTAAATGGGAGAATGGTCACATATTATTTCCATTGTGCGACGATTCTATAATTTATTAAACCATTCCTCTGTGATTGGGCATTTTCATAATTTTCACTGCTTTGGTAAACATTTGTGTGCATGTGTGCGCACGCATATTTGAACGTGTGTATGTGTGATAACCTCTGATTAATTCCTAAGAGTGAAAATACAGAGTTAAAGAGTATGATCATCTTAAGGCTCTTGAAACATATTTAGCCAAATTGATTTCCAGAAATATTTCACCACTTAATACTCCCAAGAATGAGTAAGTTGTTAAAATGAGAGAAAGGAAGTTAGAAAAGGGTGGCGTACTGGCAGTCCTCCTACATTCCTCCGTGAATTCGCCCTTCCACAGAGTTCCAGGAGCCTCCCACCCACCTGGCCCCTCCCCGCTTAGTCCTCCAGCACCCCTCCCCCCACCTCTGCTGATGACCTTGCCTCTCGTTTCACAGAGGAAACACCAGCAGTTAAAGAGAGTGGCTGGCCACTTGGTCTCATCACTAAAGACCAGACCTTAATGAGCCTGATCCTTTGTATTCTGTGTCGTCTGATTAGCATGGAGTAAAGGCTACAGTGTTTTTTAAGGCACTTTACACTGAATTCCAACCCCACATCCTTATTCAAAGACCTTACGCCTGAAAAAAAAAATCAACCATCTCATATGCACAAGTGGTTATTTCTTTTCTACTAGATAATTACCATCAACTTAAAAATAGAGTGCAACATATCCCATCTTAAAAAAAAAAAATCACCCTTCCTGCCACCTGCAATCCATATAGTTCTTTGGCTACTGCCCTGCTTTTCTGCTCTCTTTTACAGGATAAGTCCTCAAAGCATTTATTTCCACTTACTCTCTTGTATTCTCTCTTCAACCCATTCCAGGCAGGCTTTTGCTCCGTCTATACCAATTACCTTCCTGTTGTCCCATCCAAGAGACACTTCTCCGTGTTCATCTTATTCGAACTAACAGGAATCCTTGACACAACTGATCTGTCAATTGTAAAAACGCTGCAACATTCTGAGACTCCCTCTTCTCTTCGCCTCCAGTGCATCCTGGCCTGGCTCTTCTTCCGCCTGACACAGCTGGTCAGGATTCTTCTCTCAGTCCTGCCCTCTAAACACTGGCGAGGCTGAGGGCTTGGTCCTGGGCTCTGTTCCCTTGTCCAGCTTCATGCACTTCCTGGGAGACCTCACTCAGCTCATGATTCCTCCTTGCACAGTTAGCATCAGAGCTCATGACAGAAAAGGCTACACTGCGTTTGGTTTTTACTAACAGAATGAACATTTATTTCTCACTCCCACAAAATAATGGTGCCCCTGGGTAGAAGCTGTCCTGGGCAGCGAGCTAGCAATCCTCCAAGAGGAGGCTCCTCGATGGAAGCTCCTTTCTCATTTTGGGGCTCTACGGTCTTCTAGGACCTTAGTATCCTTTACTGACAACTGTATAGACGAAGGAGAAAGGACGGGGAAGATTGTACTGCCATTGCATGTCTGGCTCGGAAGTGGCGGACTTGCTTCCATCTACATCGAGTCTCTAGAATGTAATCACATGGCATGTCCCTGAAGCAAAGGGGCTTGGGAAAGGTAGTTTAGTCCCTCTCCCAGGAAGAAGAGGAGAGCAGGATATTCGTGAACAGCAGCTCACTATCACACCGGGGGCAGGGGGAGCACCGCAAAGAAATTTCATGACTTTGTCGAAGGACAGACTCCTCTCTAATGTTGATTCTGGAGATGGGTTATTGATAGCCTTAGAAATGGAGAAGTGGTATATATTTAGTGATTAGAAAATGAAATAGGCTGAAAAAAACAACAACAAGGAAGTCCCAAGCTACCTCAAATCTTCTGGAAGACTGTTAAAATGAGTGTAGCTACACAATAAAATGTGCAATGTGTTCCAATAAGACTGGAACAATATGGAAATATTTAGGTTCATCTGTGATACTTCCAGAAGACTTATTAAAAATACTTGTTCGCTCAGTTCTTACAATAGCTTTCATTCTCTTTAAAAGACAATATTGGGAAGGGGCTGTGGCTTAAGCAAATGAGCTCCCATTTACCATATGGAAGACTGGGGTTCGATCCCTGGGACCTCCTGGTAAAAAAAAAGAAAAAAGAAAAAAGGCATCCCAGACCTGCATGGCACAGAGAGACACAGGTCCCCATGTGGCAAAGCGACACACCAAAAAGACAATCACGCAACCAGATAAAATAAATAAATGAATGAATGACAATACTTTTGAACCATGAGCTTGCCCTGTTGTCATAGTCATGGAAAGAGTGTACAGCTAAAACAAGAACAAGAAATCTTAACTTGGATTTGAAGCATGTGCATTCTTAAGACTCTACATGAAGGTGTTTAACAGTCCATAAGTTTTACCAATGTGTAGGGTTTAAATGAGCCTATCAGTAGAGCAACATAGTAGAAAAGATGGGAGCTTGCACTATAAAACCTGACAGGCCTGGGTTTGAATTCTACTCTGCTTCTTATTTGCTTTGTGCATTTAGGAAAGAATTTTCACTACTCTAAGTGAAAGCTATATTTCTTCATCTGTAAAACTGGGATAATATATTAATGGCAACTACATAATACTGACATGAGTATTAAATAAGATATACAAAAAAGTGCTTAGGCAAATTCTCTGGCACATTCTAAGTGCTCAATAATTCTTAGCTAATAAATTACCTTTACTGATTTTAATGTTTTCTCTTAAATGATATCTATTAACTTTTTAAAAAATGTATTATACTTGCTTATTGAAATGTTACAGACCAAAGATGCTTGTGTGGTTAAAAGCTTAACATTTGCTAAAAGCTTTGCTGTGAACGACTTCAGCGTTTCTTGTATCATACTCCCTTCTTCCAGAAATGCTGTGATTTTGTGATATGCACTAAACGACAGGTTGAATCATGTGAAGCCTCCTGTCTGTTCTGGCATTGATTTGCTGGGCAAATCAGTGAGTCTACCTATCTGGGTTTCTCCATAAATGGGCTTTTAAATAATGAACAACAATCATCTGTTTACCACTTAGGAGCCCTTTGGGAAACTCTTAAATGAAGATGAAGTATTTTGTACTCACCACAATATATTTGCCATTTCATAGCCAAACACAAACCCTCTTTGAGGTCACCATGGTCAGGGAAGCTGGAGGTGATTTTGTGGCCAATAAAACTTAGCGTGCCTGAGCTGGGCTGGACGGGTTTTCCTGCCAGCATGCTCTCACAGCCGGAGCAGTCACCTGCTCGGTCACCTTGCCTGCCGGCTGTGGGCTCATCGGTGCCAAACAAGGAGACAGTTCTCCTATCTGAAGCTCTAAATAGGAAGAACACAAAAGCAGTTGGGATTATCTTGTTTTTCCTATTATTAAAGACTTTCCTACCAGGCACAAGGCAAATATCGAGGTGATCAAGATATTTTAAAATTTAAAGTCACATTTTCTATCGTTTTGACCAAAAGTTGACAGGTCTGCACCAAGAAATGAATTTTCACTATTTTTCCATCTTTCCTTCCTTCCTTCCCCTCCCTCCCTTCCTTTTTTTTCCCCCTTCCTTTTTTTTAAATTACCAGGGCCAGGGATTGAACCCTGGACCTTGTATGTGGGAAGCCGGTGCTCAAGGTATTTGGTTTTCATTAAGAGATCACCTTCATGCTTATTCTTGGAGGAAGAAGGTGTTGAGCAAAATGTAGGGACTCCTCATAGCAAATAAACTCTTTTGAAGACTTTCAAACGTGAGTACATGTGTTTAATCCTCACCAAATCCTTTGGTAGCTCTTCTATTTAAGGCATTTTAATTTGGCCTCTGTAGGACATCCCGGCCTTCCCCTGATCCTCAGCTCTGGTTAACTAAGCTATTTCATAGCTCTGCCTCAAGAACCTACCAGAAAATCTAAACCCTGAATCCTAAAATTCTGAATCTTTCCTTCAAATAAAGCGTGGTTGTTTCCCCGTGTCTCCCATAAGCAATGCTCTGATTGAAGGTAAAGAGTGTAATATATGCATCCCTGGATCTCCTGCATTTTACTCCTAAGAAGAGCTGAATAAATGCTTGTGGAACCATTGAGCAGAATCGAATATGAGAGGGGACGGTTAAGGAATATAGTTCAGATCACAGCCAGGAAAGGATGCAAGCCTGATCTTCTTGGCTGGGCCAGTTTGGCAGAAGGCCATTTTTCCTTAATGTGGGAGAATTACCAGAGTTCAAACCGTTTCAGGAACTGCAGAGAAAACTTTATCCTGATCCCAAGCCCCTCCTAAACTCAAGAGAATACGAGGGTGGTACAGCTTGTCAGAAGTCAGCAATGACTTCTGGGAGCATGTATTCTAAGAAAATCCCATCACCCCTTATCAGATGGAGCCGCTGCCTAACTGCCTTCCTAATGAGCACATTCTCTTCTCTCTCATGCTCGCTACTGATATGTTTTAAAACAGGCATTTGGTGCGTAACTGCTATTGCATGAGCTCTCCATCTCCTTGTGAATAGGTGGATACGTGACTTCCACGCTAATGGCTACCCCATGGTTCGTAGGTACCCATCATCATGAAATATAGGGTTTTTAGAAAGCGCTCTTGGCGTCAGTGAAGCCCATTTATGCAGCAGAAAATGATTTTATATGCCCGCTTTGGTGTGGGAGATGGGGGTCATTAGTAGGACAGGGATGAACTGAGTAGATAAAGCTTAACTTATTGTGTGTGTGTGTGTGGTTGCACCATCTGCAAGATCGAGGCACACGCAATACGGGAACGATGGGATGGAGTACTAAATGGAAGGAGGCAGGTCTAAAAGGCGGCTCACGTGCTCATCCTCTCCTTTTTCTTTTTCGGTTACTAGGAGATTCTTAGTATCTGGGGGAGCTGGCTGTGTCTGTGAATTTGAGTTGTCAGGTTTTAGTTTCCCTGTGAGAGCAGGAAAGAAGAGGTGAGAACAGAAGAGAGTGAGAGAGGGCTACAAAAGGGAACAGAGCTCGGCAAGCTTCGTAGGACAAGGCGATTCTGAGGTCAGTTGCCTTTTCAGCCCTGTTGTTAAGTATGCTACCCTGCCGGCGTGACACATCTTAGAAAACAGCACTAGTAGGTGCTTCATTTTCCAGCAGGAAACTGAGTCAACTGCCACCAACATCTGTATCTGATTGTCCAAGAAAAAGAGAGAAAATAGCTTTGTCTTTGCCACTCACTTCCAAATCCTGATCAAACACAAGAAAAGCAGCTGAGCGGTCCTTGAAAACTGCTAGTGTGAAAATGAAGTGCCCGTTAAAAGATGAAGGGCATTTCTGCCATACTCGAATCACATAACACTGTCCAAGATTCCCACAGAAAACAAAGAAAAGTCCCTTAGCGAGAATATCCTGAAATGTAACTTGGGTTCAACACTTTATCTTCGGATTTTTTTTTTCTTCAGCACTAGCACTTCACATACAGCATCTAAAAGATTAGCTTTAGACATGCTTCTTCAGTACTTTTTAAAAACTGGCTACTTCCATTTTGGGGAGTTTTGAACTTTTCATAATAATCATGTATCTTTTAGTTTTTTATTAAAATTTTATTTGAGATAATTGTAGTTGTTATAGATAATACAGAGAGATCCCATGTACTCTTTATGCAATTTCCCTCAATGAAAACATCTTGCAAAACTATATAATATTAAACACAAACAAACAAAAAGCTATATAATATTATCACAGCTAGGTTATTGAAATTGATACAGTCAAGATATAGAAAGTTTCCATCACGATAGGAATCCCTGGTGTCACCCTTTTATAGTCACACCCACTTCCCTTAAGTCCTGTCCCCCCCTTAACCCCTGGCAATCACTAATCTATTTTGTTTCTATCATGTTGCCATTTCAAGAATGTTATATAAAATAGAATCATACAGCCTGTAACCTTTTGGCATTGGCTTTTTTTCAGTCAGCAGAATTTTCTGGAGGTTCATCCAGGTTATTACGTGTATCAGTAGTTCATTCTTTTTTATTGCTGGGTATCAGGCCATGGTGTGAATATACAGCAGTTCCCCCACTGCAGAACACCTAGGTCATTTCCAGTATTTGGCTATTACAAATAAAGCTGTCGTAAACATTCATGAACAGGTTTATACATGACCTAAAGTCTTCATTTCTCTGGGATAAATATTCAGGAGTGAGGGAAGCAGATGTGTCTCAACTGATAGAACATCCGCCTACCATATAGGAGGTCCAGGGTTCAATCCCCAGGACCTCCTAACCCATGTGGTAAGCTGGCCCACACACAGTGCTGATGCATGCAAGGAGTGCTGTGCCATGCAGGGGTGCCCCTGTATAGGGGTGCCCCACACACAAGGAGTGCACCCCACAAGGAAAGCCGCCCCACGTGAAAAAAGCACAGCCCACCCAGGAGTGGTGAGCTGACACAGCAAGATGACGCAACAAAAAAGAGACGTGTTTCCCAGTGCCACCTGACAATGCAAGAAGACACACAGTGCATGGACACAGAGAGCAGACAATGGGAGAGAAGGGGAGAGAAATAAATAAAATAAAATCTTTAAAAAAAAAAAATTCAGGAGTGCAATTGCTGGGTCACATGGTAGTTGCATGTTTAGTTTTAAGAAACTGCCAGACTGATCCACAGGGACTATACCCTCCCACTGGTTATGTCTGAGTGACCCAGAGTTTCTGCATCCTCACCAGCATTTGGCGTTGTCACTACTATTTTACTCAGGTAGGTATGTGGCAATATCTCATAGTTTCAATATGCACTTTCTAATGCTAATGATGTTGAACATCTTTTCATGTGTTTATCTTCTTATCTCGAATTACCTTCTTCAGTGAAATGTCCCTTAATGGCTTCTGTCCATGTTCTAATCAGATTGCTTGTTTTTTACTATTGAGTTTTAAGAGTTCATTATATATTCTAGCTACTAGTCTTTTTTGGATATGTGGTTTGCACAGAGTTTCTCTCAGTCTGTAGCTCTCTTTTCATCCTCTTCACCTGAACTTGCACAGAGCAAAATTTTTAAATTCTGATGATATCTAATTCATCAATTCTTTTCCTTTTATAAATCATGCTTTTAGAGTCAAGTCTGAGAAATACTTGCCTAGCTCTAGAGCTCAAGGATTTTTTCCTGTTTTATTTCTCTAAAAGTTTTACTTTTATATTTAAGTCCATGATCCATTTAATTTTTAAGTTGCTGTTCAATTTTTTTGCCTATAGATGTCCAATTTCTCCAGCACCATTTGTTGAAAAGGCTATCTTTTCTCTTTTGCAATGCTTTTGCACCTTTGTCAAAAATCAGTTGAGCATATTTGTGTGAGTCTATGCCTGGGTTCTCTATTCTGTTCCATTGATCTATGACCCTACAAATATATGATCTACATTCTTCCTTCAAAACCACACAGTCTTAATAACTGTAGCTATATGATGTGTCTTAAAATTGGGTAAACTGATCCCTCCCACTTGTTTCTTCTTTTTCAAAATTGTTTTATTGTTCATTTCTTTGCTTTCACACATAAAGTTTAGGTTAATCTTGTCTCTTTTGCAAAAAAAAAAAATTCTTGCTTGCATTTTGATCTAAGTTGCCCTAAATCTGCCAATTTGGAAGGAATTAACATCTTTACTGTATTGAGTCTCCCAATTTCTGAACATGGTATGTGTCTCCATTTATTTAGATCTTTCATTGTTTTCATCAGCATTGTGTAGTTTTCAGTATACAAATCCTATTATATTTACACCTAAGGATTTCCTCCTTTTTTTCTGAACAATTGTAAATGGTATTATATTTTTAATTTTTGTGTCCACATGTTTATTGCTAGTATAGAGAAATACAACTGACTTTTATATGTTTATCTTGTATCCTGAGACCTTAATGAACTCTCTTGGTAGTTTTAGGAGAATTTTTTGTAGATTCCTTGGGATTTTGCACCTAGACAGTTATGTAAACTGCAAATAAAACCATGCTTGTCTTTTCTTTCCAATCTTTAGGGTTTTTATTTTATCTTATTTATTTTGGTTTAGTGCAGTGGCTACAACCTCCAGTACTATGTTGGATAAAAGTATGGAAAGTAGACATTTTTATCTTGTTACTGATCTTAGGGAGAAAGAATTCAGTCTTTCACTATTAAGTACAATGATAGCTGTAGGACTTGGGGCAGATGCTCCTTATCAGGTTAAGGAAGTTCTCCTCAATTCTTATTTTTCTGAGTTTTTATCATGAACAAGTTGTTGAATTTTGCCAAAGGCTTTTTTTCTCCATCAATTGATATGACAATGTGATTTTCCTTATGTACCTTGATAATACGGTGGTTAATATGGTTAATATTATGGCTAATATTGATAGATTTTTAGGTATAGAAACAGCTATACATACATGGAATAAACCCCACTGGGTCATAATATAATGATTCTTTTATACATTGCTGAATTTTACTTGCTAATATTTTGTTAAGGATTTCTGCATCTATATTTATGAGGGATATTGATCTATAATTTTATTTTTTTGGAATTGTCTTGTTTTAGTAACAGCATAATATTATTAGCTTCATAAAATGAATTGGGAAGCATTCCCTTCTCTTCTATTTTTTTGGAAAAGAGTGTGTAGAATTGGTATTAATTCTTCTTTTAAGGTTTGGTAGAATACTTTAGTAAATCATCTGGTTCTGGAGATTTCTTTTTATGAGAAATTTTAACTATAATTTCAATTCTCTTAATAGTTATAGGACTATGTACATTTCTATTTCATATTAGGTGAGGTGTGGTAATTTGTTTTTCAAGGAATTGGCCCATTTCATCCAAATTGTCAATTATATGAGCATAGAGTTTTTTGTATTATCCTTTTGATATCTGCAGTGGCTGTAGCAATATCCCCCATTTTATTCCTAATGTTGTTAATTTGTGTGTCTTCTCTCTTTCTTTGTCAGTCTTGCTAGAAGTTTGTCAACTTTATTGATAGTTTCAAAGAACCAACTTTTTTTTCATTGATTCTATTGTTTCTTTTAGTTTACTGATTGCTGATCATCTCTTTATTATTTCCTTCCTTCTGCTTAGTTTGAGTTTATTTTGCTCTTCTTTTTCTAAGTTCTTGAAGGTGGGGGTTCAATTTTTGATTTGAGATTTTCCTCTTTTCTAATGTATGTAATAAATCTCTAACAGCACTGCTTTAGCTGTGTCCCATGATTTTGACATATGGTATTTTCATTTACATTCAATTCCATGTTTTTAAAAAAATTTCCTTTGAGATTGCCTCTTTAACAAATGGGCTTTTTAGAAGTGCATTATTCAGTATGAAGTGTTTGGAGATTCTCCTATTGTCTTTCTCTTAATGATTTCTAGTTTGAGTTCACTTGGCCAGAGAACACAGCTTGTCTGATTTCAATTCTTTCAAATTTGTTGGAGCTTGTTTTGTGGCTCAGGAAATGGCATATGCAGGTACACATACCAGGGACATACTATGGGCACTTGAAAAGAATCAGTATTCTTCTGTTGTTGGATGCAGTGCTCTGTAGATATTGATTAACTCCTATTGGTGGAGGGTGTTGCTGAGTTCTACATCCTTGCTGGTTTTCTGTTTGGCTTTCTGTCTAGTCTAGTATGTCTAGTTGTTTTTGAAAGGGAAGTGTTGAAGTCTCCAACTATAATTGTGGATTTGTCTGTTTCCCTTTTCATGTTTATCAGGTTTTGCTTAACATAGGTTGCCACCTATATTGTTATATTTGAAGTGAGTTTCTTGTAGATAGCATGTATAGTTCAGTTTAAATCCATTCTGTCAGTCATTGTCTTTTAATTAGTGTAGTTAGACCACTTATGTAATTATTGATGTGGTAGGGCTTAAGTCTGCCATTATATTTTTTGTTTTCTGTTTATTCTGTTTTTCATTTGTTTTCTTTATCCTGCCTTCTTGTGGGTTACTTGGACATTTTTTAAGAATTATATTTTCATTTATCTATAGTGTTTTTGAGTGCATCTCTTTGTATAGCTTAGCTTTTTTGTTGTTACTACAAATATTACATTTTGTACACATTACTTATCAGAGTCTGCTAGCGTTGTCATATTACCAGTTCAAGTGAACTATAGAGACCTTATTTCCATTTATGTACCTTTACCCTTCCCTCTTTAAAGTATAATTGTCTTAAATATATATTCTTTTACATACATTTAGAACCACATCTGACAGTGTTATAAGTTTTGCTTTAATTTTCAAACATAATTTAGAAAATGCAAGAGAAGAAAAGCCTATTTATTTACCCTCTTTTATTACTGTGTGCTTTCTTCCTTATCATTCAAGTTTCCTTTCTGTTTAGAGGACTTACCTGAGGCATTCTTTAATGGCAGGACTGCTGGGGGGAAATTTTGCTTATATTTCCTTCATCTAAGAATTTCCTGATTTCCCTTCATTCCTAAAGGATATTTCCCTGACTATATGTTTTCGGTTTGACAGTTCTTTGCCTGAAGCACCTGAAAAATACTGTGCTACTTCCTTCTGTGCACCATATTCCTGATGAGAAATCCATGGTCACTTTCATTGTTTTACCCGCACAGGAAAGAGTCACCTTTTCTCTGGATCCTTACAAGCTTTTCCATCTTCAGTTTTCAGAAATTTAATTACTATATCTCTTGGCATCTTTTTTTTTTTTAAGTTTATCTTTTTGAGGTCCACTCAACTGCTTGAATTTCTAGGAATACATCTCTTGCCAAGTTTTGGAAGTTTTCTGTCATTATTTCTTTGAGTACTCCTTCTGTCCTGGCCTCTTTCTCTTCTTCTTCCAAGATTCTGCTTACACAAATATTAGATTGTTTGTTATAGACTCACAACTCCCTGTGGCTCTGTTCATTTTTTTTAAAGTTCATTTTCTCTTCGTTGTTCTGACAGAGTAATTTGTATTGTTCAATCTTCTGAGTCACTAACTCTTTCCTCTGTCCCCTCCATTCTGCTGTTATGCTCATCCCCTAAGGCCTCTATCCATCTGATTGTTCTATTTTTCAGTTGTAAAATTTCCACTTGGTTCTTCTTTATGTCTTCTATTTCTAAGACTCTGAATCTTATTTAAATTTTCTGTGTTAGCTGATTTCTCTGACACCACTCCAGCAGGGGAAGACAAGGAGCTGCCTCATTTCTGCCAGATGGAGGCAGAAGTCCAGTTTCTTCACTTGGTCTCCATTCAGAGGTCTTGGGTATGACTCCTCTGGTTGGTGATCCAAAGCTAATGAAAAACTGCATGTCACTGAGTAGGAAATAATGAGAACAGTGGTTCATGTACATTTGTCTGTCCCCTGGAGCTAGAAGCTGAGATCATTAAAACTGGTCTTGATAGAGTCAGATTTGTCCCTTTTTTCTAATCTGAAAGACACAAGAAACACAGGGTAGTTTTAAATATAAACAGATTTACTTCAATACAAAAAGCTGAGATTGCCCCAGGCAAATTAAATCTATGTCTCCCAATGCCTACATTGGACAACGAACTCTATCAGTTCCCCCTAGAATTCTAAAGATTTGTACCAGAAAAAAAAAAACCTCTAGTACCAAATTGTTTGACACAACATTTTTAGAGCCAGCCCAAACATGGACCAGCTGGTGAGATGTTAATCCATAACTGACACATCGTTCTACTTTTTTGTTGTACTTCTTTCTTTGACTTCTTTCATAGGAATGAGAAGGAGATTGACCTTTCCTCCCTTACCTAGAATTTTGGGGTGCATGTGCCCAAGTGTCACAACTATTCTAAAGAAAAATATTAGAGAGTGATTACAAATACAAGAGAGGGAAGAGGAGGGAGGGAAGGGGCAGAGAGGAGAGGGAGGGGAGCGGGAGGGGGTAGGGAAGGGGGAGCGGGGGTGGAAGAGCCCAGTACTCTGAGTGCTGGTCTCCATTACTTTTGGTCCTTCGCCTACTGGGCACATGGTAGAATTACACTTCCTGGCACCTTTGAAGCCAGGCACGCGTTTGGCCTGTAAAGGGTGACAGATGCAGCTTGTCCTCTCCAATGACGGACCTTAAGAGCTTGGCGTGACTGTGGTTTTCCTGCTGTGGCCAGCAGCAGTGTTCTGGGTGGGGGCGGCTGAGAGCAAACCAAATAGAGCCCCTCCTCCCACCCTCCCAGTGCAGCAGGGGCATTTAGTGTGAGCAAGAAATAAATCTTTATAGTTTTAAATGATAAAGAAGCAGGGATGGTTTGTGACTACCACATAGCATCACCTACCCTGAATGATAGCAACAGTGTGTCTCTAGCGGTGGAATTAGAAGGGACTTTTCTTCTTTCACATCTTCTTGCAGTTTCTATTTTTTTTTTAGGAGGTACAGGGGACTGAACCCAGGGCCTCTTACATGTGAAGGAGGTGCTCAGCCACTGAGCTATACCCACTGCCTTCTAAACTATTTTTAAATTCATAGAAGTGTATTTTTCTCCTAATAAGAAAACAAATAAAATCAATTTATAATAAACTAGGGTTGGGGAGCAGACAAATTTTGCAATTTGAATATGTTCATAAATTGAAACAAGGCTATATTTGTTTTCATGAAAGTATAAAATGTATAGAAATTAATGACGCCCTTTTTGTGAATCTGAAATAGGCTTTGGCGCATACTCTTTTGTCCCCAAGACCTCTGAAAAAGAGGTGTGACGCTGCCACTGAATCAAGCCCGTCATTGGGTGATAGGTCTCTCCAGCTTCGAAAAAAGGCCCCACCTAAGGGTGATGGACCCCCTTGAGGTTGTGTGACAGACAACTCCCCCTTTTTCTGCAGCTTAATAATGGGACCAGGAGAGGTGAGGGGAATGGGAGGGGGAGGGGAGGAGAAAAGAGGGAGGGAAAGGAAAGTGGGGGACCAGCAAAGGGCATCAGCAATGATGACCATTGACAAAACAAGAGTTGTGTTTGCTAAGTTTCCCCTCACTCACCCTTCCCTGCACACTTGCACACACACACGGATTATTGTTAATAATGTGTCTGCATATTGACTTTATTGGACAGGTTTGACTTTCATTTGAATTTTATAGGTGGGGACCTATAAAGTGATCCTGTTTTTACTCTGGCCTGAAGCCAGAACTCCGAGGCACTGGGTTTTACTTGTGTTTATGTGCACAATTCACTGGGTGACTTGAACGAGATCAATAAAAGCCCATACAAGGGAGTGGAGGTAGCTCAAGGGGTTAAGTGTCTGCTTCCCAGGTATGATGTCCTGCGTTCAATCCCCCGGACCTCCTGGAAAAAAAAAAAGTCCATACCTTTGAGCTCTTTAAATTTTTCTCTTTAAATCACCCCTGACACTGTCATAAGAGAGTTTGGTTGTTTGTAATTTTTTGTTGAAAATATTTTACATTTTCCTTGCACTTTTTTAAATTAAAGAAGTTATAGGTTTCCAGAAAAATCATGCAGAAATTTACTGAGTCCCCACACACAATTTTCCATGTTATTAACACTTTGCATTATTGTGGTGCCTTTGTTACAATTGATGAAACAATATTATTATGATTTTACTAGTACCTATATTCCATAATTTACTTCAGGGTTCACAGTTTGTGTTATAGAGTTTTATGGCTTTTAAATATTTTTATTCTGGTAATATATAGGCAACTAAAATTTCCCTTTTAACCGCGATCAAATTATACAATTCATTAGTGTTAATTTATCCACCACGTTGTGCTACGATCACCACCATTCATTACGAAAACTTCCCCGTCGCCCCAGCAGAAACTCGGACCCAATTAAGCATCGAGGCCCCATTCCTCACGCCGCCTGGCCCTTGATAATCTGTATTCTCGTTTCTGACTCTATGGGTCCAAAGACAGTTGTGATGCCTTTGATGACTGAGGTTCTAAAACTAAGAGTCTCTAAATATATTTTAAAGGTTGATAATTTCTTTGTGATTTTGCCCAAGTGCCTCTAGAGCCTTAGAGTTTTCTTCTGCTTTATTAACCAAAAAATTTATACTGCAATAGACTCGCAATAGAAATAAAAATCCTCTTATCAGCCCTATTTAAAAAGACAGTAAAGTGGGGGTTGTATAAATAACCCCTTTATTCTCCTTCTTCTACAGGCCCTCAGAACTTAAGCTTGGCATGTGGGATAAAGGATTACATTTCTGAATAGGAAATTCAAGGATGCCAAAAAGAGTGAGGCTACCACGCAGCACTTACACAAAGGAAAAGCTTTTAGACAATCTCTTTTTTCAAGAAATTTTTAGATCTTCAACTGAATATAAAAGAGAAAAGAGAAGAGATAATCTTATTAAGAACTTTAACATTTTTAAAATCAGTTTTGGAATAGTGAGAGACGATAAATTTAGAAATTATTATAAATAATCTCTCCACCTCTGTACTTGGTGGTTTCACTAAGTTCTTTAAAATACAATCAACAAAACAAAGTTTTTTAAAAAATCCATGCCTTGCAAAGCCAAGATCTTTTATTGGAATTTTCTAGTTGAGCCTTCAACATATTTAATTCTTTTCTACTCTGGGAAATTGCTAGGTAGGGGGAAAAAATTTTAAGTTTCTCTAATGTCTACCCTTAAGCACAGTTCCATGTACTACTTTTGAGATTAGGTCTCTGTGTGGAAGACGCCCAGAGGTCCTGTAGACTCAAAGGATTCTGGGGAAAAGAAAACTCTCTCTCCTTGTAACTAATAAAGACCCAGGCAAGGCATTTCATACACCCAGGGAAGAGCTCAGACAGTCAGGCTCCTCAGCTTTCAACTTTTCTTGCTAGCATTTTATAAAGATGTGTTTTGCAATGAAATCGATTGACAGCAAGCTTAGCAATACAAAGAGAATTTGGACTTTTTTTTTTTCAGTTCCCCTCACCAAGATTAGCCCAGTCTGCGGAGGTCATTCGTTAGAAGCGCAGCTCTGGTCCTCTGAGACTAGTGCAGAATTTGTGGCCAAGGCCCCTTTTTCTGTTTCTCTAATTAGCTCTGAGAATGGCTTCCCAGCTTCTAAAACGAGAGTTTATGCCCTGATCTGGAGTCATCATCTTCTACCATTTGCAAAGTGTGTTGATCTCCAGCAAAAGGGGTCCAGATTCCCTCAGTTAAGGGCCTCAATTAACCCACCAGTCAAGAAGCATCTTTTCTCTAGGGTCCCCCGCGAGCCCTCACGGTGGAGTAAGGGCTGGGGCTGGCCTCCGTGAGAAAGAGCGCCGGTCGCCTCCGGTCATTTGCAGTGCTTTTCCAGTCCTTTCCGGCACAGCGCTCGCCCACCCCGAAAGCTCAGCTCTGAAAGACCTCGTGGGGACAGCAGCGGTGGTTCCCTAAGGCTGAAGAATTCGAGTTCAGTCCCCTTCCTTACCCAGGCCCCTGTAGGGAGGCCCCTAACTGTGGCACCGTTTTAAGATTCTGGACTCAAAATGGGAGCAGGGAGGCAAAGGAAACAGAGGAAACTTGAGCGGCCAGGGAGGAAGTGCGCTTTCCTCCTTTCCCCAGCTAGCCTGTGTCCATCAGAGATGAGAAACAGAGAGTTCTGTGGGGTTGTGTTCCTGCTGGTTTCCAGCTAACGTGCTAATTGGACTGTGTCTCTCTCTTTCCACCCCAGGACAGCTTTCCTGCCCGTTTTGGAGGAGTCCATTTTGTCAACCAGCCCTGGTACATTCACGCCCTGTACACACTCATCAAACCATTCCTTAAGGACAAGACGAGGAAAAGGGTAATGACACTAATGCGTCCTGTGAATTCCAACTGGGGAATGCAGAATGACAGTTACGTCGCATCTCTCTCTCTATCTCTCGCTCTCTTTCAATTGTCTCTGTGACTTTTCTGCAGCCACTGAGCCTTTGAACCTCAGCTGGAGTTTGCAAATGGCCTGGATTTAATTAATAATTCAATAGAACTGGGTTATTTTCAGCATCTCAGTAACAAACTAAAGGAAACTTTGAAGGCATGCAAATACCAGATGCTTTTTTTTTTTTTTTTCACTGTAAGTGCTGGTGGAAGCTATTGGGTCAAGCAGCTTCCCGTTCACAGAATATTTTAATAGCTAGCATTCTGTTTTGTGAATATATTATCACTATGAAGGATGATCATCCTTTTCCCCCCATGGCTGTTGGGTGTTAGCTGCCAACTCCAACACCCTGTCATGACGGGAAAGTAGTCTTCACTGGAAAATAATTATATTCTTAGGAAGGACACTTTTAAAAAAATCTTGGTTGTGTCAGCTGGTGACATTCGGGAAGGCAGCATCTTCCATCGGAGCTGAACTTTTCCATCACACTCCAATTAGCTGAGTGCCTGGACAATCTTTAACCACTCTGGGTCTCAGTTTCCTCGTCTGTAAAATGGGAAAATGGGGGTTCAACATCTCAGACGGGTTGGGGTCATTTAATGAAGCGGCATATGAAAGCAGGTAGCCTAATGCCAACTCGTGCAGTAGAGACGCTGTGACTTTTATTTCCCTTGACCATTCTGTTCCTTTCTCTCTGGTTTCCACTACCTCCTGGTTGGGGAATGCCGTTCTACCAGGGAACTTGGCCAGGGTCGTTCTTATAGCACCTCACGCACACCCCTCCACCCAGGACACCCGGCACTGGGAAGGAGCTCTGGGAATTCAGGGAGCCTGATGAGGTGACGACCCCTCCCCCCAAACACACACACTGCAGGGCTCCTGACTTCTAAGCCTCAGGTGCTTCTAGGGTATGCAAGGGGCAATCTCTCTGCCCCTAAACAAGTGTGGAACTGGGACCTAGAACTCTGCAGCCTCAGGAGGCAGAGACATTCTCTTCTCTTTTGCAATTTTGCATGCGGCTGAGGACAATGCCAAGGCCAGAGAAGTGTCCCGGCCTGTTCCCAGTGTGGTTTCAGGCATCCCACCCTCTTCATATTCTACTCAGGACGGCGCGCGTAGGTGTTCCTCCCACAAGGCAGTGGACTCTTGCTGCTGTGCTGTTGAAGGGAGTTTCTGGAGTCCTGGACACAAAACAGAATATGACAGGTGCAGCATCCAGCCTTTCACTGGCCACTTACCCCCAAAAGAGAGGGCATAAAGACCTGTTGGAAGAGCAAGGTATTGGTAATGGGGACATGTTTGGGAGCCCTGTATGATATTACACATCTTTGTTTCGTAAGTTCCCAACTTTCACTATATACTTATAATTGATGTATGTTCATGTGTAAATGATGTACTTCAATAAAAATTTTTTTTAAAACTGTTGCATGGGTGGGTATGAATGTTTCCTCTAAACTGCAAGGTCAATATTTAGTTCCAGCTTTTCCCTGCTTCAGATACAACGGTCCCCCTTCTGAGGACGTTTGCAAAAGAAAGAAGTCTTAGTCAAGGCCAATCACACCCAATTCCAATGTTAGAAAATTAACATTGTTTTCTGAAGTGCTATAGGATTATTGGGAAGAATTTAACACTTTGCTTCTTGTCTCCTTCATCCTTAAATGATGGTATTACATCATATATTAAAATTGGTCCAGTGGAACAAAGTAGCACGTGTTTATTACTGAAGTCCTGTATTTAAGTATTTAAAAAATCTTGTTAATATTTCATCATGGTTAACTGTGAAGTATGTGTGTGGTTGTGATTGGGTGTATATGTACAGGTCTATGGGTATATTTGGGGTCCTATACTTGGGTTATTAAGCCTGGAACGTAAAGATGTGTCGTGATTGATGTTGTTACACAGACACACTTTAAATAAACTTTCAGGAGTCGATTCCTGAATTGCAGCCAATGGCAATCATTTACTTGTAGCTTATCCATTTGGTGAGTTTGTCTGAAAATAGTTATAATTTGAGAGCTCTTTTTCCCCTGCTTGACCAATTTCCATCATCCTCCCTTGGATGCTCAGAAAAGGCAAACTTATTTGGGTATTCATCTCCAGTCCAGACAAAAATGGATAATCCCAGCAAAAATAGCCCACAACAAATTTCCAGGTCAATGCCGTGGAATAAGGATTGACTTGAGCACCTGTGTTGTGTCCACACCACCCCGAGAGTCAAAGAGGGTATTAAGGGAGTGAGAAGGCACCATCCCTCGCCTTAAGAATTCTCTCTCCCTTTGGGGAAGCAAGATAAAAACAAACCAGGAAAAAAGATAAGTCAGCAGATGGTGATGAGTTAGAGGGAAGGAGGGGGGATCAGAGTGGACAGACGTCATTGGGTCAGATCGAGGAAGAAGATGTAACCTGATCAAGGCCTGAGAAAGATGGAGCCGTCCTGGGGTGGTCCTGAGTGGGAAAAGGGAGGCCGGCGGAGATGACGTGATAAGTATGATTGGTGCTTTGACGATGCCTCACTGCTGCTTTCATCGGCAGGATAATTGGGAGATGACTGTATGTTTCATCTTGAGCCAAGTAAGATCCGATTTGTTCATAAACTTCATTTTTAAGGACTGTTAATTCAGCCCCTTTTTTGAACAATAAATTGGCATTTTATGAAGACTGCATTACAGACACAAAAATGAATGTCCCTTTAAGCACCACGATCATCAACAACATATCCAATTTGTCATTGCGCAATTGAGTATTCGATGAAATACTTGGTCAAATGTTTCCCATCTTTCACTGCTATTTTCTTTCTTTCCAGATTTTCCTGCATGGTAACAATTTAAACAGCCTTCACCAGCTAATACACCCTGAATTTTTGCCGTCTGAATTTGGAGGAACTCTTCCTCCTTACGACATGGGAACTTGGGCTCGGACGTTACTGGGTCCTGACTACAGCGATGAAAATGAGTATACTCACACTTCCTACAACGCAATGCACGTGAAACACACATCCTCCAATCTGGAAAGAGAGTGCTCACCCAAGCCGATGAAAAGGTAAGGCCTGGGATAGCAGAGCCTTCCCGTCAGAGGCCAAAATACAATTTTGATTTGGCCCTTATTGTGGCTTAGGTAATCAAAGACCTTTCTGGGTAGAGAATTGGAATAAAATAGAAAGCAGCACATTCTCAGCCAATTTCACTAGAATTGAAAACAAATGGGGCCTGGCTGGCCCCAAAATATGGTTGTCCCTTTTGCACAAAAGGAACAGTTACATGGTTGTAGCTCTGATTTCTCCTGAGTCTGCTGTGACACAAATGAAATGCTGGACCTTTGAGATGCACTAGATGAAACAACACCTATAGAAAGTGTCCCTATCATTCATTTATTTGGAACCTTTTATTGAGCATTTACTTGGCTCCAGGTACCCATTAGGTACTGGGAGTACAAACATGAATAAGACCTCAAAAGAACAGAAAATCCTCAGGAAAATTCTCCAAATAAGACTTTTTGCAAAGCATTTACCAAGTGGGTGACTTTGGAGATGAGCTCTGAAACTTGAAGGTCAGCAACCCAGGAGTGAAAAAGAAAAAGGAGGAGGAGGCTTCCAAGCAGAGGGGACAGCCCAGACAGAGCTGTGGAGGATAGGCACAGGCGTGTGTGGGAGGGGAGGGGTGGAGGACGGATGGGAGTGGACATGGAAATAAAGTTCACTTGGACTCAGATGGCACCATGACTAATGTATGCAATGGAGCGTCATGGCAGAGGCATTGTTTTAAATGATACACAAGTAATATATGAGTACACTTTCTCGTAAAAACTAAAACCATTATTTTAAGTAGGAAGTCCCTTTCAACACCATCCCTAATCTGAGTCCCAAACCCTCTGCAAAGATAACATTGTTATCACTCTGACCTGTTTTCCATGTATCCCGGTCTTTGCATACCCAAAGAATCTATATAATATCATCTTGTAACATCTCTCCATGTCAGTATAGCTAGATATATTTCATGGTTTTAATGCTACATAGTGTTCCAGAACATGGTAAATCACAATTTATTTAGCGATTTATTGATGGGCATTTAGGTTGTTTTCAAGTTCTTTCTCTATTCCAAGAAAAGGATCAATGAATGCCCTTGATATGCCCTTTTGTTAGTCAGGGTTATCCAGAGAAACAGAACCTACAGAAGTGCTGGGGTGTGCATGTAAAGAAATTTATTATAAAGAATTTGGCTCATGTAATTGAGGGGGCTGGCAATTCTGAATACCATATCGCAGGTTGGAGGATGGAAACTCTGGTGAGAGTGATGTTGAAGTCTTGAGTCTGAAGACTTCGGCTGGAAACTCAGGATGGGGTGGATGGTGTAGTCTTGAGACAGAATTCCTTCTTATTCCAGAGCCCTCGGTTCTCTTCATTTAAGGTCTCCAACTGATTGGTTGAGGCCCACCCACATTATGGAGGGTCATCTCCTTTAGTTAAAGTCAACTGATTGTAGATGTTAATTCCATCCACAAAGCAGCATTGAGGCCAGTGTTTGACCAAAAAACCAGTTGCCATAACCTAGCCACATTGACACATAAAATTAACCATCACAAAAGAAGAAAATAAAATAAAACCAAACAAACAAAAAATGAAAATAAGCAAACAAAAATTAACAATCACAGCCTCTTTCATTCTTATATGAAGAGTCCTCTGGGAAGACTCAGAGCCTTGTATCTGACAGTCATGGGGTACATTTCAAATTTTAGTCCACCCTGCCAAGGGGCCCTCCAAAATGATTGTACCCCCTGACATTTCCACCAGCAGTGTGTGAAAATCTCTTTCACCAGACTCTTGATACTTGATATTACCAGACTATGACTTATCAAACACTGTTAAGCAGAGAAATGACATAAGAATTGTGTTTTATAAAGATCCTGTTGGAATCTGCAAGGAAATGGTTTGTGGAGCAGAGACTTACTTAAAGGCCTTCAGAAGGCTGAGGTGGGACGATGTTGATTTCCCACCACTGATGCTGAATCAGTGGGAAGCAAGTTGAGATAACTCAAGACTCTCCCAGGAAGAACATCTAAGCTCTAGAGATGTTTGGATGAGAGGGAGGAGGAGGAATCACAGTTGAAGTCTCCTTGGGTAATGGGGAGTATGGTGAGGTCCTGAACCCAGCAACTATGTCCAGGGGAGAAGATCTGCATTCCCTGCCCATTGCAAATACCGCTCCACATGTGTGGAGAGCTCTCTCGGCTGGGACTTGGAGAGGCCCAGGTATCCCACTATGCTCCAGATTTGCAGGTGGCCTACCCTGGGAAATGCTGGTCATGGTGACTGTAGGGTCAGTTTCGTGATTCTGTCCCTCTCTATTTCCAGAGACTTTAGGAGGCCACCATATGCTGAGATATGTCTGAACTTCCAAAGCCAAATGGCTTAAATTAGAGTTTGCTGCTTTATCCCTAGAAGATCAGAGCCACAGAGCTATATCTCTTTCTGGTGACCACACATGTGGTTCAAGTTCCATTTCTGAGGTGATGCTAAGGGCCAGAGCAGGTGACAGCCTCCATTATTAGACAGTGTGTTCTGGAGGATAAGGGTTTTGGGTTTTTTATGTCTTATTTTTTATCCATCTTACCACCCCTAATGCATCCAACTCAATGTCAAACACAGTAGACACAGAGCAGATATTGTCACATGCTTGTAGAATAACTGAATAAATTAATATTGAATGAAAACTGCTGTCTTCAAAACCCATCCTTGGTGTCCTTGTCCAATTGCTTTGACCGAACACTCAGCCAATTAACACTGTCTTGACAAGGCTCTGATAGACTCCATCTTCCATGATCTTAGATCCCAGTAGGGGAGATAAGACATGCACCCAAATAGCTATAACAAAGAAAAGAGGGATGAAAACCTGCCCTAGTTTTCAAGCAAGCATCCACTAATTTCAACCAGGAAGAGTATTAGAGATGTCTTCATGGGAGAAGAAGGCAGAGCAGGGTGGGATTTGGGGGGATGAGTGCAATCCTTTAGCTATCTGCATCTAAATTCAAGACTATCCGTCCCTGTGCCTGATGGCTGGCAATCCCATGCACAGCTCATTTCCCCACCAAGTGAATAAATAAATGAATGAACAAATGTTTTTTCGGCCAGTTGCCTCACTGAGTGAAGTCCTCAGTGATGGGAGAAAATTACAGGAACAGAATGGCGAAGTTCATAGGATCTTTTTGACCCCTAAGAACCCTTAGGGACAGGGGAAAATTGAAAACAAAATTGGAAGAGACCTTAGAGGTTATCCCTTC
The DNA here is from genome assembly GCF_030445035.2 of Dasypus novemcinctus. NCBI lineage: Eukaryota > Metazoa > Chordata > Mammalia > Cingulata > Dasypodidae > Dasypus > Dasypus novemcinctus. Next base: position 24,058,334 of record NC_080686.1, read on the forward strand.
CAATTTCCCACCTGATAGAGTGGACTGTTCTCCAGCAACCCGTACAGAACGTCTGCCAGAGGGTGAAACCACCCAGTGGCTGGCCGGCAACTTACGGGGCAACTTATGGGGCAACTTTTCCCTGTTGTATAGTTGTGTAGGTGGAAAGTGCCTCCTTATTCTGAACACAATGACATCAGTCTGTCTCTTGCAACAGCGCTGGAATGTCCAGAGGGTAAGAAGGGTGTATTGTCTTAACCCCTCCGATAGTTCCCAGCATGCTTCAGGTCTATTTGGTGTTATATGGGTTACTGTGAACTGTCCTTGAGACCCAATCACTTTTTATATTGTGGTTTCTGAATTCTAAGCAGCAGTGCTGACCAACCACATTTTGGAAGCTACGTAGAGTAAAATCCAAGTTATCTGAAATGCTCAGGGCATGAGTGGTTCTAACAAGCTCTGTTTCCAGATAATTGAGGCTCAACATTGTAGGCAGCAAAACTTAAGAAGAAAAAAAAGAAAAAGTAATCATCTTACTTGGAAATTTCTTTAAACATATTATTTTGATATTTTCCTGCTCTTTAATACAATGCCTTTGAGCACTTTTGATGTTGATGGTTTTCTCTGCTCTGACACTAAGTGACCCCAAGTTATATATTTTTAACTTTCTGTTTGCGTTTCTTAATTTCATCTTGTAGAGTCTATATCTTTGCTCCTAGGCACTTTTTGTCTGTAGGAGTGTGTCCATCTGAAGCACCCATTTCCTCCTATCTAATTTGTTGCTTTGAATATATTTTGCTAAGTAGATAACCAAACTTATAAAACTGTGTAACAAAGAGTAGTAAATGACATTTGTATTCATTATGATTACTTTGGCTACAAATAAGACAAAACCCCGGTGGAATTCCTTTCAATAATAATGAAAATTTATTATTTCATATAATGAGAGATCCTAAAATAAGGTTTTTATTTCCGTGGTTCAGGGATGTCAACCCAGGTTCTCTCTATCTTTCCACTGTGCCCAGCATGACTGGAGACTCATCAGGAGTTTACCCCTGAGTCACAGGGCAGGAGGATGCTCAAACCAAAGGTGCTTTTGCCTGCTAGGGAGCTGGAGGGAATGGCTTGTAATCGGTGCATAGATTTTGTGATCTCTCTTTCAATTATGAAGCAATATTTTAAATTAATTTCTGGTTTGCGCCCTTATTTCTGATAAAGTAATTAAAATGATTATAGATATTATTAAGAAGGCATGTGTACACATGCACACATAACTATCTTGAAGTAACTACCAGTTATATATATATACACACACCCATGAAAAAATACATACATGTATACGCACACATACATATTCAAGGTTACCTGCGATGAATCTAATGCAATTTTATTTTAAGTTCTTGATTGATACAGAGTAAGGCACTTGATCAGTTTTCCTGAAGTTGAAGCCGTCTATGTGTAGATTTTTCTTCCGGGTAGGAAGTTTTGGTCACAGTGCTGATTGGATCCAACACTAAGCAGGAAAAGTTACAGTGAGTACTCGAGTAGCAGTCTAGAGATCACAGTTTGCTTCCAGATCATCATTTCATGGTTCCATTAGTTTCTTCTCATCTTAATCCTGATGTTGCTAAGGACAGTAAAGTGCATGATCTCAAAAAAAGAGCGAGCCTCTTTCTTGGTGTTTTTGGACAAGTGAAAGGGAGAAGTCTGAATAACCAGCTTCTGTCTCTGCCCTTGAGCCCCGCGCTGTGCCAGGGAGAGGGTGTGTGCTGATTTTCCAAGCCTGGGTCTGGTAGAGGCAGAGGTTCAATCCTGGACTAACCACAGTAGTACAGAAAAAGGAATGGATAGTTTTGAAAGGATGGGGTGGGAGTAGATTAAAAACTGCACCTCCACTCCATATGGGAATTGCAGGTGCTCTCTGACGGGGCCACAAGGAGAAGAAACCACATAGTCCAGGCCATCCTGTCCTTGATCTTCCGTACATTCTTCTTAGCTCTACTACAGCAGGCAGCCTCTGTTTGCCAAATAAACATCCTCCACACAAAACCACAAATGTGTATCAAATTTCAAAGTGTTATATAAAATTGTGTATAACAATATATTTTATCATTCTCTTTATCATCAGGGACTTAGAAAATTTTAGAGTTGGAGAAAGTCTTTATAGGTCATCTAGAGGTTACCAGACCTTCCACCTCAATTTATTGCCTCTATGGGGCATCTATAGATACGTGTTGAAAGATGTTGGCTACCAAAGAAGATGCATTTATTAAGGAATCACAAATACCTGTGATTATGATGTAATCAGTGTTATTTCACAGAATTATCCAAAGATCTTTAATGTGAACAAAAACCAAAGTTAGTTAAAGTTTTGTTTAAATTTCAGTCTTATAGATGGTAAACCTAATGTTTGCCATCTGTAACTTAAGTTTTGCCATTAAGTTTTTGGAATATTAAAATAATGCAAAAATACCTGTCCCTACCCTCTTAGACATTATTGTTTTATTTTCTTTCGTTTTTAAAAAATTTATCCTTTTGGCCCTTTTTAAGTATACAATTCAGTGGCGTTGATTATATTTACCATGTTTGCTAGCATCACCATCATTCATTACCCAAACATTCCCCCAAACAGAAACTGTACACATCTCACTGTTTAAGTGAAGTAGCTGGGACTCAAGCTCAAGCCTCCCTGAGCTGGGGATTTTTCTGTACATTTGCACTGCTGGTTTCCTCCACAAGCATGGTGTCATACATATAGCAGATGTTGCATACACATTTAACATTTTTGGTTGAAAAATAAAGGTACACAATATAGAGATGTGCCCTTACATTAAGTACTTTTACATGCTTACTAAGTGTTTTTAAAAGTATTTTTTCTACATATAATTACCTTTTTGAAGGTCCTAAGGAGTCTATCTATGTAACTAAACCTATTTTATTATAGAATTCTTTTAGGGTAAAATAGCTGTTAACATCTCATGGTATACTTTTCTCCCAGAAACTAACTACAGTATGGAAAACACTGCTGTAGTGTCTGAAATGTAGCAGAAGGAAATTGATCTAAGTTCATGGACGTCCCACCAGTCTGAATGTTAACTAAGAATGTTCATCTTCGCTCTTTCCCCGAGGCCACCTTATTGGTGAGCTCAGATGCATCTGCGCTTTGGTCTAGCCTCAATCTGGCATCCTGGCTATACAAGGAAAGGGATTGTTAAAAAAAAAATCTATCTGGGTAATGGATGTGGCTCAAGCAGTTGAGTGCCTGCTTCCCACCTGGGAGGTCCTGGGTTCGGTTCCTGGTACCTCCTAACAAAAAACAAAAACAAACAATAAGCAAACAAATGAAAAAGCCAACTCAAGAGAGCTGATGTAGCTCAGTGGTTGAGCACTGGCTTCTCACTTACGAGGTCCTGGTTTCAATCCCCGACCTGGTACCTCAAAAAAAAAAATTCTATCTGGTATTCCAGCCCCATTCAGGTAGCTAATTTACCAAATAAACCCTCATGTCTCAACTGAAAGAGAAACTCCAGACCTGGTGATGGTGAAGCCACCACCCTCCTCAGGAGCCCAGAGATTACTACATGCAGAAAAAAAAATGTCCTCTTCTCCTGTACATCAAGCAAGCTGGATAGAGCCTGATATTTACACCCCGAGGTGCCATCCTCTGCCTGGGACTCAGTGGCACCCAAGCACCCCAGCTTCATGCAATGAGAGTGAGAGAAAGCAGAGCCAGGGTGGCTGAGAAGACATTGGGAGACGTAATCCAACAGGTATGAACCTGAAGCACATCCATTCAACAGCTATTTAGTGAGTGTCTACCTTGTGCTCTTATCTTTCATGGAATTATAAAATGAGTCTGGAAAGCACCTTAGTACAAAAGTGACACTATTGCACCAGTGTGATATTTGGTTATGAATTCCATACCTACTTTCCAAGTTGGCACAAATTAGCAATGTGTCTGCTGCCTTGAGCATGTGTTTAGATTTAAAGAGGTTTATTCCCAGGCTTTTAAATATATATGTATTACCATTCATAGGAAATAAAAGCTTTCAAATCTTATAATTTCCAGGGGTCCTGAGGTTAGCTTTCAGCACAGCTACACTTAGACAAAGATTGTCTGAATCCATGTCATAATTCTTCCTTTTATTTGCTTATTGAACTTTAGCACTTCCCAGGGATCCAAAAATTATTCTGTTTTTAATTAGAGAAGTCATGAGTTTACAGAACAATCATGCATAAATACAGGATTCACATACACCACCCCATCTTGCATTGGAATGGGACATTTACTACAATTGATGATAGCACTATTTTTATAATTGTATTGTTTTTGTTTTTTAACATTAGTTACCTTTGTTGCAATTGATAAAAGATTACTAAAATAGTTCTATCATCCATTATTTACATAAGGTGTATTTTTCCCCATATACCACCCTTACATTAACACCTTGTATTAGTATTGCACATTTGTTACAATTCATAAAAGAACATTCTTATATTATTAATTATAGTCCATTGTCTAAAGTAGGATGCATTGTGTTGTATAGTATGTTTTATCTTTAAAATATTTATTCTAGTAATATATACATCCTAAAGTTTTCTCTTTTAAGGACATTCACCTATATAGTTCAGTGCTGTTGATTTCACTCTCAATAATGTGTTACCATCACCACCATTCATTTCCAAATCCTTACTGTCAGCCTAAAGAGAAATTCTTTTACAAGTTACGCATCAACTTCCCATTCTATAACCCCAATCTATCCCCTGGTAACCTACATTCTAGGTTATATCTCTCTGAGTTTGCTTATTATAATTAGTTCATAACAGTGGGATCATATAATATTTGTCTTTTTGTGTCTGGCTTCTTTCCCTCAACATAATATACTCAAGGTACATCCATGTTGTCACATGAATCAGGACTTCATTCCATTTTATGGCTGAATAATATTTCATTGTATGTATATACCACGTTTTGTTTATCCATTCCTTGGTTGATGGATACATGGGTTGCTTCCATCTTTTGACAATTGTGAAAATGTCACTGTGAACATCAGTGTGCAAATATCTGTTTGAATCCTTGCTTTCCATTCTACTGAGTATATACCTAGTAGTGGGATTATCAGATCGTATGGTAATTCTATACTTACCTTCCTGCGGAAATGCCAAACTATCTTTCTCAGCAGCTGCATCATCAATGTATTCTCATCAGCAATGAATAAGTGTTCCTATTTCTTCACATCCTCTCCAACATTTGTAGTTTTCTGTTTTTCAAGTGGCCATTCTAAATAGGTAAGAAAGGATACCTCATTGTGGTTTTCATTTCAATTTGTCTAATAGCTACTGATGTTGAGCATGTGATTTTTAGTCATTTGTATTTCCTCCTTGAAGAAATTTCTATTCAAGTCTTTTGCCCATCTTTTAAAACTGCATCATCTTTTTATTGCTGAGCTGTATGATTTCTTCATATATTCTAGATGTTAAACCTTTGTTGACATAGCTTCTAAATATTTTCTCCCATTGAGTAGTTTGTCTTTTCACTTTCTTGACAAAGTCTTTTGGTGCACGGAAGTTTTTAATTTTGAAGAAGTCGCATTTATTTATTTTTTCTTCTGTTGCTTATGCTTTGTGTGTAAGGTATAAGAAACTTACCACAAGATCTTGAAGATACTTCCCTATATATTCTTCTAGGAATTTCATATATTTAGGACTTGGATCCATTTTGAATTAATTTTTGTATAAGGTGTGAGATAAGGATCTTCTTTCATTCTTCTGTATATGGATATCCAGTTCTCCCTGCATCGTTTTTTTTTTCTTTTTTTTTTTTATTGACTTTGTAATAATATTACATTAAAAATATATATGTGAGGTCCCATTCAACCCCACCCCTCCCACCCCCCCTCTCCCCCCCCAACAACACTCATTCCCATCATCATGACACATCCATTGGATTTGGTAAGTACATCTTTGGGCACCTCTGCACCTCATAGACAATGGTCCACATCATGGCCCCCACTCTCCTCCATTCCATCCAGTGGGCCCTGTGAGGATTTACAATGTCCGGTGATTACCTCTGAAGCACCATCCAGGGCAGCTCCATGTCCCAAAGACGCCTCCACCTCTCATCTCTTCCTGCCTTTCCCCATACCCATCGTCCACCATGTCCACTTTTCCCAATCCAATGCCACCTCTTCTATGTGGACATTGGATTGGTTGCCTGCATCGTTTTTTAAGAGACTATTATTCCCAGCTGAGTGGACTCGGTAACCTTGTCAAAAATCAACTGGCCATAGATGTGAGGGTCTATTTCTGAACTCTCAGTTTGATTCCATCCGTCTATGTATCTATCCTTATGCTAGTACTATGCTGTTTTGACCTCTGTAATCTGTAATATGCTTTAAAGTAAGGGAGTGTGAGTCCTCCAACTTCATTCTTCTTTTTCAAGGAGTTTTGGCTATTTGGGGCCACTTACCCTTCCAAATAAATTGGATAATTGGCTTTTCCATTTCTGCAAAGAGGTGGTTGGAATTTGAATTGGGATTGCATTGAATCTGCAAATTAATTTGGGCAGAATTGACATCTTAACAATATTTGATATTTAGTCTTCCAATCCAAAAACATGATATGCCCTTACATTTGTTTAGGTCCAAAGGTTATTCTTTAGGCCTAAAAGATCTTAATTGTGTCTCCACTTGCAAAAAAAAAACCAAGCAGAGACTTTCAAACCATTTACTCAGATTAATTTTTGGTCAATGCTTTGGGACCTTGCTTGACTAGCTGTACCAAAGTGGGCCTACTTTTCATTGTTTTCAGCAAGCATTTTCATCCTTATAATACCTTCTTAGATCCCACTTGAAGAAGAAGAACGATTTCATAAAGACGTTGTGGGCCTCTGATTGAAGGGGCAGGGTTTGTGCTTGGAGTGGGTACAGATTTCTGAGCTACAAGATCTTAGACCATGTTGTTTCCTTTTCACCCCTGCCAGGGTGATAGAAGCCAGTATAACCATTTTCACCTGCCAATAGAGTTGACCATGGCCTTGATGATCTTTCAGCCTGTAGTTCTCTTTTTATAGTTGAGCTGATGCAATTGCTGGATAACTACTCATTTCCAGCAGAAGTCGTATATCATCATGAAATAAAATCCACATGGAAAGAGTGGGGCGTGGCCGTATGGGACCAGGGGGGCCCTTGTCTTCCGAATGGTCAGGGCAAGTGGCCTATTTTACCGTGTGGCTTAGGAACCAGATGTCCCATATGAATGTTGACTTCAATAAAATGATGTAATACATCATTTCTTAATAAATGACCCAGAGTCTTTACTGTCCTCTAGGTTGTCAGGTATCTGGTTTCTAGCTCAAACAGGATCAGTCTTCTTAGTTTTGGTGGGATGGGTCACTCCCAAGTCAGGCAGCTAATGCCTGACATGCCATTGCAAATACCGCTCAGATAAGCCATAAATGCCAAGTGCTTTAGGCTAGTTATTGGATTCTGGAGTGTTTCATGGATGCTGACAGGGATTTGTTTGCATTTTTTTAAAGGATGAAGAAAGATAGTTGCAGAACCTCATCTTTGCTTGTACATCAACAGAGGAATATCCTGCCTTTATTTGGCTTTCTTTTCTGTGGCAGAAATAAAGGAGGCCATCTCCTTACAAGCACATCCCATAGAGCCTCGCAACATTAGAGTGAAAGAAAATCTATACAATGAATTTGGTCAATAAGAAAATGAATGGGGCTACTTAAAGCATTGTGTAGAGGGACATGTTTTCTCTGCTTTTTAAAGAATGACATGAAAATTTATGAGATCAAAAGCTCTAAGCTATGGGCAAAACAAAGAAATAAGATTGAATTTGAAGGAAATGAACAGATACAGTGAACCGACTGAGTGTAGTTTCAAAAGCAAAGTC